>NC_140537.1:38207449-38592449 GCF_057382185.1 Mchenga conophoros
TCTTCCTTCGTTTCCGAGTGGAGTGATTGATTTTGGCCGTCTTCTCCTTCAAATCGACCCCAACACTCATTTATGTCTCTCAGAAAGAGACTGAATATGGACGGTGTGGGTTCAACCACACTATCGGCTGCTTGGCTGAACCAGCCCAGGAAAAACGAGGTCTTACTTTAGTTTTGATAAAAATAAGTGGATACAGCAAAGTGAGCGTCTGACCCACAGCTGCAATTTACATGAATCCAGATGTGATTCATGATTCTGAAATGTAAAAATATCTGAGGACTGAAGGGGTGTAAATAGTTTCCTGGATGTTAAAAACTGCATATTTGCATCATTTCTTTGAGATTTTGGGATTCACTATGAGGACAGTGTGTGTTTGGGCAGATTGTTACTGTGGCAGGTGGGTTTGCTCCCACAGTCTGAGTGTAAGCTGGCCGAGATAAGATCCATTTTTGTTTTTGTTTCTCTGCTCTGAGTTTCCATAATGAGTTTTCTCTCATGTGATAAGAAAAAAGAAACAACGAACTTTTCGAGTTCCTGTGCACAGCAGGGATTCAGGTGATGTAACTGTGTTTACTCTGAGTTAAATATTGGCAGGAGCCAGGAGCTTATCAGTTTGCATCCTGTCATCAATTAACACGTGAAGGCCAGAACATCTGCATATTTGTGCAGGAAACGTTTACCTGAACAGGTGCGGTCAGACTGTTGTTCTGTATGAAACTGACTTTTACATGTGAATCACATTTTATTACGATCATCTGAGGATGCAGATGAGGAGCCGCGGCTGATGTGTGTTTCTGTCTGAGAGTGAAGAATCAGCATCTTGTTTTTCTGCCTTTGAATGATTTCAGCTCTTATCTTCTGAAGTGAAACAGAGTGAGTATTCATTCACACACAACAACGGCTTCATTCATAACACGAACACAGACGGACTTCATCACAGTTTTCATGTTTAATCAACCTGCTCGTAGCAAACTGACCATCCCCCGTCAGCTTTACTTATTACAGAACAAAAACATTTAGTGAAGGTAAGAGCAGCCTGTCAGGGCCTTTGTTAGTTTAACATGAATCATTAAGGATGTCCAACAGTCCACAGTTATATTCGTTTTAAAAAAACAAAACAAAAATGTACAAAAAGCTCTGAAAACTGTTTTTTTAACCTCTCAACACCATAAGCACTCCCAGGAACCCAGAGACTGGTATGACCTCCTAAAGGACCACACCTAGAACCTGCCTAATGTCCATATAAACTACATAAATCATCACTATAATCATCATAAGGACATCTAGAACATGGCCAGTAGAACTTCTAAATGAAAACAGGAACCTCTGCAATCTCCTGCAGGGTAGGGCTGGGCGATATGGCCTAAAATTCATATCGCGATATAATATGAAGCATGTGCGGTAACGATATATCACGATATATTCTTTTCTTCTGTATAGCGTGTTTTCCACACTTAAAATTCTTTAATTTTCTCAAAAATCGAGAGTTCCTTATGTATGAATTCTGGTTGTGCTTACTGACCTCGAACCGATTTTGGCTGCAGAAATCTGTTAAAAATGTTTTAGTACAACTTTGATAAGCTGCACTGTTTGATGGCTCGTCAGAGCATTACTGCTGCCGTAGTGAGGAGCTTCACGGAGTAATCTGGGCCCAAAACTCCGTCAGCTTCAGGTCCCAAAGTCAAACGAACACTGAGAGTTAAAAAGTGTCTAAATTCTTTCATTTTTAATTAAATGATCAGCGTTGCTGCTTTATCGGGTGTAACAATTAAGTTTAACATCCATGAAAACAGAATTTATTACATTTAACGGAGTTAGAAGTTAGCAGGAGGTTAGCTCACTAGTTTCCACCTAAACATTTCATACCATGTTCTGACTGAGATTTTTGAAACAAATTCAAACGTACAGCTCTGCTGTCACTTCCAACATAAATGAAGACAGAAACTAAACAGCAGTGACGTTTGTAGGGTTACTGAAGTTGGACTACCTGGTATATAATGTTGTGCTACGTGATTGCTAGCGACACAGCTATGTTAGCATAAACATAGTGAAGCTGGAGGATGAACGCCAACTTTTTTTCCACTCGATAAAAGTTAACGTGACGGATTCTGGTGGTTTGGGACAAATGCAGTCGCATAGCAGGATGCTATACACGGGCCAAACTTCAGTCAGGAGAACAACTGAGATTATTCATCCACAATACCAGGTTAGTTATTAACTCATTCACTGCCATTGACGTCTATAGACGTCAATTACGTTTTTCAATGGGAGGGGCTAGAATACAACCTCGGGCAGCTTGTCAGTGAATTTTATTTTTTCATATATTTGTAAATAAATTGTTTTGATAAAACATAACCTTTCTCAGTGTTATTTCTGTTTTATAGAAGTGAAAAACTATTTTATATGTTAGAGGTGTCACAAAGCAAGAAATATTAGTGTCAAAGACACTTTTCTGCTTGAAATGTATTTTTCACAAAAAGCTCGTTTTCTCCCTTTTGTTGGTCAAAACAGGCATTTTTGGTGGAACCCACCTCTCTTCTACAGCTGATTACTAAAGAATGGAAAATGGTAGAAACAAGCTTTTTTTTTTTGGATGATAGAAGAGAGTCTGTTCTTCATTTTGGTAGGTTCAGCGTTTATATGATCATAACACACAGTTTTCTGTGGCTCTTCAAAAATGAGTAAAAATGCTCAAAAACCCTGGCAGTGGGGAGTTACCTGATTTGTAAATGGCTGGCAGTGAATGAGTTAATATACTGCAACAACATGTGGATAGAACAGCTGCAGAGAATCCAACATTAATGAATCAATGTTACAGAAGTGGAGGAAGCGCAGTTTTTGGCTTTCCCCATATTTCAAATGTGCTTCATCTCTTTGCTGTGAATGATAATGGTTGTAGCCACTGCGATGCTTTCGACCAAAACAGCCGCAGCTTGATGACATCATCAACATGCGCTATCGCGATACAGTCAAAATCTCTATCGTTGGCCAAATTTATATCGTTTCTATCGTATATTGTTTATATCGCCCACCCCTACTACAGGGGACCCAAAAGTTATTCAAGTGCACCCTCACAGACGGGCATTCAAAAGACCTCTAGAACCTCTCTGCGATCTCCAGTCACACAACCACCATGAAGATTTCTAGAACACCCTCGCTCACCAGTTTAACTTTCCAGGGGATGAATAGAACCTCTTCAGTGACAACCACAACCTCTTAAAGTTCCCTCTTCACAGATAACCACTTAGGAGATGTCTCAAACCCCATCCAAAACTACACAAATCATTACTAGAACCAACATTAGCACGTCTGAAACATCCTCAGAGGCCAGCGCAGCGTTCTCAAGAAAAACTAGAATCTCTTCAACCTCCTAAAGAGTATGTAAGAGTCCCTTCACAGAAAAATACCTCATAGACCTGTAGAACATCACCTCACAACCACCTCGAGGATTTCAGAGACAAGCATGACCTCCTAAAGGATGACTAGAACCTCTTCGATGGCGACAAAACTTCCCTTAGCACCACAAAAGCCCACTTCACAGATAAATAGAACCTCCTAATAAACCTTTACAACCTTTAGTCATGACTAGACTCACATTAAGGACATGGAGGACATCCTCAGTAATGACTAGAGTTTCCTAAAGCTATTACCTGACAATAACTGTGGCTTCAGACCATCCAGGAAGTGAAGCTCTGAACACTAATTAGCATCTGTGTGTGTGGATGCAGTATTTATATAAGGATATGGGAAACAGCGACACAGAGTAGGTGTAACTAAGTAAAGGTTTTCAGTCTTTAATGCTTTTCTGTTGTTGTTTAGACGTAAACTGTACTGAGTCATCATCAGTACAACACAGAGCAGAACATGTAAAAACATGCAGAGGAAACAGCAGCTGATTGTCCGGTGGCTCATTCATACAGAGAGGCCGAGTCCATTCACGCTGTGAGCCGAGTGGGAGACGAGGGCTAAATGTTCCTGATTAACTCCTCTGATGCTGATTTAAATCAAACTGCTGTTTAAGCAGCGAGCTGCAAATTCCTCAAACACCCACAAACCCTGAAGACGAACAACAACAGCAGAAAGGAGACAGAGACGGACGGCTGCTGGACGGACGCAGAATCAAGAGTTTGTGTTGCTGAACGCTTTTTATCTGACCATCTGCATTACTTCCTGTCTCGGGCTTTGATGTTGCAGTGCACACTTTCAGGCCTGTTTACATCATTAGTACATTAACTTCCATTCATTTCCTGGACACTTATCCTTAAACCATAACCTAAACGAATCCGTCAAAAACAAATAACTCGACTGACCACAGCGACGCATCTGCTTCAGCAGTTTAAACTAAAAGTCACGTTTCCAGCTGAAACCGGTCACACTACAGTACCAATGGTGTCCATCACAACAATGATATCCTAACAACATTATGCAGCAATTACATCCAACCAGGAAGCAGTTTGTCCAGCGTTGTCCAATCAGGGGGCAGTCGCTGGAACCACAGAGCTCGTTCAGGTTCTGATACCCGATAATTGACTGTCGTTGGGCATTAGATCATCTACACTTACATAAACCTGCTTACAGCGCTGCGAAAAAACATTTTTACTGTTTCTTTTTTTGTTATTTGTCACTTTTGTTTCTCAGGTCATCAAATAAAATGTAATATTAGACGACCATAACCTGAATCACTTTGTCACAATTAATTCAATTCAGTTTTATTTATACGGCGCCGAATCACAACAGCAGTCACCTCGAGGTGCTTTATAGTGTAAGGTAGACCCTACAATAATACATACGTGGTATGTTTTAACATAGGTGAGGTAGTTTTCCTAATAACTTAGTTCATCATTTAAAAACTGTGAAAGAAGCTCCCACAGAGGCTGAACATGCAGTTCCTGTAACGTCCAGCAGGGGCACCAGCAGTGAGGCAGTCCCACAGACGTCCACATTATAATCTGACAGCAGAAATAAACATGTTTACAGCCTGATACACAAACTGCTTGGCCCTGTGTTGCTGAGCTGATCGCTGTCTGTGAGGCTTCACCACCACTAATCGTTTCACAACATGGAAGCAACCGAAACGCTATGAAAAGTCCCAGAAACCCATGGGTGAAGTCACATGGTTACGTCCGTGTTTTTTCTGTAGAAAACATCATTTTTATTCTGTAAGGGAGAACGTGTCACAATCCATCCTCCTGTTGCTGTGGAGTCTTTATCACACCAGTGGTATGTTAGCAACGCAACTATCAGAAATACCCATCTGTCCTCGTCTATCCTCCTTCCTCCACCTCATCATCATCACTTCCTCCTCCTCCTCCCGCTGCTGCTCTCTGGAGACTGAGCTAATAGACTGTTTAGATTTTCTGTGTGTTTGTGTCTTTAAAGTATCCACACCAACAATTTTAACATTTTTCTGCCATTAAGTCAGATTGTTTCCTGACCTCATGTGCTAATCGCTGGCTAAAAGGAGTATTCTGATGTTTCCCAGCTCCTCCTGGTAGCGCTCAGTCTGAGGTACAAGACCTACTCAAAATTTATAGAAAAAAACTTTAAATTAGCTCTGAAAACAGGAAATAGATTTTACTTGTTTCCCATAAATCATCCCATGACCTGGTGACCTCTTGGGGGGGCTGACCCTATTTTAAAAACCATCATCTACTATATATAACGTAGATAAAACAGCCCCAATGGGGACATGCTGCTGATGCATTTTACTGCAACACCTGTAGTTACACGAAGCTGAACATACTTTAGTTTCTCATTTACACGTTGGACATGTTGCTGAGTATTTTTACCTCGTTAAATGTGGTACGGTTACTTCAGGGAGTTATCTAGATACACTGATCTCTCAAATCACTTTGGTTTGCTCTAATCAGAGTTACTTGTTGTTACAAACAACAATAAAAATGCAAAGTGGCTACAGGTCCCAGTTAGCAGCAGGTTAGTGGGGAGGTGGTCAGCCTCCAGCTGGAAGCGGGTCAGTTTGAGGAAACAGCAGCGCAGTAATGTAAATGTTTCTGCTCTCTTGCCAGCCAGATTAAAGAAAGCTGCTCCACACCCTGCTGCACACATGTTTGTACTTCTGTGATTGTGAGGACCTTCTGAGGCCTTTCACGGCCCCCTAACCTAAACCTCTTTTTAACATGAACCCTTAAACTAAATCCAAACCCACAAACGGGCCTTTAAGAGTCTGTCCTCACAACACAGAAGGGTCCTTAAAAAGTCAATAAATACATAGGTCCCCACAAAGATAGCTGTGCAAGTACCCACACACAGGCGGTGAGGAGAAATCCTGTCTTTCAGATAATTTTAGGGTTTGGTTTTCATGGTAAAGTAACTTAAATCACTTTCAGCTTTTTCTAAACTTTTCAGCTGGAGCCAGTTATAGCAGCATCATGGCCCTTTTCCTTCTGTCAACACTTCCTTTGATTTAAAGCTGCTTTGGCCACAAATACATACATGCTCATATACAAAGTGTTTCTCACATGATACAGAAGATAAATTAAACTGTTAGAGAACAGCATGGCTTTTTGCTGTTTATTTATACCGATTTTAATGAATGAATTTAAACTATCTAATCAACCAGTCATTTGAAATCAAGTCTATTACCACCATCTAAATATTTTATACACAATACAACACAAGCCTAAGGTTAGTTTGATTTGTTCATAACTACAAACGTAAAACATCCCAAAATAATAAATATAGTACAACTTATATCAACTCACACCTGACCTCTAGTGGTCACATGAGTCAGCAGCCAAAATATCAGCGTATATATATTAATATGATAGACAAACATGGAAATAAACATAAAAACTGCATATCAGGTAATGCTAGCTAGCTCAGATACTTGCTAATAAGTAACATCCAGTCAGAATCCCTAACTTTCTCTTACTGGATTGGTCTGTTACTACAGTGACCTCACAGCAGCAGTATTATTGGTCTGATGATGTCATTAAAATGCTCCGAAAGGCTCCAACAGCACAAACACGGTCCAAAAGTCCAGTTCAGGTGACGCTAGCAGACAGCTAGCAGCTACAGCCACCTGCGTCACCATCCACCTGTCAGTCAAAGAGGCCACGCCCCTATGAATGCAAACCTTAAACCTTTTACAGGTGACCTATACAACCCACCACAAATATACCTACAGAGACCGAACAGTTTACATCGGGCTGTAAAAGTGTTTATTACTGCTGTAAAGTTTTAACATGGGAGTCTATAGGGACCGACTCGCTGCTGCCCCCGGTGGAAACTGGAGGAACTGCAAGTTTTGGCCCTGGTAATTGCTGAGTGCTTTGTTAGTACTTTATTACAATTAGTTTTAACATTTTTTTTCCACGTGATATGAAAGACAAAAGAGTACGTGGATGTTAAACACATTAAAGGAAAGTTTCAAAGTAAATCTCCATTTGTAATCAGATTACATCTGAAACATGCATGCTGTGTATGATTTCATACATGTGAAACATTTTTAAATATAAAAAACAAATATCAGGTAACGTCAGGTTTCATGTGTGGATGAGTTTTATGCCTCTGTCGTTATTCCTGAAACATCTGTAAGACTTGTTGTGGGTCACGGTACCTTTCTGTTTGTCCATGTCGGTCGTCTCAGTGTCTGCTGATCCTCAGGCTCATATCTCTGCTAAAGAATCCAACATCAAACGGCAAACAGATTTCCTCCTGTTTCCTCCTCCCTGAACTCCCTCTATCTGCTCTGTGAGAAGCAGTTTGAGTTCTGCCAGGCGAGTCTGTCTGAACGCGTCTGTGACCTCAGCACAGGAGGGAGGAGAGAGAGGGCGAGCCAGTGCTCTCATTATGCACGGGCATGCACAGAGAAACCTTAAATACAAAGTCACTTTAACAATGTGCCCACTGTTATCATCCAGTACACAAACACATTTAGAAAATACACAAGAAGAAAAATATCTGCTAACATTCTGGCTTTAAGGGTTTCTTCAGTGATGCTCCACAAACTAAAGTAATAATAATAACAATAATAATAATAATAATAATAATAATTCCACAGCTATCAGAAAATCGAGGGAGAGCAGCTGGATTACAAAATTACTCAGGCCTCTTTTTATTTAGAAATATAAGTTATTCTTCTACTTGAGAATATCCTGTAATTTACTTATATTAAACCAAGTTTATGTTTTCAATAAATATAATGTATGTTTTCATTTGTCCAACTGTATCGACAAAATCCATCCTCTGCTGCTTCCGCTTGTCAGGGTCCCGGGGGTGGTAGAGCCTATCCCAGCTGTTGTAGGCCGAGAGGCAGGACACAAACTGGAGTGGACACCAGTCGTCACGGGGCTAACACAAAGAGAAAGACAACCATTCACACCTATGGGCAATTTAGTGTTTCCACCTAACCCCACTAACTGCATGTCTTTGGAATGTGGGAGGAAGCTGGAGTACCTGGACAGAACATGCAAACTCCACACAAAAAGACCCCAGCCTGATGGTGGAGCCTAATTCAGGACCTTCTTGCAACATTAGAAGCTCATTTATTTCAGTCAAACATTTTCAAAATAACTACATATGACCTCTGTGAACCCCATTAGGAGTTAAAGGGTAAAGGAACCCTTCTGTTTCTGACTGCAAACCTGCAGACAATCGTCACATTTTTCAGTGTTTTTCATTGTCGCAGTAATTTGGTAACATATATCTATAGAAACAAGAGCTTCTATTAACTAATTTGGGTCACTTTAAAAAAATAAGAAAGAAAGAAAGAAAGAAAGAAAGAAAGAAAGAAAGAAAGAAAGAAAGAAAGAAAGAAAGAAAGAAAGAAAGAAAGAAAGAAAGATGTAAATAAATAAAGTTACAAACGGGACGGTTGGGTGTGTCTAAATCCCCTTCTCGTCCGCTGGGCGGCAGTAGGAAGCTGTAAGTCTCGCGATACTACCTCTTTTCTCCTTGATGAGGAAGAGTCGCGGAAGAGGTAGAAGATTTTCCTGACGGCTCAGCAAGCGACCCATCAAGTTAGATAAAACTACCCGGCGAACCAGCGTTTTAAGCAGCTTTACAGGTCGGATAGACACCCGGACTGAAGGTAAAACACAGCGACGTGTAACGCCTCCTGTCTGATTGGTTTATTATTCGGTTGTTTTTACTGTAAAAGCTTCAGAAAGTGACCTCCTGCCGTTAGCGTTTAGCTGTTAGCAAGGCGTAGACAGCAGTGCAGCTGTTAGCCACTTAGCTCCAGGAGTGGAGCTCCAGGGGGGCTCGGGGGACTCCTCGGGGGGTTCCTGTGGTTGAGCCGTCAGCGTTTCATACGTGTGATGAGGATGAAAGCTTCCTCTCCGCGGGGCTGTCACGGTGTTTAAAGCTAACGCTGGGCTCGGCGTTAGCTTCTGCTAGCTCAGCCGGCTGCTTCCTTCTCTGAGCTGTTTGTGTCTCACTCGGTGTGTTTGGAGGCTCAGACCGAGCTCCGAGGATCACTGTGACCGGGCTCAGACCGAGGGTGGAGCCCCGTGTTTGAGCTCAGGTTCTCGGTTTAAACCAAACACATTTCTTTGTTTTCTCTCCGCAGGATCACGATGACAGCCGCACCTTACAACTACTCCTACATCTTCAAATACATCATCATCGGTGAGTGACCCGAGCTCCAGCTCCTGTGTTTACTCCCGCAGCTCTGCCAGAGCAGCTTTGCATGAGTCCGTTTATAATAACCGTTCTGTATCCGTGATCGCTGCCCCTCACATCAGTAAACTCCCTCCTTCTAGACTAAGCTTGCAGAAGTGCAGAACCTGGCGCTGGTAAATGTGGAGTGTCTGCAGCGGGTGCAGATATTAAATAAAGACGATGTTGAGCTGTGACTCATGCAGCGCTGCTCTGGTAAAGTCCAGGAGTGAAACTGGACGGTGAATGAGCAGGAACACTTCAATCACGGGGAGTAAAAACGCTTCATCCGGGTGTTTCCTGATCACTGTCATCCTTGGTGGCCGACCTCACCTGTGTTTGTCTGTCTGCAGGTGATATGGGAGTCGGGAAGTCGTGTCTGCTGCATCAGTTCACAGAGAAGAAGTGTGAGTGCTGCTTTTCTTCTTCTCTTTGTTTACTGAAGTTTAAGAATAGAATAGAATAGAATAGGCTTTTATTGTTATTATACATGTATGATGAAATTGTGAGTTATGGATATTTAAAATTTACCACCACTGTTTGGGTATGAGGGGCAAAGTGGTACAGCCTGTGTTTCTAGGTCTTTTATTTTGAAAGGCAAGCAGTGGAAAATCAGTTCAGGCTGACTTTTAGAGTCTTTTTTCTAATAATGTCAAGTTTGTTGATTAGGAATCCGTCTTAGCTGTTTAACAGCACGGCTCTAGTTTATCATATAAATATCTTAATAATGATCAAGTGTTAAGTTCGGGCTTCATAAATATCGATTTATGTTTTTTTTTTCTTCATTTTGATGTAACCGTAAACCTCCAACTTTGGAAACATTTAACAGGATTTCTTTGAATTGATGAACAATGTAAATAGATTAGCTTTTAGCATTCAGTTTGTTATGCTAGGAAAAAAACAAAAAGCGACTCGTGTGTTTGATTCTATCTGGATGGTTTCATGAAATTCATTCTGATAACAGATTTCGTGTGTTTGTGCCTGAGACAGCGACAAACACAAACATTTTTACCTTTACTTACCTGTTGGTGACCACTGCCCGTCCAATTCCTGTGTGTGTGTGTGTGTGTGTGTGTGTGTGTGTGTGTGTGTGTGTGTGTGTGTGTGTGTGCGCTGCAGTCATGGCAGACTGTCCTCACACCATCGGGGTGGAGTTCGGGACGAGGATCATGGAGGTTCACGGGCAGAAGGTGAAGCTGCAGATATGGGACACGGCGGGTCAGGAGCGGTTCAGGGCCGTCACCAGGTCCTACTACAGGGGGGCCGCCGGGGCCCTCATGGTCTACGACATCACCAGGTACCTAGGCAGGCGAGGGTGGATGGAGGAGGAGAAATCTGTGTCCTGTTTACTTAAAGGGACAGTTCACCATAAATGTAAAACTCTGGTTGCTCCGTCCTGTCGAGCTGCTAATTCAGCACTTTGTTGTTTGAGATCACAAACTGATAAAAAGACAAAAACCAACAAAACAAATCAGATATGCAGTGAAGATCATTTCATACAAAACATACACGAAATGAATGTAAGTTTCTGTCCTAGTAGAAAAAGTCGAACCATTAGATGAATAATAAATGATGAAGGTGTATGTAAAGTCATGTTAGATTAAATACGTCAGTTAAAACAAAGTAAACTGATAAAAATGGAAGTGATCCACAGACGCTCCGGTGAGCGGCTTCACGTCAGAACTATTTTCTTTCTACAGTCTACATCCACCAGCTATATCACTGTGCAGGAGGAAGTGTGCACTGAGGCATGAGGAACTGAGCATTATCTCTGTGCTCAGCTTTTTTTGTTTTGGTGGATCTGAAACATCCTTGAAAGAGTAGTTGTCAAACAGCTAACAGATCATCTGCAGAGGTTTATTTGAAGAGTTTCAGTCAGGTTTCAGAGCTCATCACAGCACAGAAACAGCTTTAGTGAAGGTTACAAATGATCTTCTTATGGCCTCTGACAGTGGACTCATCTCTGTGCTTGTCCTGCTAGACCTCAGTGCAGCGTTCGATACTGTCGACCATAATATCCTATTAGAGCGATTAGAACATGCTGTAGGTATTACAGGTACTGCACTGCAGTGGTTTGTATCATATCTATCTAATAGACTCCAGTTTGTGCATGTAAATGGAGAGTCCTCTTCACACACTGAGGTTAATTATGGAGTTCCACAGGGTTCAGTGCTAGGACCAATTCTGTTTACATTATACATGCTTCCCTTAGGCAGCATCATTAGAAGACATAGCATACATTTACACTGCTATGCAGATGACACCCAGCTCTATCTGTCCATGTATTTAAAAGTAGAATGGGAGGCAGAGCCTTCAGTTTTCAGGCCCCTCTTCTGTGGAACCAGCTTCCAGTTTGGATTCAGGAGACAGACACTATCTCTACTTTCAAGATTAGGCTTCAAACTTTCCCTTTTGCTAAAGCATATAGTTAGGGCTGGACCAGGTGACCCTGAATCCTCCCTTAGTTATGCTGCAATAGGTGTAGGCTGCCGGGGGATTCCCATGATGCATTGGGTGTTTCCTTTCCAGTCACCTTTCTCACTCACTATGTATTAATAGACCTCTCTGCATTGAATCATATCTGTTATTAACCTCTGTCTCTCTTCCACAGCATGTCTTTATCCTGTCTTCCTTCTCTCACCCCAACCAATCACAGCAGATGGCCCCGCCCCTCCCTGAGCCTGGTTCTGCTGGAGGTTTCTTCCTGTTAAAAGGGAGTTTTTCCTTCCCACTGTCACCAAAGTGCTGCTCATAGGGGGTCATATGATTGTTGGGTTTTTCTCTGTGTGTATTATTGTAGGATCAACCTTAAAACATTAATCGCCCTGAAGCCACTTTTGAATGTAGACGTGAGAAAGGAAAAAGTTCCTGCATGAGTGAATTTTCTGTGGATCACACTCATGTGTGATGCAGGGTGTAGACTGTCCCTTTAAAAGTAGTGTTATGTTTCATGTGATGAGGTTGTTGATGGAGGCCTCCACCTGCTCTTGGCTGATGGTGGGCGGTAATTTTTAAATCTTAGAGAGTGACTTGAAAGCAGCAGGTCGACCAAGAACCGGTTCCTTTGTAGGATTCTCATCCAGACTAAATATTTGCCAGGCGGTGACTCTGATGGCGCCCTGACAGTCGATGCTGCTGTGGACTAAATGTCAGACAAACGTTCAGAGAGTGTATTGACTTTGTTATTTTTGTGTGTTCAGGAGAAGTACCTACAATCACCTGAGCAGCTGGCTGACGGACGCCAGGAACCTGACCAACCCAAACACGGTGAGTGCGCCCACGCAGACTTCTGTGGCGACTCTTTTAAATCTTCTTTTCAGGCAGGAGAGAGAGAATGATTTCAAAATGGAGTCTGAAGGTGAAAGTGACCCAGAGCTGCGGTGCGTAAACAGACTTGGCTGGACCGCAGCTACAAGTAAACAGTTATTACATCCCTGCTCACGTTTATGGCAGTAACCCCGTGCAGCTAACAAACACCTGTTAAGCTGCTGTGCACGAAACATCCTTTAACCTGTGACGCGCTGAAGAGTCGCTGCTCAGTCTGCGTGTCTCCGTGTCGTAGGTGATCATTCTGATCGGCAACAAGGCCGACCTGGAGGCTCAGAGAGACGTGACGTACGAGGAGGCCAAACAGTTTGCCGAGGAGAACGGTGAGACGCTCGCACGATCAGATAAACGCTCAGCAGCAGACGGAGACTCGCTGATTCCTCTGATTTCTGCTTCCTGTTTCTCAGGTTTGCTGTTTCTGGAGGCCAGTGCCAAGACGTAAGTACGGCGTGTTAGAGAGGAAGCTCGTAGTGGCTCGATGGTTACGATTCATTCAGAAACCCGTTCACACCACAGAACGGTGAAGTGCATGAACACGTGTTTCTGGGTCTTTGTGATGACCGATGTTTTAATAAGTCCTGACGAGTTTGGCCTCTGCTTCTTCTGCAGAGGCGAGAACGTGGAGGAGGCCTTCCTGGAGGCAGCGAAGAGGATCTACCAGAACATTCAAGATGGCAGCCTGGACCTGAACGCCGCCGAGTCGGGAGTCCAGCACAAACCTTCGACACTGCAGGGGGGGCGCCCCAACCCCGACAACCAGCCAGCAAAGGAAGGCTGCAGCTGTTAACCTTGAACAGAAAGTACGAACGCATCGAACAGACCGACACACGGACTCCGCCGGGCACTAACACTCACACCCAGAACCAGTCCACACTCATCATCGGCGCTGTCCACCCGCCGTTTTCTAATCCAAAGCAAGATTCAACAATCCTCCATCCGTTCGAGACTTTACCAACTCTGACCCGATCCTGAAAACCAAATCTAGAAGCACATCTCTGCAGCGTGAACTGGCTCAGAAAGGCTCCCAGATCAGGACCAACCGAGGCGGCGACCTCATCCAAAACCAGTCTGAGCACAGACCTGTGTCAATCTGGCCTTTGTAAACCACAACGCTTTAATCTCAAAACCAGAGAACTCCCCTAAACTGGGCCGCTCTCCCCACCGCGTCTCCATCGAGGATGCTTCAGCTCACACGCATTAAAAACCTCCTGCAGACTCGATCAGGATCATCGTGAGTACGCCACATTTGGTTTTCCATAAAATTCGGGCTTCCTTATCAACAAACCAATCAGCGCCATTGATCAGACCGACCCAGACAAACCGCCGCAGCAGGACGTGACGGTGAACGCTGGCAATCACGGAGGACTCCTGTCAGTCAGCTACGGCGGGCCGGCGTGCGGCCTGGACTGTGCAGAGTCCAGAGTAGGGTCGACTGAATCCGGACTAAAGTGAAGGTTTCACAGATTTAGCATCTTTCGTTTTTTCTCCCATAAGTAAAATGTTTAAATTCAGACAAACAAAACCAAATTGGGACAAAATGAAATTCAAAATAAGCAGACTCGCTGCTCTCAGTCCGAGTCCAGGTTCCCAATTCTGATTTACGTTCAAACTCCATCCCTCGGTTGGCTCTGCCTGGATGTCTCGGCTCACCCGGGATGTTCAGCTCTCTGCAGGGAAATGTTGTGAGCTTGTAGACTGAACCGGAGCGCAGGCCAGCGGACGTCTGTCACCTTCAGAACCAAAGAGGACACCTGAGCGCTGTGAAGCTGGAAGCTGACTGAAGGAGCCTCTGAGCTCCTGCAGAAATCCACCTCTGTTATTTTAGGAAGCAGAAGCTGAGAGAGCAACGAGAAAGGAGCACCCCAACCATCGAGTCGTGACGGCGTTTTAGCTTTTATTGCCTCTTTTTGTCTGCACGAAGCCAGTACAGCTGCCAGGTTTTGTTTTTTCACCACTGCTGTGTAGTATGAAAGTCATTTGAATGCATCGTCTGAATGCATGAAAATTACTGCAAGTTCCCATCTCCCAGCTCCAAGGGAGGAAAATAGTGACAGGAAAGAGGTCGGAAGGTCGGTTAGGAACCATCGGATGAGACAGTCTGCGCCTGCAGCTCCACCCACACAGCCACCCTTTCAATTTATGAAGTCTGTGAACTGATGTGAGTCTCGGTCGCTCTGTGAGGGATGAAGAACCCGAACGTCTCTCCGGCCCCTCGCTGGATCAGTTCAGGATGGATTTTTATTAAATGCCTTCATTATTTTCTTGTTTCTGTTTTTGGTTTTAACCAAATAAATACAGGATGTTCCCACAGCTCCCCCTTGTGGCCATTGTGTTTGCGTTGTTGAGCCAGGATTGCACTTTATCACTGTGCTTTCTCTGGTTTCCGCCGCGCTGCTGTGGAGACGTCACTGCTTCAAACGTCACGTAGACACCAGCGAGCGTATCTGAGGGAGAATGTGCTTTGTGGAGAAAATGATGCCTTCATGGTTTCTGGATCTACTGTTTTCCTCTTTGAAAAATCATTCCTGCACTAAAAGCTTCCCAAAGCTCCGAGTGATGCTCTGCCAGATTTCATTTCACACTTTTAAACCACCAAAGTCTGTGAGCACTAATGGGAGGGAGCAGCTTTTGCATTTAGAGTTTGGATCAGTTAACCTGGAATTAGTCTACCTGTATTTCTGCTTATTTACACTAAAATTAACAAAATACCCGAGAAATGTTTCCTTTGAGTCCCAGAAGTGACAAAACCCGGAGAGATGGAGTTGAAGGTCCATAAGCCATTAAAAGTTTCACCACCAGGGGGAGTGTTTCACCAGCAGGTGTGCTGCCGTTTAACCTTAAACCAGGCGTGGACGACGGCTCCATCCTGTGGTAGAGAGTGGTATTACACACAGTACGGCTGGCTGAGCTGGAGTCTCTTCAACATGAAGGTTATTGCACATTTTATTAAAATTTAAAGTTTTGGAACTTTTTGACAGAAATTAACAAAAAGGATCTTTGATCGTTACTGAAATGATTACACTAATGTTTTTAATTACCTTTAATGCATGTAAATCACCTGTTGTGTATTTCTACATTCCTACAGTTTTGTTGCACTTTATTTTTGGGGGAAATTGGAAAATATGACGTAAATTTTAAAACATTCTGAAAATTTTTGTCTGTAGTATTAAAGTGAATGATGACCCAGAAAAAGTCGACTGGTTAAACCCAGGAAAACACAAGAAATGATAAATTATCCCGTTTGTGTAGATTTAACATGGCGTCACTCAGCAGATCTCTTAATTGGGGAATTTTGTCGCCTCCGGGGTGCCGTATGGTCATCATGTCACTGCTCGCGCCGAGGTCACGTTATATGAAGTAAAAACGTCACCTCAGCATCTGGTTGTGACGCGTCCACATCTGTCTGAACAGGGCACGATCATGTGACTTTACCCTCTGCTGTCGTCTGATTGGTGGACAGCAGCGCGCTCCAACTATGATGAGTGATTTAACAATAAAACCTTTATGCGGTGAAAACAAACACGAAGCGTTTCAGGCGTCCTGTCTTTGTTTTTTCCTGATCGACCCCAAAATAAAAAAACCCCTGAAGTTTGTTTTTACTCTGCAGTGACCAAAAAGTCTGTGAGGCGTCACCGGGATCGGCGCCTTCAGCTTCCCTCGCCAAAGCGCTCAGCATCCAAAACTATTACACAAGACTTCTTATGCAAAATGGGAAAAACTTTATGGGATGGCCTCGGTCGTTACGCTGTTCAGAGTCTTAATTTCTATATATTAATGAGAAGACGATGCAGCGAAATCAGGTTAAACTACAGCTGACGTCCTTTTTATTTTTCCGTGTGCTCGTAGCAAAATCGTCTGATCAGCCTGAGGGAGGCGCTGCTGTTTGGCTGAAGCATGTGCAACTATAACAGTGAGGTGGAGATCAGGTGATGGAGTCGCTGTTTTTCTGTCTGTTCATTTTTCAGAAATCTGCTAAAATTAAAAAAGCTTATTCTGATTGTTTGCAATGATTCTCTGCAGCTGAAGCTGTCATTGTCCAACTGTGGAGACTCAGTTCTTTGTAAATAAACTATATATATGCTGTATATACGCCGATGACTCACTGCTCTTGTGTTCAACTGTAATTCTTCTGTCTGCCTGCAGAGGGCAGTGCGTCGGACTTTTATCTCAGTTAACATTAAATTCACTTATAACTAAAATTCACTGCATTCAAAGTTCACATTTTTTCCAAGTTTATTTTTATTTCAAACATAAAAATGTTTACAGGGTTTAGAAAAACATTCACGTCCGTCTTCTCTCCGTTAGCGCGGCGAACAGAAAAGTCGTCGTTCGCGTCACTGTGGGCGCTTCCTCACGTAATGTTCTGTTTTTGGCTCCACTTCCTGCTCATGTTTAAAGTGAAAGCAGCAGTCATGTGATCACATGCAGCGAGTCATGGATTCGTCTTTAAAGTGTGAAACGGGAAAACTCATTCTGATCAGGCTGTTTGATTATCAAAGGCCAATTAATCAATCTTGTGATCAGCTGCGGGCCTATCAGTGTCTTTCTGTGCTGGTCACATGACTTCCAGCCGAGCGAGACTTTAAACATGAACAGAAGAGCTGGTCGGACAATCCCCTCAGCTATGTAATGTTGCCGTGGTAACACAAGGTGAGGGAGCGAGGGGGCGTGTCCTCGGCAGTCAGTTTGCTTCGAGGGCACAGCGTCACTACGTGGCTCTGCTCTTGGAGGCGGGCTCTGTCTCCTGCTCGTACTCGATCTCCACGTACGCTCGCTTCTTCCTCGCCGCCGAGCCGTTCGCTGGAGATTTGCCTTTAGACCGCGAAGCCTTCGTCTGCACCTCCATCTCCTCTTCAACCTCCTCCTCGCTGGACTCGTCCTGCTCCTCCTCATCACTGCTCGTCTTCAGCTTGTTCATGTCCTGCAAGGAGGAAGTCCAGTTAATGTAACAGTCAAACAATCGCATTTAAAGATCACGCCAGCAGAGCGGCGACCGACGTCTGAAAGGACAAAACTGCGTCAACGCGTCTCTGGATTCTGACTCCCTGCTCCTCTCTGACTCAACTTCCTGTCTTATTCAGTCCGACCTGAAAGCAGTTCATCAGACTTCAGTCGCCCCCTGCTGGTCATTAGAGAGAAGAGTTACCTCAAAGTCGCTCAGGTCGCTCTCCTCCACTTCTTCTTCTGCTACGAACTCTCTCTGCCCAACGTCCTGCACGCGCGCACACACGCACGCACGCACGCACACACACACACAGGACATCCTTTCAGAATAAAGTTTTACAAACATGTTCAGCAGCTGGTGTAGTAACAGCTGCCTCAATCACCTCGTCCTCCTCCTCTTCTTCTTCTTCCTCCTCCTCTGACTCGCTCTCCTGGTCCTGCTGCTCCAGCGCTCGGTCGAAGGCGTGCACGGGGAAGTTGTAGATGTCTCCGTACTGAAACAAACATAGACCGTGAGTTAAACCGCACGATCGTCCTTGGCGTGCGAGCAGCGGTCGCGTTGGCGTCGTACCGTTCCCTGTTTAAGTCGCTCCAGCAGCTCCTTCTCGATGGCGTTATCCAGCTGAGCAGCAATCAGAGCCTTCTCCTAAAAGAAAACACCAACAAAGAAGAGACGGCCGTCAGAGCTCCTGTTCCAGGTCAAAGGTCACGATGAGATGAACTACAGAGGAATGAGCAGTGCTTCTGGTAACTTTTAGCAAATGTTTGCATCATTTTATTTTATGAAGTTCAGACAAAAGGAAAAAATCCTGAATCCTCTAAACAGGAGCTGCCAGCAGCTTTTAAGGTGGACCGTTCAGATGCTGCGAATCAGTCATTCCGCCTTAAATATCAGTTCGACGGCTGTTCCTCTTCAAAGCGAGGAAAGAATTCCAGCCGGACTTTATTCAACATGAACGTTCCCTCTCTGTGGAAAACCGAAACTCGGCTCCTAATTTGTAAGGAAAATGTGACCTACGACCTCTCGTAGTCTGATTGCAGCTCTGTTAGGTGGTCAAGCGCCACCTTTGGGTGTGGTTAAAAGTCTCACCTCCTTCCTCCTCTCTCTGGTCTCCACCTTCCTGCTGAGAGGAACCAGCTTCCTCCTGAAACACACAGACAAGCAGGATGAACGCGGCGGGACGACACACCAGCTTCCTACTCGCAGTACTCGCAGTACTTTGTGTACTGCAGTACGGTCTGAGTACTCACTGCCTTTTGAGGACCAGTTTGCGCATGCGGATCAGGTACTGGGTGATTTTAGTGAACCTCTGTTTGCATTTGTGTCGGATGAATCGAGGCCAGTAGATCAAGTTCTCATCTATCTGTTCCAGAGCCTTCTCATAGTTCTTACTGAGCTTCACCTGCGCGCACATGCGCACACACACACACACACACACACACACACACACAGTTTGAGGCATGAGTTAAAATCTTGTAAACTGAAGTTAGCTTCTTTTACACCAGATTCTTTAAACCGTGTCGAGGACGTCGGGCCATCGTCAGGAGACGTGACGTCTCCGTGTCTGGTGATCCACCACGACGAGTGACATAATCCCACTTTAGCCGCTCACCTTCTCCCACATCCTGGCAGGAAAAGCCGCCCTCTCGATGACCTTCATGTAGAGGAAGCACTGACCTGAAACACAAACGTTCCTCGCGTTACTCCCAAGACCTGCTGACCTGAGATCTGCCGGTAAAGCTGATGAGAGCGCGAGGACTCACCTTTCTCCTCCCTGATGGTGGCGTACTGGCTGTTGGCGAGCGGGCAGGACGCGCGGTTACACAGGCCCGTGAGGTTGTACTCATTCCGGCAGAAGTTCTGACTCTTGGTCCTGGACAGAGAAACAAAGACGTGACACGGCTCAGAGCTCGTCAATGACACGAGTCGATAAATCCAAGCCGAGCGTGACTTACTTCACTTTGAAGGAGCAGAACTGCGTGTTTCCAATGATGTCCCAGATCACCTGCAGGGGGCGGATCACACACTGATGCACATTACTGCTGCCTCAGTTTCTTTTTATGATTTTATTTAATTATTCGTCACAACTTTGAGAGACTTCACCATTAGACTTACTATCGTGTGAATTTATTTTAGCACTTTTCTGCTTACGTGAATCTATTTAAGGATGTGTTGCGTGCTGAGCTTTTGTTAAGTCTGACTACAGTTCGTCTTTTTCCTTCATGTGGAGCCTGATGATCTTTACGACACACGGAGAAAAGAATGATGGGTAACTGTGGCCGAAGTGAGGTCCACGCAGGTCTGTGACTGACTCCGCTTCATGATGTATTGATCGGAGTGTTTGCTGGAAAACTAAAAAACGGTAAAACTGATTTTATTTAATGGAATTTGGCGTGACCGGAAGAGCCGGCTAGCATTTAGCCTGGTGATGTGTTGAAACGCGTATTTTATCTCCGGATAAATGAGTACGGTTCAGCTCATGGTTCCTTTAAACTCCGGAGCTCTCACCGGCCAGCTAGCGTTAGCACGCAGAGCTAACAGCGCTTCTCGGCGGCTGTAAAAGAGCTTGTGACACTTACGTCGTCGTGCTGCATTTCCGGGTCCTCTCAGAGCGGGTCGGCTCGTCGGATATAATAAAATTAAATAAGTTCCGATCACGGCGTGAGACTTTCAGCAGACCTGGAACCACATGGACGATCAGGGCGACACCATCTGTGTTTGGACAGAAATCTCATCCGGAGTGACGTCACCCGGAAGAAACATCGCGAGACTTCGAGATGTAACGTGTGTTGTAGATGTTATTATTACTTAGCGCATGCATTCGTGTAAAACGGCGTGATTGGGCTGCTGCTGAATAAAGATGATTGAATAGAGATTAAAAGCGAAAAGCACTGGAAACAGAGAAGCCTCCATCAGCATGCACCCGGCCAGGTGGAGAACTTCATCTACACCTCCCATCTCCCGTACAACCACAACTAGAAGTTCCACTCATGACAGGAAACACTTAAACACATCACCGAGACGTTACTGGCGGAGCTCAGCTTGACTTCAACATTTAGGTGGAGGTCGCTGGGTTGATGGGTCAGTGCAGTCAGACTCTGGGGAGTCAGCTGGCCTGCTGTGTGCTGAGTTCACTGACCCACTTCTGCACTCAAACAAAATGACTCCCGTTTCTCTGTGAACCCTAAAGCAGATGTTTTTGCTCTGTGGTGCATTCAGGTTCACATGATTGTGGTTTAAAGAGTTGTTGTGTAGCCTGTACAGGTGTTTGTAAGTAAAGACCACCAGACTGGGACGTGACACCTAACCCACCACCCACTCCGAGTCTGTGGCATCCCTGTCATTCAAAAACATTGACTGGGATTCTGTTTATGTGTATTTATCATTAAATAACTGAGACAAAACAAAACGACAGCACCGACAGTAAAAAGCATGTTTACAACTAAAGAAAGTGTCACCACTAAAAAACTACACTATTACTACAAACATGTACAAGTACAGAATCTGAGATAGAACTGTGTAGAGTAGAACATCACTGCAGGAACATCCTGATCAGCGATAATATGAAACATTGACTAATGATCCGTATCTTATAAATGCTTCTTGTCAAGGTCAGACGGGCTGAGGCGCATGCGTAACAAGAAGGCTGCACCTTACACGGATGGTCCGTGAACGCACCAATCATCATACTTCTTGAACAAGAAGGATCATAATACAGCGCACGCGCTCTGAGGCTTTATGGAGCGGCTCGAGCGCTCTGACTGACGGTGCTCTTCTTCACGTGAGTGTTTCTCTTGACTTCATCAGCTCACTGCGCAAACTCCGACAGCGCGGCACGCAAAAGGTTTTAATGTTTCTGAGCGAGAAAACGTGAGAGCAGCACGGGTTTCTGGTCTGACGGGAGCGATGCATTATGGGAAAGACCGCGGTTCAAATCAGCTCTGCAGCGACCCCAGCGCTCTGGAGGGGAGCTGCAACATAAAAACACAAGACTGAAGAAGTTTAATGTCATATACACACCGCAAAACACAAATGGTTACGCTGAGCAATCAAATTGTTACTTTGCGAGTTCCCTTCAAACAACTAAATAAACAAGTAACTAATATAAAGAATAAATGTAGTACTTATGTGTTTATGTACACAAAGGTAGGGTGTAGTTAAAATTTGAAAGTGCAAGTAGTTATGCAACACAGTGTTAAGATATTCAGAATGTGCAAATTTTAAAATTGTTTATGTTGTATGAAGTTGTGTTATATTGTATATAAACGTTCACAGTTGCAAATTTACAGGTCAGGTTATTGATAGACAATCACAGTTCGACAGTTAGTCAGGGATTCAGTAGCCTGATGGCCTGTGGGTTGTCCTTACTTTCACACTCCTGTAGCGTCTGCCAGATGGCAGGAGTGTGAACAGTGTGTGCTGTGGGTGGGTGCGTCCCTATCCTGAGTGGTGCTGTTCTCGTACCACACTGATGGAGTTTGTCAGGATACTCTCAACTGTTCATCTGTAAACATTGCTGAGATGTTTGGAGGTTAATCCTAATTTTCTCAGCTTCCTCAGGAAGAAGAGTCGTTGTTGAGCCTTCTTGATGATCTGCCGTGGTTATGGGTCCAGGTGAGATCCTCACTGATGTGGGTGCAGAGGAATTTGAAGGTCTTCACCCTCTGCACAGGAAGTTTTAGTGCACAGGCATATTAATAAATCAGACACAGAAAATAAGAACTGAGTAGAAGGAGTTTGTTTGTAATGAAACTGTGTGTGACGTCTGAAGTACAGAAATAACACCATATAAGACACATGGTGAGCGTCAAATGTTAGAGATCCTGCAACTGGCGTTTTGGGCTGTGCAGGGGTCTCTCTTCCAGAAGATGATTGAATAAAAGAAATATAAATGTTTTAACACACTATGAGTCGGTTTTCTCTGTTCTATCATGGGGACAAAAGAATCGGGGTTAATAATACATAGTGGTCTTCTAAACATTTAAGGACAGATTTTCCAGGCACCAGGTCACCAGCTGAGCCACCTCTTCACTGCAGGCCGTCTCCTCTCCAACAGCTATCAGCCTAACAATGGTTGTGTTGTCAGCAAACTTAATGATGGAGGTGTTGCTCTGGGAGGGGATGCAGTCATAGGTGAAGAGGGTGTACAGGGGTGGACTGAGCACACAGCCTTGGGGGGTCCCTGGGCTCACTATCTTTGTACGTGAGATACCAACTCTGACTGCCTGAAGCCTGCCTGTGAGGTGCTTTTCCACCAGTCTGTTTGGGCTGACGGTGTTGAATGCTGAGCTGTAGTCTATAAACAGCATTCGAACATAGGTGTCCTTATATTCGAGGCGTGAGAGGGCTGTGTGGAACGCTGCATTAACGGCGTCCTCGGTAGAACGATTCTTCCGATATGCAAACCTGCAGAGTCGAATGTGTCCGGGATGGATTCTTTGATATGGGACACGACTATCCTCTCAAAACACTTCGTTACAATTAAAGTGAGAGCAATGTTCAAACGACTCTAAATATTTAATACTTAATAAACCTCATAAACAGACTCCGACTGCAAAAACTTTGTGTTTTCTGAGCCAATCACAGGTGGACTTGTGTTTTGGAACATTATCGCTTTAAGATAATGATCCACTTCTACTTTGGTAACTACACAAGTTCAGCAAAGATCCACTGTCTGTGTTAAAAAGTGAACCCAAATCCATTTTACACCCAGTCCCAGTCTAAAGCCAAAATCTGGTTTCTGCTCTCTCTGAGGATCAGTGTGTCACAGTTTGTACAGAACGAAGTGTCGGAGGCAGAAAGAACGAGCGAGTCCGAGTGCAAAAACAGAGAAACAGTTTATTTTAGTAAATAGTGAGCTTTTCACTGCTGTACAACACTGGCATCTGTAGGTTGGCACACTTTAAAGGGACGATCCACCCAAAAACTGAACAAAACCAAAACAGAGTTCACACACATTACCGCCGCTGCGACGTCTGTACAAGCTCTGCTGCTGGACTCGTAACGGCTGCGTGCCCTGCTGGTCCAGGATCCCGTTTAATGCTTTTCCCCTTTCTTTTTTTGGACCATTAACCCGACAACAAATGTCATCAGGGACACGGGGGACAAGTAAAAGAAGAAGAAACAAAAAGGCACCGAAAGCCACAACAGACAGCCGGACAACTGAAAACTACACGGACATGCAACTCACATCGATTTACACAGAGCTAATATATGCATGCAAAAACAACACTGCTCTGAACACACACACACACACACACACACACACACACACACACACACACACACACACACACACACACACACACACACACGCTACACATCAAAGGTTTCCTGGAAAGTACAAATGTCTCCTGAACGCACCACTCCACATCAGGGAGGCTCGGCATTCACATCACCCCCCAAGCCCGACCCCCACCCCGGAGTCTCTCAGCACATCCTGTGATTCGTAACTGTAGTAAACTGTAGTGAAGCCAAGTAACACGCCTAACAACGTCACGGTGACTCTAGAGCAGCCGTGGATGGGATGAACAGATTATGGAATTAAGCCTGTGTGAAATGTGCCGGAGCTCACGCCACAGTGAGCAGACATACGTGCACGTGTATGAATCCACCATCCAGAACGTGTTCAGGTTCCTGCGTCCTCCAGCCGATAAAATAAAAATACAAAATAATCAAATCAAATCTGAAGAGTTTAGAAAAACAACAGATGATTTCAATCTGAGACAAACCGACAAAGAGCTCTAGACTCTGACGTAAGTGACAGGATGAGGACACGGCTTCTAGAGCCTAAGGAAAAACAACATAAGGTGGGAATCCTTCAACGGCATTTTCATCATGTGCATTCTGACGGGATATTAAAGTACAGATTCTAGAATCGTGTGGGATCAGATTCTGAAAACAGAACCTCAACAAGCCTTCAATCAGAACTCACACGTAAACCAGAACAGCTCTAGAGAAGTGACTCCAATCAGAGACAAATGTTTTCTAGAATCTGAAAACAAAAAGACCAAAAACAGCTTCAACGTTTTCCTCGCATCGCACAGAATCAAACCGCAGCTCTCAAAGAGCTTCAAATGTGCAGGCTCCATTTTCTGCACGTACGCTCTCGAATTAGTAAGGAAACTGTCGACACGCCTCCACGTGGCTTCCACTGATTCTACAGCAGCCTGGGCCTGATGTTGTAGAAGGTTCCAGAGTCTCAAGTAAAGAAGGATTCAACACAATTTCAACCAAAGACTCTACAAGCATTCTTCTTTGAATGAAAATACACATAAAATCTATTTTAGTGCAATTCTGGAAACAGATTCTAGAATAAACTGTAAAAAGGATTTAAGATTTGTTCTAGACTCCGTAAAATATTCCAGCGCTGTTTGAGATCAAACCTGAAAAAGGTTCCACAGTTAAACGATTCTAGAATCTGACCGTCCAGAACCAACACAGACAGGATGAAGAGTGTGTGTGTGTGTGTGTGTGTGTGTGTGTGTGGGGGGGGGGGAACAAATGAAATACTGAAGAAATAAATGTTCCATCATATGATGTCTAGGAAAAAAACTGACTTTTTCCAACACTTGAAAAAACGTTTTTGTTCAATCAATCAAATATCCTCCAGAACCAGAGTCATCCAGAGCAGCACATAGTTTGATGTAAAACCACAGAGCCCCGAACATTAGCTGAACTGCTGAAAGATATTTTGTCAACTCTGGAAGTCATAATCATCTTTCCAAACCAGATACATTCTTGAATCGGAGACTTTCATGGGAAACAATACTGAAAAACAGACTCTAGAACAAAACAAAAGTCTAGAATATAAAAAACAATTATCCCACAAAAACCTCAGAAGCTGAACATGTTTGATTTTCTAGAATATTTCGACCTTCATGTTCTAGGATGTATAGCTGGGCAGTTTAGGACAGTTGGTTCTGCGACCAAGAGGACAGACGTTGGGACAACATAAAACAGATTCTTGAATAATTAAAAAAAACAAAAACAATAAAATAATAATGACAATAAAAATGTCTGTTATATATGTTGACGGAAACAGACAAACAGGGTCCAGAAGAGCAGGTTAAGGTCCAAATCTGAGAGGATGTTAAGATGTCTAATCCAGATTTGGCCCAGAATCAGGGAAGCTGGGGTTCTCAAGACTGTCTACAATGTTTGCCTCAGTGTTGTAGAACTTGTGGGAAATCTAACAGAAAACCTTGAACCTAAACGGCAAACGAACGCGGTGAGATGTTAAACTTGGGTATTTTAGTTCTAGAGGACGAAGACTTGTTCTAGAGCTTGGGAATGCAGAGTCCAGGATGAGAACTTTAAACCGTTTCCTCGCGCTGGAAAAAGGGGGAAAAAAACCGCGCTGATGAGACTCCGCTGTAAACCAAAACGTATTTCACCTGGGACGTGTCGTCTAACAGGAATGTTCTGGACTGAAATCCGTTTGGATCCAGAACCAGAATGAACTGTTTGGCAACTACAAAGGAAATTATGTTGGATTTTTAAACATATAGTTTGAGATCTTTTAATCAGGCACACGAGATGTGGTTCAGGCAACATGGCTGTTTATGCGTCAGCTGTTTGGTGCAAGAAAAAAAAAAAAAAAAGACCACCTACTGTGATGGGCGGAGCTACATCAGCTAAGAGTTTATGCTGTTTTACAGCGAGCCGTGAACCCGGGGACGAGCGCCCAAATCCAGAGTCAGTGAGCAAAGTGAAATCCGTCAGTTATAGAAACATTATTGTACACACCTGCAACAGCCGCAAGCGTCCTACAAGCTAAGTGGGTGATAAAAAGTATACACAACAGATAAAAACATAAAGGTGTCAATACAGAGAAAAGGTATGACACAAACCATGTAAACTCTACAGCAGCAGCAGGAGGAAGGGGAGCACACCTTTATAAAAAAACTATTTTGTGTTTAAGATCCAACATCAGCTTTGGAGCCAACCAGGACAGCTGTTTTTATGACGGAGACGACAGATGTGAACCCAAATCACAGCTGCAATGATGGAAAACATGCTCAGAAAACAACAGTATGGTGTCTTCATTCACACTTTGCTGTTTCCTGGATGCTGAATTTGGGAAAACAAACACTGAAGATGTTTGATGTGAAACATAAAATGATTGTGGGACACAAACAGCAACAAGAAAGAGACAAGTGATGAACCCAAAGTCTGTTTCCCCGCTGCATCTCTCAGTGTTGGTTTGCAGATAGACGTCGTCGAGAATGCGGCTCCTGAAGTCCCGTCCCTTCATCGACCCCCGCAGAGCTGCTCGCCCCCCTCTTCGTCAGATAACGGAGGTCGCAGAGGGTCCGACGGGGTTCAGGGAAGGGAGTACTTATTCAGAAAACCTTGCGTTCTCTCTGTGGGGGTCTCAGGATCGAGTCCTCTCTACACCTCTGGGTGAAGCAGATTTTATTTATTCAAAAACCGATTTTGTGAAAGTGGAACGATGAGCGATGGACGACTGGAGCTGGTCTGAAGGGCGCTGTCTGGATTTTTGTCCTGTTTTAAGGCATTTCACCAAAGAGAGTACAGAGCTGACTGGTCTGCACTGGGCAGAGGGTTTCTGGGGGGGTTGGTGGTTCTCAGCAAGTCTTTTTTAAACAGGGTTTCTGGTCTTAGGAGGTCTTGACCAGGTCGTAGACGTAGATGTGGAAGTCGTCGTCGAATTTGATGAAGTAGACGGAGGGTTTGGCCTCCACCTGGTGGATCACCATTCCCGACCTCTTCCCGCCGTCCTCTTTGGCATACTCGACCTGTTTGCCCACCAGACTGTCGACCACTTCACCGGGCTCTCGCTCCGCCGTCACGCTGTCGTCTGCAGACACGAACACAGAGAAAAGGTCAACTTTATTTATCGTCTTTGCAGAATTTGATCACGAGGCGACTGATAGAGTATTAAACACACCAAAGCAGCAGGTGTTTGATAATCAGGAAGCACCAGCAGTAATATTTACTCGAGTACTCTGCCTCATGAAACAGAAAACCAAAGCAGCGCTGAGCTTGTTTGAGTGAAACCTTGAAAGGAACCCACATCAGCCAGCGTGGAAGCAGAAAGCGTCTGGATGGCACAGAAGCCGATAAAGGCCCACATGTGGATTACTCTCACACACACAGGAAGGAAGCTGAGCCTGCGAGCACTGGCAGCGCTCCCACTCATGAACACGTTGGTTCTTTGATGCCAACAACTCGCTGCTTCAGCTCTCTGTTTCCTGCTTCACTTTTTACTGAAACAGAGAAAAACGTGGCGAGCTGTGACGCCGCCCAGTGCGCTCACACTCACTGGAGTCGGGCATGATGCGCAGGTCGCCCTCCTTGTAGTCGTCCAGCAGCTGGTACATGTAGAGCACCGGGTCCTTCTCGTAGGTGATGTAGAACCAGGAGGTCATGATGGGAGCGCGGGCCAGCACCATCCCCCTCCACTCCTCCTTCGGCCCGTCCTCCGTCTCGAACATGTGCTCCACCGCCTTACCGATCATCGTGTCTGCCAGCAGTGAGTCGGTCACACGGGCCGGAGCTGGACCAATCGCGGGACAGAGAGACACACGGAGAGGTGCGGTTACATCATTGGGACGCCGGGCAGGATGTTAAATAAAGTAACAGCAGTAACTACGTGCATTTACTCGAGTATTTGGCTTAATCTGCAGCAATACAACAGAAAACGTCTGACACAATGAGCCAATCAGCAGCCGCTGCTGCGGACCTCGATGTCCATAAAGTTTGTGACAGTCACACGTTAAAACTCGTCTGGCCGTGTGTCGCTGCGGCTGACAGCTTATTTCCGCCACGAGCCAAACGCGGCGGCCATGACGGGTGGCTCCTCACCCACTCTGTCGGGCAGAACCTCCAGCCCCACCACCCGCTCGTCGGTGTACAGCTCCAGGCCGTAGATGCAGTCGAAGCCGTCGTATTTGATCAGGTAGAGGGAGGGGTTAACGGGCACCTGGTCCAGGACCGTCCCCTTCCACTGCGACGACTTACCTGAGAGGAAGCAGACACGTAAACACCAGCACAGGTGACTCGTTCTCACACGATGCTTAACTTTCTGCGTTTCTATAAACCATCATTTGATCCACTGAGGGACATGTTAATGTTTAACTCGCCAAACTAATCAAATATGAAGCATCAAAAGGAAAATGAGACAGAGGAGAATCACATGGAGCCGACTTACTGCCCTCCTTCCAGATGTGCTGGATCCTGCAGCCCACGATGTTCCTTCTGGGCTGAGTCAGGGTCTTGCTGGGACCCACGCTGGTCCTCTGCTTCCTGCAGGGAGGCGGTTCAGACACGATGAAGGGTGAGGAGGAGAAGATGGTGTGACACCGGTGCGAGCTGGTGACTTTTCATTCATTTGTTGTGTCTTTTAATTAAAAACTTTATTGTACAAATGAAAAAAAAACTGTTTTACTTGTGCGGATTCTTTTTCTTCATCATGTTTGCAGAGACGCCCGAATGTCCTGAAACACACAAACACATCAGTCTGATGACCAGTCGGCAGCGTGTCACGGACATGGGTGGAGCGCCTCGCTCATGTAACTCACCTCCGTCCGCTCGGGGCCGCGGCGCCGTTGGGCTCTTGAAGGGGGTCTTCATTCATCCACCTGTAGAGGAGCAGCCAACCACACCAGCAGTCCGGGCTAAATGCTGGGAGTTTGTGTTAAGACGAGGCTGATGTGGAGGGTGGAGGATGAGGATGGAGGAAAGGAGGGGTGGGGCAGGAAGGGGGAAAGGGTGGGGAGAGGAGGGAGGAGGTGGGAGTGAAGGAGCACCAGGAATTAGGCTGGACCCTGGAGAGGCTGCATTCAGGCTGGGTACAGACTAACGCCTGGAAGTGACGTCACAGCTGCCAGAACCTATACGGGAACGATGCGTTCAATCTGAGGAGGAAAAGACGGAGACACGGACACGTAAATGCCAACGTTTTACATCAGAGTGATGAATTTAATATAGACGTTTTAATACAACCACTACGTAAAGTTTAAAAAGCTTGTTTTGTTAAAGAAAAGCCAAATAAAAATGTGTAAGTTTTAAAAGAGAAAACAAACAAACAAACAAACAAACATGGCACACAAGGCTGAAACAGGAAGTCTAAACGATGCATCCTGACAGTTAAACAACAAAAACTCCAAACAGGAAACTCAGTTTATCAGTCACGAGTTTAACAACGTTTGATTGGATGAGAGCAGTTGCTAGACTGGAGGTCAAAAGGTCAGCAGAGTGACTCGTGGTGAACAGCAAGGACTGATTAGCCTGATGAATCTCGCAGGTCGGACTGAATGCAGCGACGTTAATGTTTTATGGATCCTGACCAATCACAGCAGCTGAAGGCGTCTCCTTTTAAATCTCTGCTGAAGGTAAAACGTCCAGCGTTGGATACATTTAAAGCAGAGTTTGTGACTAATCTGATTACTGGTTGGCAGTCAAAGGCTCTAAAGGTCAGAGGTCAAAGGTCAGGAATGCTGCAACCTGCTGTTTGTTACTCAGTGAGCAGTGAGTCAGTCCCATAGACTCACACGTTAAAACAAAAGAAACAAACATGTTTACAGCCTGATCCGCTCTTTAAGTGATGATGTATGAATTTTGCTTCTGGGCCCAAACTGCTCTGTGTTTATTAAAGCTGTTGTGTTTTTAACATGTTTTAATGTTTTGTATCTCGTTCTATTTGATGTCAACAATCCCCGAAAAACAGTCAGTGATCCGTGTCGGCCTCTCTTGGTTTTAATTATCATCCCTATTCATTTTAAAACGCAATTTTTAAGCCCTTCTGATGTAACTCCAGCCCAGCCCATGCAGCAGTATATTAATCACTAACCTCGTATTGTGGATGGATTATCTCAGTTGTTCTCCTGACTGAAGTTTGGCCCGTTTACAGCATCCTGCCATGTGACTGTATTTGTCTCTAACCATCAGGAACCTTCACGTTAACTTTTATCGAGTGGAAAAGTGTTAGCGTTCATCCTCCAGCTTCACTGTGTTTATGCTAACATAGCTGTGTCGCTAGAGATCACGTAGCACATCATTATATACCAGCTAGCCCAACTTCAGTAACCCTACAAACGTCACTGCTGTTTAGTTTCCTGTCTTCATTTATGTTGGGAGTGACAGCAGAGCTGTAGATGGATTATTTCCTCCTCCAGCTGTACGGGACCAGGATGGTTCTATAACTCTGGATCACAGCTGTATCTGTCAGCTTTAGGCCAGAAATACAGCACTGAACTGAAGCTAACACACATTTATTCGACTCCTGCAAATCTGCAGGAATTGAGGAAATTCAGGTTGTGGTTAAGAGCTGAAACAACAAAGACAGCACCAGTGCAAGTATATGGACCTCACCATCTTTTAATGACACACAGATTATTAATTTAATAGATGTTTGATCATTATCTTGTAGTTTTTAATGAAAGTGCCACGTTTTTGCTCTTGGACTCTACTACAGCAGTTTTGCATGATCCAAAGTTCAAAATAATCCTTCTTTGTTGGGCATCGATGCAGTGAGATGGTAGATATTATTCACATAAAAAAATTAAAAACATAACACCTGTGCATGAAAAACAAATCCAAGCAGACGAATATCCACACAGTCTTTTAATACATATTATTATATATAATAATATAGTTCCTGCCAAATAAGAAAGCGAAGCGTTAACCAGCCCTCCTACCATCTGATAAATCAGCTCAAGGACCACGAGAAGTCAGTCACCCTCGTCACTTCCTCTCTAGAAAGATCAGATCTACGTAAAAACAGAACTGCAGCAGGTAGAACAGTTGGTGTGAACAAAGATGCCTTCCTCTGGTAACCAAACAGAAAACAGGACTGAGCCTGAAAATCCCCTCCACGCTTTAACCAGGTCACAAACGGCGGCGGGAGGATTCGCACCGAGCTGCTCCTGATGTTTGCAGCTGTCACCGCACCTGCAGCAGAAACCACAGACCTGCTGCTGCGACACCAACCGCCAGGTCACAGTGACATCACCGCGTAACGGCAGACTCGCAGCAGAAGAGCAGGATAGAGGGTCACTCTGAGAAGCAGCCTTTAAACTCCGGACAGGTGAATGAGCATCTGCAGGGAAACCTTCTCACACTGAATCCAAACAGGGACCCAAACAAACCCGTCTGTAAGCGCTACACTGACAAAACCTGATACTTTATTCAAGAATATCATCATCTGATCAACAAACTCTGGACTCAATATGAATTTGTAATGAAATATTTCTACAATCTTGAACTGAATCCACGTATCTGCTTTGTAAATGACACCAAAGCTGCTCACCTACATCCTTTAATGGCACACCGCGCTCAAAGACACGCGCACGTCAGGAAGAAATAAGACACTTACTTATTAAATCTGATTTCCAGACAATATTCTGAATAGATCTGGTAACATTAAGAGTTCGTTAGTAAAGATGAATTATTCTGCTCTCTCACAGTAGCTCTGCGTGATTTACAGCTCAAAATAAGCCTTTGTTTCCTCACACTGCAGGCTTTCCTCCTCAGGCTTCTATTTTCAGCGACCTGTTAAAATCCACCAGTGACCCGTTTAAACTTAGCTTGAATCCGGTTTGAGTTTTGTATGAAAATATAACGGCTAAAACTTTTCCCTATAATTTAACCATTGAGTTACTTTTGCAGAAATCATTAAGACCAAAGTGTGTCCTTCAGATTTACTAGAATGGTGAGCAACATACATGGAGAACCGCGGCGACCCGTTCAAAGGTCATGAAGTCTGACCCTGTGTCCTCGGTGCATCTGGAACGATCCGCAGGTTAAAAGGAAAAAAAGAGGTTTTGCTTTAAAATACTGACTTTGTTTTTAAATCTAAGAGTTTTTCACAGCGTTGTGGATCCACTGTGTTGTTTGTTACAAGTGTTTCCAGCTCATGTCGTTTAAGTCGTGGCTTTTGTTCCGTGATGGTTGATCACTGCTCATTTGCCCCTTCAAAGCAGGAAACTTCTCAGTTTTGTCCGCCCCGTGGAGTGTGGCATCCCCCAAGGCTCCACGCTGGGACCACTCCTACTTTCATTAAATGTGCTGCCTTCTTGACTTTTATCTAACGTTTATACATTTTTCCATCTCCACTGTCATCACGCTCACATTCCAGTCCAGAATGAAACATCATGGGACGTAACGCACTTTGGCTCTGCTCCTATTGTGACAGTGTGGGGAACTTGTCTGGATTTAACCTGACAAACAGCAGTCCATATCTGAGGGAATTCCTGCTCTACAGATGCCTGTAAGACGATCAGCATCAAGTAAACTCCGTTTGAAACGATTATTGGAAGGTTTTCTAATCGTGGTTCAGATTTGTCACAGAGAAACAACAACAAGTCTGACAACTACAGAAGTTCAGGGACACTAGAAACTAAAAAGAGGCAATTGGACTTAAATTTAGTGCGAGAGGGCCGACATCTCCCAATTTTGGAGCACAAAATTACGAAAAATTAATTTTATTGTTTTAAAAAACCAAGCAAACAGAAGGTGTGCAGATGAGAGAAAATAAACTAAAAAACAGCAAAACACCTACGTGTGAAGTGTCACTAAGCTCGCGAGTAGTATCCTCCCCACAGTGGATAACCTCCGCCCTCCGGCCACTTGGAAACACCTAAAACTTTAGTTTGCTGACATTTTTTTTTTTTTTAGCTCTGCCATAAAAAATACTTTGGTTATTATGATTACACCTTTACTCCACGGGGAGAGGGGGGTTGACCGGGGGACCGACCTCAGGTGTTTGCCTCCGGACTGTGTGGCAGGTGAGGACGGCCTGCTGACACCGGACCGACTCACTGTTGTGGCTTCAAACCCACACACAGCGGTTCTTAGAGCTGCTCCCTCCGCACCTGAAGGCTGGAGGAGCTAGTCCTGCTGCTGCTGATGATGGTGGTGATGAAGATGACCACGCAGAGGTCACACTTTTACCCGCCCCCCTCCTCCTCCTCATCGAGCTGCATCCTCACGCTAAATATCAAAATATGCGCGCAGCTAATTGGCTCGTTCTCCCGCACGCGCGGCGGCCATGTTGCGCCAGTACCGAGAAAACCCGCAGCGGTGCGAGAGCAGGCGCAGGCGAACAAAGGAGAAGGGAGGTCTGCTGCGGAGAAAACGGCCGCTGAGCGCGCGGCTCTGCACACAAACAGCGGCGCACGCACGGCTCGGTCACCGGCGGCGCGTGAGGGTCGCACGTTCTTACCGACACAGAGATCAGAAGCGCCGCATAATCCCGATCAGCCGCCGAGGCTCCAAATTGATCCGCTCAGCCTCCCTTTGGTGCTCCGCTGCGTCAAGCTAGCTGCGCCAAGATGGAGGGAGGGCGGGAAAGAGGCGGCGCGCCCCTTCAAAATAAGAGCGCCGGCTCTACATATTGCCACCAAAGTAAAAGATGAAATGAAGGAAATGCTTTCCTTCAAGTGTTATGTGGACTTTTTTTTTTTTTTATCTCCCAGTCACCACTAAAGTGCAAAAGTATTTCAGATTAAAAGCAGGTGACCTGATTGGCTGTTTTCAGTGCTGAAGAGCTTACTCTCCCATCACTTACCCTGGGTCGCCCCCTCAAGGCTACTGTTGTTGTGATTTGGCACTATATAAATAAAATGGAATTGAACTTTCAAACTTCCACAAGGGGGCGACCCGTGGCAAGTGATTCTACAGAAGCCTGTGGGAGAGTAAGCTCTTCAGCACTGAAAACAGGCAATCGGGTCTCCTGCTTTTAATCTGAAACACTTTTTAACTTCAGTGGTGACTGGGAGATAAAAAAAGTCCACATAAAACTTTAAGGCTCGTGTAGCAACAGAAATGCCAAACTCAAAGATATTATAATAAACACACAGGTCAGAATATGACATGTTAAAATACTGGACTATCAACATTTTAATATGACAAATAATGACACAGTACAAGATCATCAGCGGAAAGCAGAAAGTGGAAAACCCTGGCCTATAGGCTTATTGAAATTGCACATTGAAAGTGTGTATCACTAATTGTCAGACTGGGTTTAATAACTCTGATCTTTTCTATTCTTCTTCTTAAGAAATGAAATCCTTTATGTAAACAGGCAATCTCATTGATATTAAGTTCTCTTTTTCAGGAGAGTATGAAGAGAGACAGCTGCACTGTAAAACGACACATGATCGTGTTTTGGAGCTTTTTTTGCCTGAAGCCGGATAAATTCAGAATGTCATTTATAGGTTTATCAGTACTCAGTCAAAGAAGGACCCAGTCTAAACTGTCGTCACTGTTTGACTCTTTTGGCTTTAAGCATTCAGTTTCCTACAGACCTCGCTGCAGCTCATTGTGGTAAAAGAGAATATGTTTTCACAGTTTTGAATATTGAGCACAGAGCAAAAATAATTATAGATCATATTTCTGTTAAACAAGGAATGATTAAAATGATTTACGGTAATGAATAATTTAATGGTTTTTGATTTGTAGATTTTTGAGGGAAATGAGTAAGTTATCGTTAAAAGTCTCTACAGGACAGCGGTGCTTTCTTACAGATGTTACAGTCAGTCCAGTGAAAGACTGCTAAAAAAAATACAGTAAATTCTCAGTAGAAGGATTGCCAGCAAGTTACTTATAATTCCTAACGACCTGACTGTGATTACAGGATACTTATGTGTTTTTATAGGTTAATGAAACAATTAAAACAAGCAAAGGAAACACACACACAAAGAGTGGCGACTTTCAACCCGCAAAGATTATCCATGTAGATATTATTATTGTAGACACAACAAGACTTATTTTATGTTGAAGAAGCTATGATTTAAAAAAACAAACATTAACAAAACGAAAACATAGATAGCGCTGTTATTTTAACTAACAGTTTTGTTTAAAATTTTTAAATAACTGTGTACCATAAATTTACAGTCACAGCCAGTCAGGCCTTTATTTTGAAAAACCATCACCAGAAGTGCAGTTGGTCACGCGGGCTGCCTTGACGTTTGTGCCCGTGCGTGTTCGCGCTGACGCCAAAAAAGAAAATCTTCCACAGCTGAGGCCCGCCTTTCCCCCGCTTGCTAAAAAGTGATCCATTGTATTGTTCGCATCCCCGTTCGCTTCCTGCCAAATACTGAGCCTCTGCGCTGACCAGTTTCCTCACAGACAACAAAAGCGCTTAACTAAGAAGTTTTTAGTCTGCCATGTTTTATAAATGAGGATTTTCGCTGAAAAAACGACGCCATCACTCTTAATAAGTATTAACAAAACTGCACTGTGCGGTAATATCGGGTCCGGCAGGGGGCGCGCTTTTTAAGCGTAAGTCTCACTGATCCAGAGTCCGATGTTTCAGCTTTTGCATATGTAACAGACGCCCTGAGCAGGAGGAAATCTGATCTGGAAACAGATTCTTTTGGCAGATGGATGTGCGTTTTGTTTTAAATAACCTACACAGCGCCGCGGGGCGGTGCTTGTCCCACTTGTTAATAGAGAATTCGGCTGTGCGCACGCGGTGTATTCCGGTGATAAAATAGAGCCACAAGCAGCCAGCGAGCAGGTCAGAGCGGAGGAATTCGGCGAAAACGAAAGCCGAGTCTCCTGCTCACAGTTACCGCTACCACGAAGAGCTCCGGGGCTGGGTCCATGATAGCTCAGCAGGGACACATCTTAATCTCACGCGGCGGGGCATTCTGGAAGAGACGGAGACACCTCGGGAGGATGTCCCACAGCGCGAACCGGGAGTGAAAATCTTCTCAGCAAGATGTGAGATGATGCGGGAGAAAACTGCGACGGAGGCCAGCGACATGGTGTTGGTCCGGAGCTCGGTGAGTGCCGTGGGTTGACGTCGCCGGCCAACGTCGGTGTGAGCGGGCGATAAAAGAGGCTAACGACTGCTTTAATAAGCTGATTAAACGGCTTTGATGTCCCGCTGACAGCCATGTTTGACTCACCGACAGAAGCTAATTCAGTTAGCCTGACACGGAGCGGTAAAACAGGAAGCTAATTAGCTGTTAGCAAACTTCGGGCGATAATTAAAGCTTAAAGCATCCAAACATTAAACTGTCGCCGGTCTGGTTCGGAGGTGTGAATGTTCAGAGGTTTTAATTCAGGAGAAACACCGTAAAGAGCCTCGGTAACAAGTAAAAGTCCTGGAAACAGAGTATTGCTGCAGTGAAAGTCCGGAACTAAACCGAAGTACTGCACTCAAATTACATTATAACACTATTACAGTAGTATTACTCCGGCATTAATACAAAGTACATGAAAAAGTCACGATGGGTGTTACGTTCGTTTCTTTATTATCTTTAATATTTTTTGAATAAAGTTTTAAGTTTGTTATTTGAATGATCCTAGGATAGATATCATTGTTTCAAATTCTTTTAAATGTATGTTATCTATTGAATCATTTCAAGTAGCTGATTTGTTTTTGATTATTTATTTTTCTTTTCTTGTTTTAAATGTATTCCTGTATTTGATTGGTAATGGAGTAGACTGTATGTAAACTGCCATACATGATGTTTGAGTGCACACACTAAGCTCCTTCTAAACTGTATTCAGAGGTAGTTTGTAACCAGAGCCAGAAAATTCAAAGTGGGATTAAAGTGTAGGTTTAAAAAAATGAAATATTAAAATCAGATGTCAAAGCAGTTAAGATCATGTAGCTGTCTGTATTTTTAAAACAAATGCGTTTATAAGGAGAGAAACAAAGCTGGGGTGTGGTTATCATTGTCCATCATTATCACTGCATTTCATCCATTGTTGTTGTTTTTTAAAAGGGTGTAAACACAAATGATAGTTGGATGGATGTGACGGGACGCACTGATTGTAAAACTCCAACCCTCCTGCCTACACCCAGGGTTTGGTTTGTTGTGGTTGCATGCACCAGGTATTCACACTGTTGAAATGTCAAATTCATTTGGAGAGCTACTGACGTCCCGTCAGCCTGCAGCGAGCGTCTGTGCTCGATGGAGGCAGCGTCCAAACTATGTGGTGCGACTGGTCTTTGGGCCACTCGTCAGCCGGCTGTGCAGAACAATAAAGTTCTAACAAACAAACAGCTGAAGTGAAATGGTGTTAAAGACAAAGTGTCCGCTGCAGCCGCTGTCTGGACACTTCGTGTGTGTGTTTTCTTTCGTGCGTCTTCTGTTCCCTGTGACCTCTGCTGTCACTCTTCTCTGTATCGGTGAGGTTATAAACCAATCAGCATTCGACCTACGCACAGCTGAGCTGCTGGGTGTTTAGAGGACAGTGCAGGAGAACGTTTGCATAGGTGGAAAATCCCGTTGTACGCAAATGGAGAGCATCTCTGCTGAGCCGACAGTGCTGTCTCCACATTTACAGTTTCCACTTGTCTTTGGGGTTCAGACTGTTTGAAGACACCCAAAGTGTCGTGAAGCTACATCAAACAGTGTGGTGGGAAGCCTTTTTGCAGATTTTCTTTGCAGTTGTGGTTACTACTGTTTGCACGATGCCAGCAGCTCTGCAGATTTTGCCACATTAAAGTTTCCATAAACGCAGGCGACACTCTTCAGTCGACTGAACCTGGAGGCTGAGCCCATGGCGGCATTTACTCCCCACAGAGCCTCAGACTCAGAAAACTGCAGTTCCTCCAATGTCCAGCAGAGGCTCCAGCAGTGAGTCAGTCCCCACAGACGCACCTGTTTAAGAAAGAAAGTGTACTTTATTGGTCCCCGTGGGGAAAATCCCTCTCTGCATTTAACCCATTCCCTCAGTGAAGCAGTGGGCAGCCATTGGGCGCCCGGGGAGCAGTGTGTAGGGATCGTACCTTGCTCAGGGGTACCTCAGGGTAGCTGTTCAGGGGAATCGAACCCCTGACCTTCCGATCATGGGGCCACCACTCTACCTACTGAGCTATCCTCTGCCCTGTTTAAATCCAGCTTACTGTTACAGAGATTTATAAAACCACTTACCTGAACGCACCTTCCCTGTCTCAGCCCCGGTAGTTACAGCCGCGCTCCTCCAAACAGTTTCTTTTTCACAAGTTTTAACAGATCTGTGAAAACAGCCTTTTCTTACTCTGCACCGTGCTGCGAGCTTCAGCTGGAGGACAGATTATGTGGGTTAAGTTCCAGCTGATGAGGAATCACTGGAGTCGGTACCTCCTCCTTCCTCTGCTCCTCTTTAAGACGTTCTCGGTGTCTCGCATACAGCACAGTCTTATTAGCCCATAACGATGCTGAGTTTATTAAAAATGAAGAAGCGATGCAGCTGAATGCTGGAGGACAAACGTGTCTGTGGGTGATGCTTCCACTGGCTTTTAAAGCACTTTTCTGAACTCTGATGGGTCTTAAAGTGAAAGCAGCTGCTCTAATGTCATCATGTTAACGGGACGCATCACAGGAAGTGAGGTTAATGCGTCTGCCTCTCTGCTCGCCACAGCACGGCCGAAGCCGAGCCAGAGTGACTCATGCCGTGGTGGTGATCTTCTTGGAGTTCTTTGCGTGGGGCCTGCTCACCACGCCCATGCTGACCGTAAGTACACGCACACCTTTTGCTAAAATGTGTAAAGTGTTAAAGTTTTCATGAAGTTTTCAACCTTTTCCTGCAACTATAAACCCCAAAGTGGGATTATTAAAACCTTGAATGTGTCCTCGCTGAAAGCATCACATGACCAAAAATGATCTACAGGCTGATGTAATAAAGGGCGAACCATCATGGCGTCTACGTGCTGAGGAAGTGAAAGTAGTGTGTTTGTGGTTTCAGGTCCTGCGCGATGTGTTTCCTCAGCACACCTTCCTGATGAACGGCCTGGTGCAGGGGGTCAAGGTAAACCGCTCGGCTGTTTACTGTCAGCGCAGCTTTCAGCAACTTCTCCTCAACTTAACGCTTGTTGAATATTACGATATCATGGCGTCTCTGAGTTTGTATTTCTCTGTCCGTTTAGGGTTTCCTGTCATTTCTGTCGGCTCCGCTGATTGGTGCTCTGTCAGACATCTGGGGCAGGAAGTCCTTCCTCCTCATGACAGTGTTCTTTACCTGCGCCCCCATCCCCTTCATGAAGATCAGCCCCTGGTGAGACTAACGCTCTTTCTCAGTAATCTTCCTCTCGGAGATAAAAACATGAGTGAAGAAGTAAAGAATTACGAGCATTTAAATTTTTGGTTACAGCTTCAAACACGAGCACAACACAGAAAATGGCACATAGCACATACGACACTCTTCATAAAACATGAAAGAAACGCGACTAATCAGAAGAGAAGGATACAAAAATATTCAAAGGCTAAGTAATCTAACTGAGGAACGGTCGACGTCACGATCAGCAGAGAGCTCGTCCCTTGATCGTTCTGTTTACAGCTGAGAAACGCCGTGTTTCACAGCTCGCTGAGCTCAGCTCAGTTTGAAATCAGAGCATCTGTGGTTTGTTTTGTTTATAGTTAGCTTGAAACTGGAACCCTGCTAACCGCCAACTCGACTGTAGCTGCACCCACTGTAGCTGCATGCCAACATCATGTGGAGAGTAGAAAACAGTAGAAATATAATCGCAGACTCCTTATACGCTGATATGCCCCTCAGCAGGCTTACAGCCGTAACCAATCAGAAGAAAGTTGTATGAAGGAGGTGGAGCTAAAACAGCTGCTTGTAGTCCTGCTGCAGACTGGCTCCAAGAATAAAGATGTCGTCTTATGTTTTGACTCCTTTTTAATGTCCTCGATAATAAAAATCACATGTAGAGTAAACTGGACTCTGGGCTGCTTACAGGCGTGTTGGACCACATGTAAAAATCACAGTGGCGTGAAAACAGGCTGAGTAATCAGTGTTAGCTGAGGAGAAGGAACGACGGCTCCATTAAGCTAGCAGTAACAGGCTGCTGCTCAGCCGTGCGTGACAGGAAAACTCTGGACTCTAATCGCCACAGCTGTCACATGTTGATCATGTGAGCGGCTCAGGATCAGCAAACACGCTGAAGGCACACTGGCCTCCTCCTCCTCTTTTTCCTGCTTTTCACCCAAACACAGGAGTTACAGTCACTTCAAAGTAAAAAAAACGCACCTATGTTGGATTTCTGCTGGACTGCAGCAGCGATCAGCTGATGTCTGACTGTCACAGAGTCACATGGTTCATACATTTCACAGACTCTCCAATAAAAGACTAGATTAGAGTGTTTTTGGTTTAACGACCGTAACATCAGAGTCACAAGACGACAACGCTTCCCTGAAAGCAGAGCGAAAACGTTAACTCTTTAATCCTCACATCACAGGAAGTGAGGTTTCCTGTGTGTGTGTGTGTGTGTGTGTGTGTGTGTGTTTAACAGTGAGAGAAGTTAAAAAGCATGATTCGATTATTTTGAATTTGATGTAATTCCTGAGACACTCTATAAGTCTCACAGAACGCTGTTTCCCCACCTGAGGGGTCTCTTATTTTGAAATAAAATGGAGGTGTGTGTGTGTGTGTGTGTGTAGGTGGTATTTCGCTCTCATCTCAGTCTCCGGGATTTTCGCGGTGACCTTTTCGGTAATCTTTGCCTACGTCGCCGACATCACAGAGGAACACGAGAGGAGTACGGCCTACGGACTGGTACGCACGCACACACACACACACACACACACACACACACTAACTAAACAAAACATCCATGTCATACATTTCACTTACAAATATTTTAGGATGGTTGAATCGTAGAAATATTTTTATTAAATGTTAAAAGTCACGATGACTCACAGATTATATCAGTTATAGTCACAGATGTAAAAATCAAAATTCAGTAAAAATTTGAAAACAAGTTCTTAATTCCAAATTTTATTTTCAGAAACTGAAACATTTTCAGGTTTGTTTTAAAATTCTGACGTTTCAAGTTTGAAGCCCTGCGCCTGAGGTCAAAGGTGGGTTATGTGCTGATTTAACCTCCCCTCCCTCGCCAGGTCTCTGCGACCTTCGCGGCCAGCCTGGTGACGAGTCCGGCCATCGGGGTCTACCTGTCTGGGCAGTACGGAGACAGCCTGGTGGTCCTTGTTGCCACGGTGATTGCTGTGGCAGATATTGCGTTCGTGTTCTTCGTCGTCCCCGAGTCGCTGCCGGACAAGATGAGGCTGACGTCCTGGGGGTTCCCCATCTCCTGGGAGCAGGCCGACCCCTTCGCCGTGAGTCTTTTCATCGCTGTTACAGCTTTGACGTGCTCTGCGCTGACTGATAGATCGATTGATCGATATTTGTGTTTTTGGTGTGTTCAGTCTCTGCGTCGGGTGGGGAAAGACACCACGGTGCTGCTGATCTGCGTCACCGTGTTCCTGTCCTACCTGCCTGAAGCCGGGCAGTACTCCAGCTTCTTCCTCTACCTGCGACAGGTAACGCACAGACAGCTGTGACCAGCATGTGCTGGATAGACTCAGGAGGTCAAAGCTACACGTTCAAGCGCAGGAACACTTATTTGTTCCCTCAATCATCAGGATCAGGAGAGTTATGGGATTTAAATGATGAAGCATCTCCACCTTTATTCAGTGCAGCTCAGTGAGTCCCAAAGTGTGGCTTGCCACCCCCTGGTGGGCCCTAAAGGTACTGCAGGAGGGCTGGTCAGACATTATATTTAATTATTTTAATTGTGTATTTAAATTTTAAATTACCCCCCCCCAAGAATGAAACAAAGATAAAAGTGATGTTTTTTTTCTTTGCCATACGCAGATTATTAGAAAACGAATATGAATCAATGAAAACCCGAAGGCGGAAACACTGACGAGGTTTTCATCTTCATCTTTCAGGTGATCGAGTTTTCTCCGGCAGCCATCACCGGCTTCATCGCCATGGTGGGAATCCTCTCTATAGTCGCTCAGGTACGCTCGTCCTCACAGAGTCGCACCGTCTGCTAACTTTATGTGAACGTGTTCAGCCGACAGCCAAACACCCGACGATGTTAGAGAGAAACAATCCTGAAACTGTTAACCTGCTGTGGCTGCACGCGCGTCTGTTTGAGATAAGATGACTCCTTACTGTCATTGCACCGTCATCTTTAGCACAGAAGTACAGTGAAACTGTCCCACGTCGGCAGCGAGCGCAACTCAACACAATGCAGTAAACTTGTAAAGTGGAGAAAAGATGTGAAGAATAAATTAAAGAACGAGTGTTCACTGTGCATTAATGCCTCAGCTCTGTAGGTCGCCTCCAAAGATGAGCCCACCATGGTGGCATCATCTGGGTGGGTACTGACACAGTCATGTGTGCCCAGAGTGTAGAGTCGGGGGCTGAGGAAAGATGGGGACCGACTGTAACTCTACACGGTCAGAGAGAGAGTCTGATCCAACAGGGGGTGGTAACAGGAAGTCCAATATCCAGCGGTCCCTGTTAGTCCGGGAGCATCGTATTAAAAACAGCTAACGCCCGCGTTGTTCCGAGTGGGAGACGGTGCCGTGGAGCGTCTTCAGCTGAAAGCCCTCAAAGTGTGATTTGTTTTTTTTTTTACTCTAAATGCATGCTGACGTCACAGTGTTTGTTTCAGGTTTGTTCATTTAGTTTGACATGAAAAGCTGCGGTAACCCGTCACACAGACGACAGTTTGTCTTTCTAAACCCTGTAAATGTGTTGCGTCCTGATTTCTTCACTGTACGTCTCGTGTCTGTCAGACGGTCTTCTTCGGGGTTCTGATGAGGACCATCGGTAAGAAGAACACGGTTCTTCTCGGCCTGGCCTTTCAGCTGTTCCAGCTGGTCTGGTACGGCTTCGGCTCCGAGCCGTGGTGAGTCCCAGCGTCTCGCCCGTGTCGTTTCCTGTTTCCTGTGAATGATCTGACCTAAACGTTTATCTGCTCGCGTCCTTACAGGATGATGTGGGCAGCAGGAACTGTAGCGGCCATGTCTTCGATCACCTTCCCGGCAATCTCTGCTCTGGTGTCACACAGCGCCTCACCCGACCAGCAAGGTGAGTCGAACCTGACCGTCCGAAGGGGCGTGTCTTAAACAGGGTCTGTGTGGCCGTGGTTTGTATCAACATCTGACTGTGTCACATGGATGAAGGTGGTGCAGATGTGACTGAGGCGTCTGTGTGTTCAGGTGTGGCACAGGGGATGATCACAGGTATCAGAGGCCTGTGCAATGGTTTGGGCCCGGCTCTCTACGGCTTCATCTTCTTCCTGTTCAATGTGGAGCTGAACGAAGTGGAGCCGATGGCAGGAAGATCCACAGCAAGCACACAGGTGCGTAGAAATGCGCCTTGCTGATTCTTTCCTCGCTGTTCTGTTTCCCGTAACGAGTCGGTTCTCTCTCCGTCTGTAGAAGCTGGTCGTCCCGGGCCCGCCCTTCCTCTTCGGCGCGTGCAGCGTCATATTTGCTTTAGTTGTCGCCTTCTTCATCCCTGAGCGCCACCAGCTGGCCGAAGTCAAGACCTGCACCGCCAACAAGGCCGGCAGCAGCTCCGCCGCACACGCTCAGAACGGCAGCCCTCTTGCCGTGCCCATCAGCGACACAGAGGACCTCGAGCCGCTGCTGCAGGACAGTGTCATGTGACTCGTAGGCAGTCTGGCCAATTACAAAACAGAGTCTTGTATGCAAGTCCCTCCCCCTGTTAAAAAAAAAAACAAACCCTCTCTTCCCCCGATCCAGACCGTCGGGGAACGTTAGGCGGCGGCCTCCCCGGCAAACCGCTTTTTATCTCACTGATATCACTCACCTGTGACTCCTCCCATTCTTTGCCCAGGTGTGTTTGGGCAGGTAGAACCAAAGGGCTTTGAAGTCTTGCCTCAGTAAGAGTCGAGATCTCTCCGTTAAAACAGATCAGCAGAAGTAAAGTGGTCGTGTAGTCGTGCAGGATCGCAACGTTTTACTTTACGAGCCAATCGCAGCGAGGACGGGACCAGAGAAGCCAAAGCAACTGACAGCAGCCTCCCATACCTGTCAGTCAGGTCTGTACCTGACTCCACCCGTCAGGTTCGCAGAGGTGAGGCCATCAAATGCTCCTCATTGTACGGGCCGTGAAAGCTGACACTCAAAACTACGTTGTTGTTTTTTTTTTTTTTTTTTTTAGGGGGGGGGTGTTTTTTGGATCGGAGGGCGAATCTTGGCGAGGACGAGGAGGTTGGAGCTGCTCGGGATTGTGGGATACAATACCAAATCATGATGAGATCCAGGTGTTTGTTTTCTGTCTGGATCTATTTGCGCTCAGACTTCCCGTCACACAGAGCATGTGCAAACTGACTGGCTATGATGTCATTGCCCTCTCCCGTGCATATTTGGGAGAAATCCGAGTAAATAAACGGCGTGAAGCTGGAGGCGTCATTTAGCTCCGCCTCATTATTTCATTATTTGGTCTCCCAGTTTAATAGTTTTAATTTACTAATGTGGCGTTTTTGCTTTGAGCTGCAGGTGTGGTCCTTTTGTTTCAGTGTAGATTTTCCTGCGTTGATCCAGTAAACGGGACTCGGTTTGACTTCAAATCAACATTTAAATGCATTTCATGTATTTATTTATTTATTTCATTTTTCTCAGCCCTGATTTCAAACCTCCGCCCTATAAACGGTCTCATGTTTTGCCTCCTCCCATCCTGTAGAGGGCGCTGTACTGCTGTTTTATAGCCTAAGGCTGGACGAAGTCTGCAGGGTTGGAGTTTTTACAGCGTGGATCAAATTAATATCAACGATTTCACTGAAAACCGAGTTTTCTCTGAGCCGCAGTGACAAGTGATGGCTTTAAGGACAGAGAGCACCACCTAGTTTTTGCCATTGCTCCTCCCACAATCTGAGCCTCTGCGGGTCACCACCTCCTCCTCCTCGTCTTCTTCTTCTGTTTTAATACTTGAAGTTTGTTTCTGTTTGACCTGAAAGTGCTCTCCCCGTCCGCCTGCCCCTTCCAGGTCGGACAAATCAAACGCTCCAAGTTACTGATGCAGTTTGAACCTTGGCGGTCCCGAGGCGGCTGCTCACAAACCAACCGGTGCCGTGTTTTATTACTCTTTTGTGCTTATTTTGCCTTTTTGTTACAGGCTGTATTTCTCAGAAGGTCAACAGATCGGTTTAAAAAACCTGATCAGTCGTTTAAGTCGAGTTTTCTCCCAGTTCAGGTTAAAAACCATCGCATGTGCGCTCTGTGCAGGTTCTCACGTTTGCCCCTTAAAGCTTCAGCCTTCATGATGGGTTCATGTCACGTATGTATTTTTGTGCACAGAGCTCCGGCGGTCCTGGAGGTCTCTTCATGTCCAGTTTGAACCAGTGAAACCAGTTTAAGAGCACATGTGGGGCTCCAGCTGTTGCTTAAAGACAGATCGATGAATCAATGATCTTGTGAACCAGAGCACAGGTCAGGTGCGTTTACCTGCACAGCTCGGCTACTGTAAGTGGAATATAACTCGTGCTGCATTCAGGCTCTGTTTCTGTGTGGGAGATGATAGTTTTTGACAGTTTAAAGTGACCAAAGGTTCTCTGACAGATGACGTCACCTTTGAGTGGTAGTTCTTCCTTATTTTTCCTTTTTTCCCCTGAATGCAGCATGAACGTTGTCATGGCTACAGGAACGCCTGATCATCCTGTTGTGACGTTGATGATGATGTAGCTCAGAAGCACAATCGACTGTTAGAGAAGCTCTCGGCTTAATAACCTTTAACCTTTTAACCCTTAACGCCCACTTGCCGATGATGTCAGATGGTTTATTTTCCTATGCTCACCGAGTGTCCTCAAATGCCTCGTGGAGAGTCTTGGATCCCACAGTAGTTTCTCCGAGTACTGAATGCCTTTCTGTCTGGAATATTCTTTAGACTCAGTCCAATTTAAAACTGGATCATTGGAATTTTTTTTGTCTTAAGTTCACAAATTTGTGTCCTTCATGTTGGAATTCAGAACCTAGATTTAGTGATCCGGCCGGATGACTCAATCATTCTTCCTGCTTTTCTGTTAAATCTGACGATGAGATAGATTAGGGCGGCTGATTGTTGACTCCATGATTAAGAGCGAGTCGCTCCATCACGTCGTCATCGTGTCATAAAGTTTTTAATGAATTTCCCCGTTGATGATTCTCCGAAACTGTTCATGAAGTGAAACGTGACGTTTTTAAATGTCAGCTTGTGTTTGGTCACACAGACGATGGAGGCTGTAAATCCTCCTCAGAGGCTTTTTTTTTTTCTTTTTTTACGGTGAGGCGTGAAGGCTGACGCGCCAACATGGCCGCCGCAGAGACTGACAGACATTCCCAGATGTTCCTCCTCTTCCTCCTCCGTGCAGACCTTTTGCTGATTGCTGCACTTTAATTTCTCTGAACGTGTGCCTGAATCACTCGTGTTCATATCACTTTTATATTTAAACCGAGAGACGTGTCACGTATTTTGCTTTTGCTCTTTTATCTTAAGAACATAATTTTGAATAATATCTATGATAACGTGAATATTAATAACAATAAAGAGAAACGTGTGACATTTGAAATGTGTTTATTTTTTATTCAGTTTAATTTGACTTTTTTTATTTAAAAATTAATTTTTTATTGATTAAAACAAAGAAAAGTATTTGTTTTGCATTTTATTTCCTTGTTATTTTTTCTTCTTTACTCTAAATTCAAGAATAAAAGAAAACAAAAAACCAACCAACATTTCCTTTATAAATATACAAAGTCCACCTAACGATGCAGCGGTTTGTCGGTCCTCCCTCAGCAGCAGTAACCTGCATGATGGCTCTGTGTGACATCATCAGTGCTTCAGCTCGTTCATGCTCAGCTCTCTGAAGCATTCGTACGTTACTTTGGTCAACAGACAACATGAAGTGTTCTGATTAAAGATCGACCAAATTAAACTTCAGTTTATTTAAATTAGAAAGTTTGTCAAAAATGCGCCCATTATTGAAAAATGTGTGTTTACAAACATTAAATAAAAATAAAGTCACAAACGTCTGAATCGAAGCAGCTTCAGTAAAATTCACAAATACAAAAACGTTTTTCTCCATTTTACAGAAACTTTAAAAAAAAAAAATTTTAAACAGCAAAAACTTTTCTATATTTTAATGCACAAATCAAAGCTGCTAAGTTCGTAACTATGACAACCACAGAAAAATACACTAAAAGAAATCATAGAAATCAAACCTGATAAACAGAAAATCTCTATTTGGTCACAACTTTCACACTTTGAACAAAAAACTACATTTACACAGAAAACATCAGCTGATAAATGTGAGAAATGTAAACGTGAATAAAAATCAAATCTGCTCAGGATCACAAAGAAATCAGCTTCAGTCTGTTTTTATTGATTTCAACTGAATTCGATTTTGAAATGAAGAGATTTAGACAATCGACATCTTCAAAACTAAAAGAAAAAAGATTCATAAATAAAACAGTTCAGTGATCGATTAACAGGAATTGGAATTGATTTTATCTTCATCAATATTTAATGTAAATATATGAAAGTTGACGCGCATCCAAAAACACATTTCGACTGTAGCGTCTTGATTTTTGTTAAATATGATTTTTTTTTTCCATTTGATGTTTTAATGTTTGAAGTCTGACAAAAAAGCAACCAGCATCAGAAATAAGCTTTTTTTTTTTTTTTAGATTTTCTTTCCTGTAACTTTTATGTGAGCATGTCTCTTTATGTATTCGGTTTGTTGTATCATACCCAATAAATATACTCTGAATAACATCTTACATGCAATACTTAATTATTAATTTTAATAATGCAGTTTGAAATAAATTACAATGACCTGAGATTAATGCATTCAGTGTTTACGTGAACGTCCTGCTGATTTAATTTTTCCCAGATTCAACGATTTAACAATAATTAGTTTAAAAAGAATATTAATAAAGGACTAAACTTTAATATGTTAACTTGTAATTTCGAGCTAGTATGAAAGATTAAAAACACATTTTCACGTCACCTCCCATGTTAACCTCTGTTAGCATCCTCTTTTGAAATTCCTCAGTGCTGTCATCCTTCAGTCATCATCCTCTCAACCTTCACTGGCTTCCTCCTCCTCTTCCTCAAAGCAGGCAGGAAATGGAGACTTTGGTGGTGGCGTAGGGGACGGTGTCTGGCATGGGACAAACCCCCCCAAAACACATGAGGACGGGTTGTTATGAGTGTGAAGTCTGATTACCGACAGGACGAAAAACACTTAGTAAATATTACAGTGAAGAGTGTTCCTGTTATTAATGAAAAAAAACCTGAAAACAACTAATAAAGGTGATTATAATAAAGATGATTCAAAGAAGAGATCACTAATCAGTAAAAGTTTTCTGATGTATTCATTTAGTTAACTTTATTTTTTTATACACTTTAAATCCAAACAGAAAATTCAAAAACGTCTCCACACAGTTTAAAATGAGAATATTTCTGATGATCTCGTCATCATTAAGTTCACACTTTACTTCAGCAAAGCTCTCATATTTTAGACTTTTGTGTAATTGTAAAGTAAAAAGGTGAGAATCTGGCGCTGAAACTCACCTCTGTCCTGCAGTGAGCTGATGTACGCTTCAATGAACTCTTTCTCTCCACTATCCTTCACCTCCTCTGCCTCCCTCTGCTCCCTCCACCTCCTTCTCACACCCTCTTTCTTCTTCTCCTCTTTCTTCTTCTTCTCTTTGCTCGCAGGGTTGTCGTAGAGGCGAATGAACCTGAAGAAGAGCAGAGACAAACATTAAAAAAAGTTCTGACCCCTCTGAGCTGACTCACTTCAGGCTGCTCCTCTTCGTGAAACACCGCTGACCGTGACCTTTTGTGGCCCTCTGTGGGTCTTATGAGTCACCAAATTAATGATGAAGGCCAGTGGAAATCAAATTTACCTCTTACAGCAGACTTACTGCTGTAAATACAAAAGGTCTGAGAATGGTTCCCTGTGGAACACCTGCACTGACTTTAAGGAGTCCTGAAACATTTCTGAGGTTCTCTCTGAGCGCAGCTTTTCCACATGAATGCTGTAGTCTACTGAAGCAGCTGTTCTGATAGTAACCTTATCTGACTCCAGATGTAGTTTTAATCCACCATTGACACTCAAGGTTTTTGTTAAGCAGGACAAGTTCAAGATGGTTCGGTAATCATTAGGGATTAAGGTTACCACCTTTATGTAATGGGAACATCTGTGCAGCCTTCAAGAAATTTGGAATTTTACCCTATTTATCACTGCGCCAGTTGTTTTCTGACCAAGAAAAAAGATTTCTTGGCTTTATAAACAAACCATTTAATAACACAAATCAGATGTAGCATGAAACTACAGAGATCATACAAATCCACTATTCTTAAAATCAAAAATTCTAAAATTCACAGATCTGGTTCATTTTCTCACAGCACAAATTATGTATAAAGCAATAAATAACCTGCTTCCTGACAATATTCTAAAAATGTTTTCTAAAAGGGAACGGGGACACAATTTGAGGGGGGAATTAAATTTAAAACATCCTCGTATCCGCACAACATTAAAAGTTTTTGCATCTCTGTGTGTGGAGTGAAGCTGTGGAACAGACTAAGTAAGGATATGAAGCAAAGTCCAATTTAAGGATATGGTTTTTACAGGGAAAAGGTAGAGATTTGATAGGGTGTTCTTGTCTAATATTTTCATGTGTGTGCGGGTGCACGGGTATGTTGGTGTGTGTGTGTGTGTGTGTGTATGTATGTATGTATGTATGTGTATATATATATATATATCGTAGTGGTTAGACTACACGCCTTTGGAACAGAGGATCGCAAGTTCGATTCCTGCCTGGGGCGTCTGTATCCAGTCTGTATCCAGTAAGGGTCCTAAGGCTAGACCCCCTATGCTAAGCAAGCCTACCGCAGACATGAGCGAGACAGATAAATATGAAGGCATGCCGGCTCGGACGTCGCCCGGATCAACAAGGTCCGCGTCAGGTGTTGAGGAACCAGGGCACCCTGACGAAAAGTGGGCTACTGGAACAAGAAGGCATCGGTGGGCAAGGGACGAAAACAGGGCGTTGTTGGAATGCTACTACGCAAGTAACCCCGGCGGAAGGGGCTACATGAATAGGATGAGGGACCTATGGATTCTTCGATACCCAACATCCACAATGACGGCGAAACAACTAGTAGCTCAGTGTTCCAACATTCGAAAGAAGGGACTGCTCTCACAGCTAGAGATTGACGAGGTACAACACAAATGCTACGGCAAGGAGGAGTCAGGACGCCAGGTCAGGGGGGAGATATCATCACCCCCACCCGAGATTGGGTACATAGCCCCAAGTGTGATAGGAGAAGGATCGTTGAGTGCGAGAGGAACTGACCTGAAAAATAGGATCATGGCCAAGCTTGAAACCTGGATACCCCGTAGCCGGTTACCAAGATTACGTGAAGTACCCTCAGAAGGTCTGCTAGATGATGTTAATGCAGCACTACGGGCAATACCTACAACCACGATTACCGACACTAACAAGCTGATCTACAATACGGCAGCAGTGATCAGTGAGATGCTTGGCTACAAGTTGAACAGCCACAAGGGGCAGTACCCTCCATGGAGAAGGAGGCTAGAGGGCAAGATCAAAGTAGCACGGAGAGAGGTTAGCCAACTAACGGAGTTGCAGAAAGGTGCGACGAATAAGGTGCCTAAGAAATACAGCAAGCTGTCCATACCTGAGGCCTTGGAAACTGCCAAGCAAAGACTCACAGCCTTGGCCAGCCGCTTGAGGAGGTACACCAGAGAGATAGAAGGCAGGAGAATAAACCAGCTGTTCTCCACAGAACCAGCAAAGGTGTACTCTCAGTGGCAAGGGAACAATAAGAGAACAGCACCACCAAGGCTAGAGACGGAGCAATACTGGAAGAGCATATGGGAGAAGGATGCAACCCATAACGGCAATGCTCAGTGGCTAGAGGATCTGAGGGCAGACCACAGCGACCTCCCTGAACAGGGTCCAGTAACCATCACAGTGGCAGATATCCAAGAAAGGGTCTCCAGTATGAAGAGTTGGACAGCACCAGGGCCCGACATGGTTCACGCCTACTGGCTGAAGAAGCTAACTGCACTCCACGAGCGTCTGGCAGCACAAATGAACCAGCTGCTAGTTAACGAGAGACACCCGGAATGGCTAACCGAAGGCCGGACGGTCCTGATCCCCAAGGACCCCAAGAAGGGACCGGTCCCCTCCAACTACCGACCAATAACCTGCCTCAGTACTACATGGAAGCTCCTGTCAGGCATCATATCGGCTAAGATGAACAGGCACATGGGTCAATACATGAGCGGGACACAGAAAGGAATTGGCAAGAATACCAGAGGCGCAAAACACCAGCTACTGGTAGACAGAACAATCAGCCGAGACTGCAAGACCAGACTGACCAACCTGTGCACTGCCTGGATTGATTACAAGAAGGCCTATGACTCAATGCCCCACAGCTGGATACTGGAATGCCTAGAATTGTACAAGATCAATGGGACCCTAAGAGCCTTCATCAGGAACTCAATGGGGATGTGGCGTACAACACTAGAGGCCAACTCCAAGCCCATAGCACAAGTCACCATCAAGTGCGGGATCTACCAAGGAGATGCTCTGTCCCCACTGCTGTTCTGCATAGGCCTGAACCCCCTCAGTGAGATCATTAACAAGACTGGCTACGGATACCGACTACGGAACGGAGCAGTTGTCAGCCACCTCCTGTACATGGATGACATCAAGCTGTATGCCAAGAGTGAACGAGACATCGATTCACTGATCCACACTACCAGGCTATACAGCAATGACATTGGAATGTCGTTCGGACTGGAGAAGTGTAGTCGGATGGTAACAAAGAGAGGGAAGGTAGTCAGAACTGAGGGGATTGAACTACCAGAAGGCAACATTGCAGACATAGAGGACAGTTACAAGTACTTGGGGATCCCGCAGGCGAATGGGAACCATGAAGAGGCCGCTAGAAAAGCTGCAACCACCAAGTACCTGCAGAGGGTCAGGCAAGTCCTGAGGAGTCAGCTGAATGGTAAGAACAAGATCCGGGCCATCAACACGTACGCCCTGCCCGTGATCAGGTACCCTGCTGGGGTAATAGGCTGGCCAAAGGAGGAGATAGAAGCCACTGACATAAAGACAAGAAAGCTCCTTACCATGCATGGAGGGTTTCACCCCAAGTCCAGCACCCTGAGGCTGTACGCTAAGCGGAAGGAAGGGGGCCGGGGACTGGTGAGTGTCAGCACCACAGTCCAGGATGAGACAAGGAACATCCACGAATACATTGGGAAGATGGCCCCAACTGACCGAGTGCTCAGTGAATACCTCAGGCAGCAGAAACCCAAGAAAGAGGAGGGAGACGAGGAACCAGCATGGAAGGACAGGCCCCTGCACGGTATGTACCACCGGCAGATAGAGGAGGTGGCTGATATCCAGAAATCCTACCAGTGGCTGGACAAAGCTGGACTGAAAGACAGCACAGAGGCACTAATCATGGCAGCACAAGAACAAGCTCTGAGCACAAGATCCATAGAGGCTGGGGTCTATCACACCAGGCAAGACCCCAGGTGCAGGCTGTGTAAAGATGCCCCAGAGACAATCCAGCACATAACAGCAGGGTGCAAGATGCTAGCAGGCAAGGCATACATGGAACGCCATAACCAAGTGGCCGGCATAGTGTACAGGAACATCTGTGCCGAGTATAACCTGGAAGTCCCGAGGTCAAAATGGGAGATGCCCCCAAGGGTGGTGGAGAATGACCGAGCTAAGATCCTGTGGGACTTCCAGATACAGACGGACAAAATGGTGGTGGCTAACCAACCGGACATAGTGGTGGTAGACAAACAGAAGAAGACGGCCGTAGTGATCGATGTAGCGGTTCCGAATGACAGCAATATCAGGAAGAAGGAACACGAGAAGCTGGAGAAATACCAAGGGCTCAGAGAAGAGCTCGAGAGGATGTGGAGGGTGAAGGTAACGGTGGTCCCCGTGGTAATCGGAGCACTAGGTGCGGTGACTCCCAAGCTAGGCGAGTGGCTCCAGCAGATCCCGGGAACAACATCGGAGATCTCTGTCCAGAAGAGCGCAGTCCTGGGAACAGCTAAGATACTGCGCAGGACCCTCAAGCTCCCAGGCCTCTGGTAGAGGACCCGAGCTTGAAGGATAAACCGCCCGCAGGGGCGTGCTGGGTGTTTTATATATATATATATATATGTTGTGTATCCTTGAGGTGTTAATGGGGTTATTGAAAATGTGTATATGTGCGTATGTGTATATAAACGTATGTATGGATAGATAGAAACATATGTATATATATAAAAAAAAAAATACACATGACATAATGTAATTGCTAGATAGTGGAAAAGGGGTGGGATTAAATAAGCTTATGCTTCTTCCTGCTCCTTTTTGAACATGAACGTTATTTGGAGTTGTGGTTGCTCGTTTTCCTTTTGTTTTGCTTTGTTCATTTGTCTCTTTTAATTCTATTTTGTTGTACTTTTTCAACATGTTCAAAATAAAGATTCAATCAATCAATTAATCAAACTGAGGAGCTGGTGTGGAGGTGGGTTGCAAAGTGGTCTGCAGAGGCTGCAGCAGCTATAAGCTGGTTAAAGCTGCTGTGTGACATTTGCCACCTGGATGCGTGCTGGGTGGAAGTCTGTGTAGGTGTGGTCTGTGTACTTGATTTCGGGGTTGTTGCAGAGTTTAGTTGGGATGCAGGTGAGTTCGTCACCGCTGACAACGATCGTCGCCAGCGTGGTGATGTTGGCGAGACAGTGAGGGAGGTAATTGAAGTTGTTCTTGTGGATGAACAGGGTGACGAGCTGCTCCAGCCTGCAGAGACAAACATAAGCATTCAGACCTCAGGACGCTGACACCCTCCCCCGAAACACTCAAGAAGAGCTGCTGTCACAGCTGAAGCCCAGGTGATCTGCCTGGTGATCCACCTGGAAATAGTGACGACATCATCAGTCACCTGTCCATGTCCTGCGGCAGGTCGGTCATGCAGTTGTTGCTGAGGTCCAGCAGCTGCAGGCTCGTCATCCTCAAAGCGCAGATGGGGATCGAGACAAACCTGTTCTCCGCGATGTCCAGGTGGACCAGCTGCTTCAGGCTGCTCAGCTACAGAGAGACGACGCACAGTGACATCATCAGCACAATGTCCAGCAGGGAGCGACGTCTCTGGTTTAAAAAGAACTGATTGGATGGAGTTCTATGAGCCTCCTGCTAACTTGACCTGAGGTCTACCTTACAATATAAAGCACCTTGAGGTGACTGTTGTTGTGATTTGGCACTGTATAAATAAAGCTGAATTGAACTGAACTTGACCTCTGAACACCATCCTGATGGTCCTGAAGGACAGTTCAGCATTTTTGGGGGGCAATAGTAAATTTGACCCCTGATGGCGCTTCAGGTGTTCACTTTAATCCCATGCTCAGTTCTGCAGAGTGTCAACCTCCGGGCCTCAAGAATAGAACAATAATCAACGCTGCAGTTCCCCTAATTTCCCACCCGAGGAACCAACAGTGAGTTTGTCCCTCAGGTGCTGCCCAAACAGAAACCGGCCAACGCCTACAAACTCTGACATTCATCTTTCTCTCCTTTGATTAATCTGGACAAAGGAAACCAGCAGAGACGCCACAACGCTGCTCATCTCTTCCTTTAGTTTCAACTACTGAAAAAGAAAATAACTTTTCTTGAAGTACAAAATCTTACTAACTGTTTAACTTCTACCAAATGGTGGAGCCTTAAAAGCACATAAACAGGCAAACAACATAGTTCATCATCTTAAAGTTTTTGTGACACTGAGCTGCTGCCAGGGACTGATGATGGATGTACAGCTTGACCCTCTCACCTCAAACGGCAGCTCGGACAGGTTGTGGTTTCCCGCGAGCTCGAGTCTCTCCAGTTTCTCACAGTTCCCAAGCTCTGGAGGAACTCGGGACAGTCGGTTGTAGCTGACGTACAGCTCCCTCAGCACTGTCAGTTTACCTTAGAATACAGACGGAGGAATTATTTCGGTATCGTTTCCCATCCTCTCAGGTCGTTCAGACTCTGTTTGTGTATGACTCACCAATCTCGGGCGGCAGCTCAGTGATGGCGTTTTTGGGGATGTCCAGAACGGTGAGCTGGGTAAACAGAGCCAGGTAGTCAGGCAGTTGGCGGATCCTTGTTCTCCTCACGTGCCACTCTTTCAGGTAGGTCATCCACTGCAGCTCACGGGGAAAATCCTGCAAATGATTTTTTTTAATCACTCTGGTTTCCTGAGAGAAAGCAAACTACAACACGTTTAAACCACAAACTTTTAACCAACTTACCATCCAGCGTTCTCCCTCCAGCTGGAAGCTCAGTTTGACTTCATTGGGATCCTGCTGGACTTCCTGACACTGCTGCTGGTCTGACTCTAACAGGTATACAACAACGTCAGCAGCAACTACAGCAGAGTTTACTGTAAATTCATGTATTTAACTAAACTGAACGTGAAGAAACATCTGATAGGACACATTAGCTGGCATTAAAATACAGCCTGGCTATAGTTTTGTGTAGTACCAATTTTGTACCACCAGATGGCGCATTGACTCAGTGTAACATGCACCCGAAAACATTTGAAAGAAGCTCAAAAACTTTTTACATAATGACATTTTAAAAGGTCCTCTCAGAAAACGATGCAGCCCAACCTTCATCCCTTAAACTCTTCCTAAGATGACTAAAATTAGCAAAACTAAGCTTAACTCTGTTATTAAACAGTCCAGTGGTGGCTGATTTTGTAGTTGCATACAGTTTTCCATCTGGTGACTGTATCTGATGATTTTATGTCAGTTTTGGTGCCGTACGCCTGCCAGGACGCTGGACGACTCGTGCAGGCCTGTCCACTGTGTTTACCCGTGCACAGCTGAATGTCTGTCAAGGTCGACCTCTCCAGGTAATGATGCAGCAGGTTGAGCTCGGAGGTCTTCAGGGTCTTACAGTAGATGCGATACTGCCACTCCTGGTCGATCCTGCGCACACAGAAATGTTAACCAAGTGTGAGCAGCGCCACGCTGATGTCAGATCAAATTTCAGCTGCGTGGATGTTCCCGTTTATCCTCCAAACTTCTGACCTTTCTGCCGTCTGCAGGCCAGACTTCACTACGCTGCGTTATAAATAGTGCGCTGTGTGTTCACACGGCTGAAATCGGCCATGACTCTCACACTTTATGAGCAACAACAGTCAGCTGGGTCTGACTCAGTCAAGTTCAAATGCTTTATTTACTCAACAGACCATGGATTGGATTTCTCAGATTTAGCATTTAATCTGTTATTAGACTCAATTGACTTCTGTCAAAATGTAAAAGAACCCACCCACCACTTTAATCACACTCTAGATCTTGTTTTAACATATGGCATAGAAACTGAAGATTTAACAGTTTCCTGAAAACCCTCTCCTGTCTGATTATTTCCTGATAACATTTACATTTACAATAATTGATTACACAGCGGTGGAGACTTTATCACAGTAGATGTCTTTCTGAAAGCACTGTAACTAAGTTTAAGAATATAATCAACCCACTGTTATCATCTTCAATGCCCTGTACCAACATAGAGCAGAGCAGCTATCTGAACGCTACTCCAACAGAAGTCGATTATCTTGTTAATAATTTCACCTCCTCACTACGTACGACTCTGGATACTGTAGCTCCTGTGAAAACTAAGGTCTCTAATCAGAAGTACCTGATTCCGTGGTATAATTCTCAAACACGTAGCCTAAAGCAGATGACTCGTAATCTGGAGAGGAAATGGCGTGTCACAAATTTAGAGGATCATCATTTAGCCTGGAGAAATAGTTTGCTGCTTTATAAGAAAGCCCTCCACAAAGCCAGAACATCTTACTATTCATCACTGATTGAAGAAAATAAGAACAACCCCAGGTTTCTCTTCAGCTCTGTAGCCAGGCTGACAAACAGTCAGAGCTCTGTTGAGCCAACCATCCCTTTAACGTTAACTAGTAATGACTTCATGAACTTCTTCACAAATAAAATTTTTATCATTAGAGAAAAAATTACCAGTAATCATCCCACAGATGTAATATTATCTACAGCTACTCTTAGTACCATTGATGTTAAGTTAGACTCTTTTTCTCCAATTGATCTTTCTGAGTTAACTTCTATAATTACTTCCTCCAAACCATCAACGTGTCTTTTAGACCCCATTCCTACAAAACTGCTCAAAGAAGTCCTGCCATTAATTAATTCTTCGATCTTAAATATGATCAACCTATCTCTAATAATCGGCTATGTACCACAGGCCTTCAAGCTGGCTGTAGTTAAACCTTTACTCAAAAAGCATCTCTAGACCCAGCAGTCTTAGCTAATTATAGGCCAATCTCCAACCTTCCTTTCATATCAAACATCCTTGAAAGAGTAGTTGTCAAACAGCTAACAGATCATCTGCAGAGGTTTATTTGAAGAGTTTCAGTCAGGTTTCAGAGCTCATCACAGCACAGAAACAGCTTTAGTGAAGGTTACAAATGATCTTCTTATGGCCTCTGACAGTGGACTCATCTCTGTGCTTGTCCTGCTAGACCTCAGTGCAGCGTTCGATACTGTCGACCATAATATCCTATTAGAGCGATTAGAACATGCTGTAGGTATTACAGGTACTGTGCTGCAGTGGTTTGTATCATATCTATCTAATAGACTCCAGTTTGTGCATGTAAATAGAGAGTCCTCTTCACACACTGAGGTTAATTATGGAGTTCCACAGGGTTCAGTGCTAGGACCAATTCTGTTTACATTATACATGCTTCCCTTAGGCAGCATCATTAGAAGACAGCATACATTTACACTGCTATGCAGATGACACCCAGCTCTATCTGTCCATGAAGCCAGATAACACACACCAATGAGTTAAACTGCGGGAATGTCTTAAAGACATAAAGACCTGGATGGCCGCTAACTTAGGGCTGCTCGATTATGGCAAAAATGATAATCACGATTATTTTCACTGAAATTGAGATCTCGATTATTTGACGATATTTATTTAACCCTTTAAGACCTACCATAGAACCAAGTCCGCCAGAGCTTATATATATATATATATTTTTTTACATGCTGTAGTGCCATTTGTGGGAGCATTTCAAGTTGCTATTGTCAAGGCGCGGCTGTGTGGCAGGCAGGAGGAGGACCCAAACGCAAAACTCACAGACACGGAGATGAACTCAAAATCACAGCTTTAATGCTGGAGTGGCAGAACATAGGAAATACAAAACTAAACTGGGAAAAGTAAACTAACATACGCAGAGACACAGGGAGATCCACACAACATGAGGGACGACGTCACACTGAACAGAGGGAGACGCAGACAGAAATACACAGAGGGTTAACGAGGGAAGTGGGAACACACGGGGAACACAGGTGACACTGATAATCATAACGAGACAGGGCGGGGTGAACTGAACACTGACGGGAGAGGTGAAACAGGAAGTACAGGAGGAGAGAGAGCACGAGTAGAACACCAACGTAACAGGCAGGGGAGACATGGAATAAACACGAAAGGGGACGAGGGCTCATAAATACATAGAGGGCACACAGGGGGAAGAGAGAGCACGGGGAGAACTTAGACATAATGGGCAGACACAATAACACCATGGACAGACAGAGGGAACACAGAGAAGTGGGAGCAGGCAGGCAAAGAACAGAAACCTAACAAATGGCAAAATCACAACAGAATACACACTCGGAATGAACAAAAGCATAAGGAAACACAAAACACTGAGTCCTCAGACTCAGGGCCATGACAGTACCCCCCCCTCAAGGGCTGGCTCCAGACAGCCCAAACACAGAAAAACAAAACCAAACAGAAAACAACCCAGGGCGGGCGGCGGGGGCCCAGGACGGAGGGCTCGGAACAGAAAACAAAGAGCACAGAAAACACCGGAGCCCAAGAAAACAACCCAAAACACAGAGCAGTTCAGGGGGCCGACCGTGCGGAAGGCAACGGCGGAGACGCGGAAACAGTTCAGGAGGCCGACCGTGCGCAAGGCAACGGCGGCGACGCGGAAACAGTTCAGGAGGCCGGCCGTGCGCAAGGCTACGGCGGCGACGCGGAAACAGTTCAGGAGGCCGGCCGTGCGCAAGGCTACGGCGGCGGCGAAGGAGACGACGGAGCAGTTCAGGAGGCCGACCGCGCGGAAGGCAGCGGCGGCGGCGAAGGAGACGACGGAGCAGTTCAGGAGGCCGACCGCGCGGACGGCAGCGGCGGCCCTCCAGTCCCAGGCGTGCCGGCCATGGCCCGGTGGGCGCAGGGCCAGACGAGGCAGCTGATGAGGATGCCGGACCAGACGAGGCAGCTGATGAGGAGGCTGCCGGACCAGACGAGGCAGCTGATGAGGAGGCTGCGGCAGACGAAGGCTCTGAAGAGGAGGCTGCGGCAGACGAAGGCTCTGAAGAGGAGGCTGCGGCAGACGAAGGCTCTGAAGAGGAGGCTGCGGCAGACGAAGGCTCTGAAGAGGAGGCTGCGGCAGACGAAGGCTCTGAAGAGGAGGCTGCGGCAGACGAAGACTCGGAGGCCGGGCCAGGCGAGGTTGCAGAGGCTGAGGCCGGGCCAGGCGAGGTTGCAGAGGCTGAGGCCGGGCCAGGCGAGGTTGCAGAGGCTGAGGCCGGGCCAGGCGAGGTTGCAGAGGCTGAGGCCGGGCCAGGCGAGGTTGCAGAGGCTGAGGCCGGGCCAGGCGTAGCAGAAGCACAGGCGGATGTAGCCGGGCCAGGTGATGACGAGGCGGTCGCAGATGGCGGCTGGACAGGCTCCTCGGGCCCTCCAGCTGATGCGGCGTGAGGCTGAACGGGCCCCTCGGACCCTCCAGCGAAGACAGGAGGCTGAACGGGCCCCTCGGACCCTCCAGCGGAGACAGGAGGCTGAACGGGCCCCTCGGACCCTCCAGCGGAGACAGGAGGCTGAACGGGCCCCTCGGACCCTCCAGCGGAGACAGGAGGCTGAACGGGCCTCTCGGACCCTCCAGCGGAGACAGGAGGCTGAACGGGCCTCTCGGACCCTCCAGCGGAGACAGGGAGGTGCTGGCCGGGCTCACTGGAACCCCCAGCGGACGAGGTAGATGGCGGCGTGGGAGCCGCGGAGTCCTGGATGAGCTCATCCGAGCTTCCAGCAGGAGCTGAAGTAGAGCCAGAGAGGATTGGGACCCCGGGCTCAATGTTAAGCTGGCTAGAAAACCGCACTGCTACGGGGAACTGGGCCAAAGGTTCAGGTGCGAGCTGAGCTGCTGGACACACGGGGACCTGAGCTGCTGGACACACGGGGACCTGAGCTGCTGGACACACGGGGACCTGAGCTGCTGGACACACGGGGACCTGAGCTGCTAACGGTGGAGAAGTAAATGACTGCACAGGGGACTGAACTGATGTCTGTAGTAACGGTGGTGGTGAGAGTGGAGTAGGTGGTGGAGTTAATGACTTCATAGGGGAATGAACTAGAGGTAGTGACGGTTGTGGTGCTGGTGGTTGAGCGGGTGACTGTGCTAAAGGAGGCTGCACTGGGGACAGCAGGGCTGCAGGAGACTGCACTGGGGACACTGGAGGCTGCACTGGGGACACTGGAGGCTGCACTGGGGACACTGGAGGCTGCACTGGGGACACTGGAGGCTGCACTGGGGAAAGCAGAGCTGCAGGTGACTGCGCTAGAGACTGCAGTGATGGTTGTAGTGGAGGTGTGACGGGTGGAGGAGTGGCTGAAGTGGCTGCGGGTCGGGCGGCTAACGGCTCAGCTACAGAGTGTATTAATGGCAGGGTTATGGGTCGAATGACTGACTGAGGGGCATCCTGTGCAGCTGAGTGCAATGATGGGTGTGGGAGCGGATGTAGGACAGGTGGCAGTGTCAGTTCCCCTGGGCCTACAACGCAGTTGAAAGGTGCAGGCACCTGCTGGACACCAGTCGCTCCCACCTGAGGAGTAGGTACAGGTGCAGAGACTGGCTGGGTCCTGGCGGGCCCCACCTCAGCGGTTGGCACAGATTTCGGCAGGGACTGGGCGGCTGCTGTCCCCACCCGAGGAGCCGATACGGGTGCAGGGACCAGCAGAGCCTCAGTTGACCCGGAAACCGGAACAGGGACCAGCTGGGCGCCAGCCCCCCTCACGTCAGAATGGACAATCCCCGGGGGTGATGGCTCAGAAGCAACGAGCTGGGGTCGAGCTATCACAGGAACATTTACGGTCTTGGATTTTACTGTTTTACCATCTAAGGGGGCAGGTAGTAAAGCCCCAGGGGTGAGCTTAACTGCAAAACAATCATCCTCAGCAGACACACAGGTAAAGGGCACAGAGACAGGTGTCTCTAACTCAGGAAATGCTGACTTCGAGTTTTTAGACCTAGGAAACACTAGCGAAGGACGATCTTTCTCGAACATGAGTCCAAACGTAGGAGAAACTGTCTCTGAGTTGACCCTCCGGGCAGTACAATGGTTCATAAGAAGTTCGGGTTCAGATTCAACGTTTACAGACCGTGAGCCTTTAGCGTCTACGGCAAGAGTCACAGAGTTTGCATTCCTGCATTCAGAGTAGTGAGAACTAGCCTCAGAGTGAACAGAGAAAGTGTCTTTGTCACTCACCCCAGCCGGCTGCCCAGTAGTCCCGGAATCCGACTGAGGAGAGGACCGGCGACGGCGTCTCCTCCTTAATGAGGGAACGGAGGTGACGGGGAAAACCGGTGATGATGCGGGGGTGACGGTCTCCTCTTCATCATCCGACCACATCGCTGCTAGGAGAGCAGCGGGAGAGCGACGGTCAGAGCTGAGAGGGGATGGAGAAGGGCTCTGCGGCAGCGGCGCCAAAAAACCCTCTCGTTTTAGCAGCTGCTGTTGCGACACCGAGAGCCCCGTCTGCTGCTGCGGTACCGTCGCGGCGAGCTTAGTTTGCTGCTGCTGCGGCGGCTGATGGGCGGAGATCTCCGTCTGCAGTCGCTGTGGCGTGGAATCCCGGGAACGGACATTGTCCGCCAGCTCACGGGCTTGTAATGCCTCCTTAGCTCGGCTCAATTCGTCGATAAAGCCTTCATAGCAGGTGAGCTGCTGAAGGAAAGGGTTTCCCTCGATTATTGCCTTTATGGCGTTAAGTCCGACGGAAATTGTCCGTGAGTCCGAGGCGTGGGTTATTCGTTGCACCAGACTCTGTACACGGAGAATATCTCCCTCACGGGCGGAGCCTGCTGGGTCCATTTCGTGGTGACGTCGTACTGTCAAGGCGCGGCTGTGTGGCAGGCAGGAGGAGGACCCAAACGCAAAACTCACAGACACGGAGATGAACTCAAAATCACAGCTTTAATGCTGGAGTGGCAGAACATAGGAAATACAAAACTAAACTGGGAAAAGTAAACTAACATACGCAGAGACACAGGGAGATCCACACAACATGAGGGACGACGTCACACTGAACAGAGGGAGACGCAGACAGAAATACACAGAGGGTTAACGAGGGAAGTGGGAACACACGGGGAACACAGGTGACACTGATAATCATAACGAGACAGGGCGGGGTGAACTGAACACTGACGGGAGAGGTGAAACAGGAAGTACAGGAGGAGAGAGAGCACGAGTAGAACACCAACGTAACAGGCAGGGGAGACATGGAATAAACACGAAAGGGGACGAGGGCTCATAAATACATAGAGGGCACACAGGGGGAAGAGAGAGCACGGGGAGAACTTAGACATAATGGGCAGACACAATAACACCATGGACAGACAGAGGGAACACAGAGAAGTGGGAGCAGGCAGGCAAAGAACAGAAACCTAACAAATGGCAAAATCACAACAGAATACACACTCGGAATGAACAAAAGCATAAGGAAACACAAAACACTGAGTCCTCAGACTCAGGGCCATGACAGCTATACATCAATACAACTGTTATAGCCCATATTTTAATACTATGTATGCATTAAGTCCATAGTAATTACATAAATTGCAAAAAAGTGCAATAAACTACAAAAAAATTGAAAATCGCTTTTGTTTTTTTTGCATATATTTCTACTTGGAGAAATTTAAGAGGCTTATCCCTCAAAACTTTAAATACAAAAAAGTTGCAAAAAATAGTTTACAACAACAGGAAATTTATTTTGAGTGTCTTCATAGTTTTATTTTGGAGATACAGCAATTTTTATATACTGCAGCAAAAACAAAAAAAACAATCCCATGATGCAAATTTGCAAAGAAAACAGCAGGTGCATCAAAATAAACTATTTCCAGCAGTGCAATTCGAGTTCTAAGCATCCCAGCAACTATTCAGAAAAGTCAGACATGACTTATAAAAACACCAGTATAGGCTTTTAAGGCCTACAAGTAAAAAACTACATTTTCCGCGAAAATGACGTCACTTCCGGTTTCGGCCAGAAAATGGCGGACATGCGATAGTTCGCGTTGACGTCTTTTTCAATGTGGGAAGTGTTATGAACAGCTGATCGATCGGCAAAGCGTGTTTCTGGAATATTATGTTTTTGTTCCTGCAAGCCCTTTTTATGCAATTTTTGCAAAGCTTTATGTGGAAGGAAACCGTGACTGAGGACAAGCTGATGGCATAAGATGTAAGTACAACTCCTCCGGTTTCATATGCAAAACAAACTATTGCGCTAGCTTACACGGTTCAGGTTCTACAGGGATTTAAAGGGTTAACAATAACAATGTGTTGAATAATGACTTTAAAAAATAATATAAAACAGTGTGCAAATACTGATAACAGTGCAAATGTTTGCAATATAAGAAATAAATGAAAAATGTAAACATCTGTGTTTAGTGAACTTTGCAGTGTTGCTCTGTGGTGCAGCTACACTGTAACAAAGTTTACACACTGTGTCTACTTGATCCACGTCTGACTGAACCCATAATGTTTCCACACCACTGAAGTTTTTTTACCTCTCTTTTCAACCAACAGCAGTCACTCTCCTCTCCAAATAACTTCTGCTTAGCTTTCCGAGCTTCCCTTGGGTCCTCTTAATTGTTGTGACACGTGTTCGAAATGCAGAGAGATGCGCTCGATTTGCCACACGGAGTAGCGCGAGAGTAAAGCTTGAGGGAGGGGCTAATAATCGGCTCAGTCATTTTTAATGATCATTGAAAGCCCAGATCGTAATCGTGATTAAAATTCGATTAATTGAGCAGCCCTACGCTAACTTTCTGCTTCTTAATTCAGATCAAACTGAGGTTATTGTACTCGGCCCTGAAAAGCTTAGAAATATGGTATCTAAGCAGATTCTTACTCTGGATGGCATTACCTTGGCCTCCAGTAACACTGTGAGGAACCTTGGAGTCATTTTTGACCAGGACATGTCCTTCAACGCACATATTAAACAAATATGTAAGACTGCTTTCTTCCATTTGTGCAACATCTCTAAAATTAGAAATATCCTGTCTCAGAGTGACGCTGAAAAACTAGTTCATGCATTTATTACTTCCAGGCTGGACGACTGTAATTCATTATTATCAGGAAGTCATAAAAACTCACTGAAAAGCCTTCAGCTAATCCAAAATGCTGCAGCAAGAGTCCTGACAGGGACTAGAAAGAGAGAGCAGATTTCTCCTGTTTTGGCTTCCTGTTAAATCCAGAATTCAAAATCCTGCTCCTCACATACAAGGTATGTGAGGCATTCACTATCTCTACTTTCAAGATTAGGCTTCAAACTTTCCTTTTTGCTAAAGCATATAGTTAGGGCTGGACCAGGTGACCCTGAATCCTCCCTTAGTTATGCTCCAATAGACGTAGGCTGCCGGGGGATTCCCATGATGCATTGAGTTTTTCCTTTCCAGTCACCTTTCTCACTCACTATGTATTAACAGACCTCTCTGCATTGAATCATATCTGTTATTAACCTCTGTCTCTCTTCCGCAGCATGTCTTTTATCCTGTCTTCCTTCTCTCACCCCAACCAATCACAGCAGATGGCCCCGCCCCTCCCTGAGCCTGGTTCTGCTGGAGGTTTCTTCCTGTTAAAAGGGAGTTTTTCTTTCCCACTGTCGCCAAAGTGCTGCTCATAGGGGGTCATATGATTGTTGGGTTTTTCTCTTTATCTATGAAGCGCCTTGAGGCGACTTTTGTTGTGATTTGGCGCTATATAAATAAAATTGAATTGAATTGGTTCGGTTGAGCAGAGTTTGATTCACAACAGGCTACAAAATCCAACGCTATCATGACATCATCACCTGGAAATCCTGGCATATTTGGATAAAAACACTTATGGGACACAAAGGTGCTGATGTCAGCTTGACCAAAGGCGGGACCTCCACCAGAACGGCATCGCTGGAGATACTGGCTGCTCGATATGTTACCGTAGCGTTAGAAGATCAAATTCTGAGGAAGTCTAACTCTGCTGGCGGAGCTCTGGAGATGGTGAAAAACCAAACTGCACTTCACAAACCTGCAGACTGGGTCCTGACACAGACTCTCAGTAAAGAGCCCGTCATGAACATTAATGAATGACAGTTATGTTTTGACCTGATCAGAGAGTTCTGTCTCATCTATTGCAGCTGTTTGTGAGCCGGTCGTGGTCCAGAACAAAAAGCACACCTGACACCTGGCTGGTTTAAGGTGGGCAGGCAGACTTAAAACTACAAATGCGGGCCAAATGTTCTTCATCAGTTCTGTGGGTTTTTGCGTCTTACCTGGTGAGGGCGCTCTGCTCGATCCTCTCCTTCTCCTTCTTCTGCCTCTCTCTGTGCTTCTTCACTCGGACCTCCCACATCCCTCTGATCAGAGAGAGATCGTAGACCGGGACGTCCAGCTTCCTCTCCGGACCCATCTCTGCTGCTGAGGAGGAGGAAGAGACCAGGATCATTATCTGAACATATCCGGCTTTAAGTTTAAACAGATTTACCCAGAAAAGTTTTCTGTAAAAACCTAAAGCTGACTAATGAGCCACGTTTTCTTCTTTGCCTCTTTATTCAGCTCATCTCTACGCTGATAACAACATCTGAAAGGTTAAAGAGCATCTCTGAAAAAGGAAGCTGAACATCGCGGGAAAGTGAAGTCTAGAGCATTTACAGAAACTCTCAAACAGGACCCGGCAGTTTAAATATAGACTCTGAAGTAAAACTACCCAGAGTACATCCACACTGAGCTCTTTGTCTGGAGCTCAAGGCTCACGTCTGTTTCTTCTTTGTTAAAAATGATCAGCTATCATTCAACCATGAAAGCTGCAATTAAGTTGTAAACCAGTCTGATCTTTAAATATAAAAGTACTGATGTTTATGAAATGACGCCATCCCGACGACACAGGAGGGAAAATTCTAGAAAGACATCAACAAGTCTGAAAGATGTAAAAAAAAAATTTTTAAAAACTGAACCGTTTTTGAGGGAATTTACCTTTTTTAAGTTTAAACGCGCAGTTTGGACTGAACCACCTGAAACCTCTAAACAAAGTGAGACAGGAATGGTTCAGTCTGAGAGACAAAGGGCTCTCCTCCACATGTTCACCACCTCAGAGCTGCTGGTCTGACTGAAGACACTTCCTGTTCCTGTGTGGATCGTACCGTCTGTAAACGCAGAGCAGCCGAGGCTGAGAAACTAACGTGCTCTTACCTAAGAGTCCTGCTCCAGACCGGCTGTCCGCTCAGTGACCAGCTTGTTTACTGACACACACACAAACACACACACACACACACACACACACACACACACACACACACACACACACACGTGATATGATCGTGTGTGTGACTCAACAAGCTATTTTTACCAGCTGAGATATGACTCCTGCTGTGTCACATGACACTTATACATGAGTATTTATGTTTATGTTCATTATAAGCATAAAACCTGCAGTTCCTCTAACGTCCAGCAGAGGCAGCAGAAAGAAACAAACTCTTTGGTCTGTAGAAAAACTGGTTAAACTGGCTTAAAGTTTGCATCATTGGGGGCGTGGCCTCTTTGACTGACAGGTGGTAGCTCTCTGCTCAGCTTCACCTGAACTGGACCATGTTTGTGCTGTTACTAATAACACGTCTGCTGTGAGGTCGCTGTACTAACATACCGTCCAACAAGGCGACAGCTTTACTGAGTCAAATTTGAGGATTTTGATTGGATGCTACTGAACACTGATCAGGAAGTATCTGTGTGAGGTCATCATCTCAGCATGTGAACTTTTTAATCTGACAGTGAAAGTGTAGTAAAGGAGGGTTCAAACGAAGGGGAATGTAAGTATGCCGTAACAAAAGTAAAACTCTGACAGATAATTCTGCTTTATTAAGGGAGGAAGCTGAAGGTAATACATGTTGTGGCTCGTGAAAAAGCAACACTGACAGAAATGTGAAATGATAAAAAAAGATGTATTCCCGCAGTGCCTTTCAATTCAGTTCAATTTTATTTATATAGCGCCAAATCACAACAGCAGTCGCCTCAAGGCGCTTTATATTGTACAGTAGACCCTACAATAATAGATACAGAGAAAAACCCAACAGTCATATGACCCCCTATGAGCAGCACTTTGGCGACAGTGGGAAGGAAAAACTCCCTTTTAACAGGAAGAAACCTCCAACAGATCCAGGCTCAGGGAGGGCGGGGCCATCTGTTGCGACCGGTTGGGGTGAAAGAAGGAAGACAGGATAAAGACTAGGGATGGGTACCGGTATGGCACCGGTTCTGGCATAAACAGTAGTAACCAGACCGAAAAACAGCGCACATTTCGGTGCTTTTTTCCCCCCCTGAGATGTCACACACTTTGGATTCTAGCCAATCATTTTACCTTTGCAAGCGTAGTAGGCGGGCCCAGGTACGTACGTTCTTTTAGAGCAGAGCTACAGATTTAAAAAAGGCGAAGCGGTCAAAGTCTGGCTGTACTTCACAGCAAAAGATGCAAACTCAGCAGCAACAAGTGCTTTAAGCTGATACTGTGATACTGTCAAAGGAGGTAACACCAAGAATCCGATGAAACACCTGGCGACGCATAGCGTTTTTTTAAAAGCTGAGAAATGCGCCGTATTTGATAGCTTGCTGCGAGACCTCACACCGAGCACATCTACTGCGGATGTGGTGCCTGTTATCGGACCCGGAGTTAGCAACATCCCCCAAGAACCCGAAGAGGAGAGTCCTGGCCCCTAGCCCTGCCAGTGTAGCAGAAATGATGAGGATGATGATGCAGCAGCAGCCGTTCTTCTCTGCGTGAGTAGCTTAATGTTGTTCGTGTGTAATTTACGTTGAGTAGGCTAACCACGTTATTACATTAATGCATGTAAGGTGAACTAGCAAACATCATCATAGCTACATGCGGCTGTCTTCTTGTTTGATGGCAGATGCTCCCTTCACCCTGGCCAAAAAGGCTAAAATGACCAAAGAAAAAGTGGAAAACAGCTAAACATGAGAGGTTTTTGGACAAAGTTTGTGTTTTTTTCCATTGTTTAAGCACTGCTTCCAGCCAAGAGTGATACCATATATGCCCCATAGCTGCAGAAAAGGCTAACATTGTTATCTTTTTACAAAAAAACAGCTAAACACGAGAGGTTTTTGGACCAATTTTGTGTTCTCCATTCTTTAAGCACCGGCACCGTTTCAAAAGTACCGGTTTGGTACTGGTATCGGATAAAATCTAAACGATACCCATCCCTAATAAAGACATGCTGTGGAAGACGGACAGAGATTAATAACAAGCATGATTCAATGCAGAGAGGTCTGTTAACACATAGTGAGTGAGAAAGGTGACTGGAAAGGAAAAACTCAATGCATCATGGGAATCCCCCGGCAGCCTACGTCTATTGCAGCATAACTAAGGGAGGATTCAGGGTCACCTGGTCCAGCCCTAACTATATGCTTTAGCAAAAAGGAAAGTTTGAAGCCTAATCTTGAAAGTAGAGATAGTGTCTGTCTCCCGAATCCAAACTGGAAGCTGGTTCCACAGAAGAGGGGCCTGAAAACTGAAGGCTCTGCCTCCCATTCTACTTTTAAATACTCTAGGAACAACAAGTAGGCCTGCAGAGCGAGAGCGAAGTGCTCTAATAGGGTGATATGGTACTACAAGGTCATTAAGATAAAATGGGGCCTGATTATTTAAGACCTTGTATGTGAGGAGCAGGATTTTGAATTCTGGATTTAACAGGAAGCCAAACAGGAGAAATCTGCTCTCTCTTTCTAGTCCCTGTCAGGACTCTTGCTGCAGCATTTTGGATTAGCTGAAGGCTTTTCAGGGAGTTTTTAGGACATCCTGATAATAATGAATTACAGTCGTCCAGCCTGGAAGTAATAAATGCATGAACTAGTTTTTCAGCGTCACTCTGAGACAGGATATTTCTAACTTTAGAGATGTTGCACAAATGGAAGAAAGCAGTCTTACATATTTGTTTAATATGTGCGTTGAAGGACATGTCCTGGTCAAAAATGACTCCAAGGTTCCTCACAGCGTTACTGGAGGCCAAGGTAATGCCATCCAGAGTAAGAATCTGCTTAGATACCATATTTCTAAGCTTTTCAGGGCCGAGTACAATAACCTCAGTTTGATCTGAATTAAGAAGCAGAAAGTTAGCGGCCATCCAGGTCTTTATGTCTTTAAGACATTCCTGCAGTTTAACTCATTGGTGTGTGTTATCTGGCTTCATGGACAGATAGAGCTGGGTGTCATCTGCATAGCAGTGTAAATGTATGCTATGTCTTCTAATGATGCTGCCTAAGGGAAGCATGTATAATGTAAACAGAATTGGTCCTAGCACTGAACCCTGTGGAACTCCATAATTAACCTCAGTGTGTGAAGAGGACTCTCCATTTACATGCACAAACTGGAGTCTATTAGATAGATATGATACAAACCACTGCAGCGCAGTACCTGTAATACCTACAGCATGTTCTAATTGCTCTAATAGGATATTATGGTCGACAGTATCGAACGCTGCACTGAGGTCTAGCAGGACAAGCACAGAGATGAGTCCACTGTCAGAGGCCATAAGAAGATCATTTGTAACCTTCACTAAAGCTGTTTCTGTGCTGTGATGAGCTCTGAAACCTGACTGAAACTCTTCAAATAAACCTCTGCAGATGATCTGTTAGCTGTTTGACAACTACTCTTTCAAGGATGTTTGATATAAAGGAAGGTTGGAGATTGGCCTATAATTAGCTAAGACTGCTGGGTCTAGAGATGCTTTTTGAGTAAAGGTTTAACTACAGCCAGCTTGAAGGCCTGTGGTACATAGCTGATCATTAGAGATAGGTTGATCATATTTAAGATCGAAGCATTAATTTTAAATTAGTTTTGTAAGAATGGGGCCTAAAAGACACGTTGATGGTTTGGAGGAAGTAATTATTGAAGTTAACTCAGAAAGATCAATTGGAGAAAAAGAGTCTAAATGAATATCAATGGTACTAAGAGTAGCTGTAGATCAGGGGTGTCAAACTCAATTGCATAGGGGGCCAAAACTCAAGGCACACTTCAGGTCGCGGGCCAAACAAGATATACAGTTTTTGAACACACTAAAACAATGTTTTTTAAAGATAAATATGAATAAAAACAGACAGGAATATTATTCCAGAATAAATAACTTAAAAAAAATTAACTTTAACTTTAAATATTTTGCTCTCCATAAAAATATATCCTGTCACAATTATGCAAGTTAGAAATATGAACATGCAGCAAAAACCCCAGAAAAAATAAATGAAAGCAAACACAAGGTTCCAGCCGCATGTAGACGGAGCAAAGTGCGCCGACTTGGCTCAACATTACTTGGCAACAGGGAAAGTGAGGCAGGTTGCACTGGTGCATTTGTGACAGCTTCACTTGAAACGCTTTCACCACATCATACATGTCCATGAACTGACAGGTTTCCTTGCTGAGCTCAAAAACTACTGAGAACTTTTCCCCAACTCAGCCAGCGGACCTCTGTGTGATGAGGAATGTCGGCAAACTCTGAATCTATTTCCCACATAAAAGACTGAAACTGACGGTGATTTAATCCTTTAGCTCAGATAAAATGTACGGTCTGCGTCACGGTGAGCATTACATGCTCCATTTTAAGGACTTTACTACACAGCGTTTCCTGGTGTGTGATGCAGTGATATGCTGTTAACTCACCAGTACAGTTCTCCTGCATCCTTACTAGATCTTACATCCTGCACAACACCAGCGCTCCATCTGTTATCCCAGCGCAGTTTCATGTCAGTTACACTTTGAAATACTTTTAAAAAATGTCTTTTCCTGTCGTTGTCCCGTGCATCGATTTAATTTCCAATATTTCCTCTCCACGGATGAAGATGGTCAGCTGTGCAATGTCCATCATGTCTGTACTTTCATCCACAGCAAGAGAGTATGCAGTGAAGTTTTTGCTTCTTTCACACAACTGTGTTCTTAAATCAGTGGCCATCTCACAAACCCGATCAGCAATCGTATTTCTGCTCAGGCTCACATTTGCCAAAATCTGCATTTTGTCTGGACAGAAGACGTCGCACACCTTCATCATGCAGCTCTTCAGAGTGGTACCGGGCTGATTTGGCTCCTCTGCTACAATAAAACTTGCGACACAACAGCTTCACTTTGTGATTTTGCTCTGATGAAAATCATCTGCTGGAATGTCAGATTCAATTCAATTTTATTTGTATAGCGCCAAATCACAACAGCAGTCGCCTCATGGCGCTTTATATTGTACAAAGATTCTTCTTTAGCTCTTCTACCTTCTGTAGTTTCTGCTCTGGATTTTGGTTTTTCAGCTTATCCTGACGTTTTGTCTGGTAGTGCCATCTTAAATTAAATCCCTTAATTACAGCCATTGGCGGAGCGGGGGTGTCTTACTGGGCTTAAGCCCGGGTTGTTTTGTCAGAAGCCCGGGGTCTTTTGGAGTGTAATTTTTTCATAGTTAGATGCCTGGCTGACAGCTGTATAAAACAAAAAACTACACACAATATTCGAAGCACATAGTGCACACTGTGGGAATTTACAACTGTGCGTGAATCCCCCCTAATATTGGTATGATCCGAGCTCAGACACTAAGCGAGGGGGCGGGGCAGCTGCTGCCTACAAGTGCGCTGTTGGAGAAACGGAGCCAGGCAGACAGAGGGGAACTGAAGTTCGACCAGGGCCCTGTTTCAGGAAGCCGGTTTAGTGGAAAAACTGAGTAAGTATATCCTGAGTTAACGAAAACTCTGGGTTTTCGGTTTCACAAAGCGAGTTCAGCTGCAGCCTGAGTGAGTCACTATGACGACACACTCCGTGAAGCTAACCTGCCCCCTAGCAGGTTTACTACAACTAACCCTGACTGTCTCCGCCCCTTTGTCGGAAACCTGACAGTAGGAAGTGTCGGACATGGCGTGCCACTTCCTTGAAGAGCCAGTAGATGTTGAAGCCCAAATTCTCCGCAGAGCTCTCCGCCGGGAGAGAGTGATTAGAGCGCGTTTGGACATTTTATCATTTCCTGATGATTTTCTGTGTGAACGTTACTGTTTCTCAGCACAATCTATAATTCATTTGGATAACATCCTCAGGCCTAATATTGCTCATGTGACACATCGCGGACATGCTCTCAGTTCATTACATATTATTTGTATTGCACTTCGGTTTTTTGCAAACGGGAGCTTTCTGTATAATATTGGTGACGCTGAGCACGTTTCCAAGGCTACCGTCTGTCGGGCAGTCAGGAATGTTACAGTTGCACTGAAACGTCTCCTGTACTCATTTGTGGTGTTCCCCGGTCATAGACCCACAAGATTTATCAAAGAGGGATGCCACAAAATTGCAGGTATCAGGATGAACAAAACTTAATTCATGATGTGGTGATACTTGGACTACTACTTAAATTTTACATTTATTCTCACGGTTCCCAGGCGTGATTGGCTGTATAGATGGCACTCACATTCCAATCATTGCTCCTTCAGTAAATGAAGGAGACTATGTGAACAGGAAGTCTTTCCACAGCATTAATGTACAGGTACATAGTTCCCTGTAGCATGTCAAACTAACAAATTATTTCATCATAGTAATGGATGCTAATTTGTGTTCTCTGCACTGTGAAGATCATATGTGATGCTGCCAACATTATCACAAATGTGGAAGCCAAGTGGCCAGGCTCTGTCCATGACTCACAAATATTCCGTGAATGTACACTGAGCACAAAATTTGGACATGGTGAGTTGAGAATACTTTAAAATATATAAAGACCAATTGCTTCAGGGACATTTGAACTGAAGTGTACCCTTCTGTCTTAGGAGAGTTCACTGGCTACTTGCTTGGTGATAGGGGGTATCCATGTTTACCCTATTTGCTTACCCCTTACCCTGACCCTGAACCGGGCCCACAGCAGCGATATAATCTGGCTAATTGCAGGACAAGAGCCAGAATTGAAATGACTATCGGAATGCTTAAGGCCCGGTTCCAGTGCCTGCAAAGACTCAGGGTCACCCCAGAAAGGGCATGTGACATTATTGTGGCATGTGTGATTCTTCACAACATTGCCACAATTAGAGGAGAACACTGTCCTTCTGAACCAAACATCAGCAGTGATCCAAACCATGAACATCCTGACCCTCCCACGGACATACAAGATGGAAGCGCAGTCAGAGACACCATATGTCACAATCATTTCTTTTGACCCATCACCTCAACATGTTGAAAGAAGAATAAACAGATTTTTTGTTCAACTGGCTTTATTGGTCACCTGTGTTTCCTGTACACAAAGTATTAAAAGATGTAAACCTCATAAAGTGTCTCTGTTGCTTCCTCCTCTGTAACAGCTGTCAATGTTTCTTCATTATTTTCCTGTAGTAAAGAAATAGACAACATTGCTGTTCTACTGTAAACTCATATAATCTGTGGAGTATTACTCACAACTGCATGTTGGTCTGGCTCAACAGGAGGCTGCACCAGATGCAGTACACCACCACCATCAACTGATAGAATATGAGGTTTATACAGGTCACTTATAACTTACAAGGGACCAAATGGCAATTAACAAACATACCAATCACCTTACACTTCATTGTCATTATGCTCTCAAAGACAACCAAGACTGAGGCAAGGCAAAATCAGTAGGAAAATAACTTCACTACAAAATAATCCATTATGGTAAAGAGTTTATCAAATGAATGAGCAGCACTGCAAAGGTGACTGTGAAGAAAGGGTGTATGCACATCATGTATTATTTTGAATTTACCCCCTATGTAGGCACTTGTGTCTTGCGGGGTTATTGCCTCAGAGGATGTCCCCGCAGAGATGCCTTCGGCCACAGGGCGCCCACTGTTTTGGCTGAGGGCCAACTGCTCAGCCTCTGTGAGTGGTGGTGGTGGAGGACCCCCACCTGTTTTTCGGGCCTCCGCTTTTTTTCTGTTGGCTATAACGGGCCACATTTGAGCATACAGAGTAAGCAAATATGTACTTGTAATGTGCTCAGATAATTTCAATAAGTGCTTACAGAAAGAAAATTAATGTAGCCTCTAACTGCAATTGATTTACATGGGACAAACAGACCAAGCACTATGGCTCATAATACAATTACACCTTACCTGTTTGGACTATATTTTTATATTTCATTTTTACTTGCTGCCAGGCACGTTTGGGGCCTGTTGGGTTGCACCTGCGTCACATCACATCACAAAATAAAATGTATAAAATAACAAATAAAATAACATATGATAAAATAACGTGTTAAATGGGTGGAAATCCCTCGATCAATGTTTAAATTAACACTCACGCATTGACTCTGTCGGCTATGTTTTGCCATGCATGCTTTTGCAGCTGAGGCTGTGTTACTTTTTTCCGCGGAATTTGCATGTTATCTGCATATGCTGCCATCAGAATTTCGGCCTCAAGCGCTGTGAAATACATTGACCGCGCCTTCTTTCCCTCCGTCTCCATGGTGACTCGCTTAATCTGTGCTCCGCTTATCAGGGCTTTATGTATCCTCGTCCGCGCGCTTCACTTGGGGTTAAAGCAACTCCGCGTTGACTGAACTAATTGTTATCAGCCTTTCTGAAACCGAATATTCCGAGTTGGACAGTTCGGGGTTACTCAACCCTGCGTATCGTTTTTCACTCTGAGTTTTCTAAACCGGCTTCCTGAAACAGGGCCCTGGTACCAAAGCAAATCATTCGTACTGTACAAATAATGTAAATATGACGGTGCATCACGAAAGATTGATATGAAACTGATCACTTGACCCATATTACCTTACTTGCTCTTCAAGTGAATCAACAAATGGCGAAATGAAAAGCCGAACAACAACAATGCTGTTTCTTTAGAGAGTCTCAGCTTACAAGTGTGTTTATTTCATATTTTCAGTTGTTTCCCTCCACGGCTAAATAAATCGGCTTCAGTAATGCACTGATATACAAGCATGGATATAAGGGGCTTCTTTCAAAGAAACAACTCTGGTAGTATTTTATATATTATGCTTTGTATGTTGTTCAGTATATTTCTAAGCAAAACAAGAGGAACTTCAATACACAGCAGTATATTCACAGTTGAAACCAGATATTTACACTTTATGGAAAACACAAGAACATTTTTACTGTACAACATCAATTTAGAGTAAACTTTTGTTTTAGATAAATATTGAAATATATTTTGAATTAGTTAAATGTCAGAATAAAGAGAGAGAGAGCTTCTATTTTTTATCACTTTCATTAAATTTAGGAGTACATGTACACTAAGTTTATTGTTAATTAATAAGAAACTGCAGACGATTCCATTCCGAGCTGAAGAAGCTTCTGATAGGTTAGTAGAGTCCATGTGAGTAAACTGGTGGCACAGCTGTGGATGCATATAAGGCAAAACACAGAGGCTGTTTCTGTGACATGGGAACATCAAGAGATGTCAACAAAACACCAGGAACAGAACTGTGGAGCTCCATAAGTGTGGCTCAGTTTGAATACAATTTGGTGCCATTTACAATTAAGAAATACAGACAGTTTCTCTCTTTACTCTTAAATTTAACAAATATGTTTTTATATTTATCTAAAAAATAAACATTTAGTCTGATTTGATGTTACAATTAAAAAAGTGTTTTTATCTGAAGAGTTTGTAAATATCTGTATATTTGATGATTGTCAGCACAAAGAGGGAGAGAGGAACAGAGAGGGAGAGAGAGGAACAGAGAGGGAGAGAGAGGGAGATGGAGAATGAGGACAGAACAGAAGTGGAACAAGAGCAGGTGAGACACACATGTTAGTCACATGGTTGTTTACCAAAAGTATCACCGTATCATAGGTCCTCATGTATCTCGTACCTAGTGTTTCTTTTTAGGTTTGTTACTTTTCAAATTCTATATTTATTAAGTTAAGTTGTTTGCAAAACAAGGCTAAATAATTATATAAACTTTTCTCAATCTAAATAGTGGACTTTGGTAGAATTAAAAAATACGTATAGTGCAGGTCTATGATAATTTCTAGTGGTACTATCATCTAGTTCTGATTGTGGTTCTGTCTTGGTTAAGTCCTCAGTAGTCCTGATTTTGAACTATTGTAGTCCTGTTTTAATTCCGGATCAGTTCTGGGTCTGGTTGAATTGGGGTTTAGTCCTCGTGCCTTGATACAGCCCTGACTTTGTTCTGCCTCGCTGCTTAATTAAAAAACTAGTTTAAGGTGTCCTGCAGATTTGATATATATTTCTCCCTATATGACGTCATTCTTTTTTGAACAAAACTCCAAACAGAGCCACTTAATCTTTCAGTCATTTCTAACCCCCCCCCCCCCCCCAAAAAAAAAAAAAAAAAATCCCACATGCATACTAACCTTTAGGGCTAAGCCCCGGGTGTTTCAAATGTCTGGATCCGCCTCTGATTACAGCCACATTAGCTCCACAAATAAGACACACGGGTTTACCAGCAATGTTTGAAGACATATATTCAGCCTCCCGCCGCCGGTGCTGAAAGGCTCTGTTTTCAGAATCAACTTTTGAGCTGAGCACTGCAGCTTCATCGTGCCATACGGAGCCTCAGCTCAGGTGGAACTAATCACAACACCCCCCTTTCAATGTTTTCTGGGCTTGTCAACTACAACAAGACTCTTTGGACATTTCCGAGCGATTCAAGTCTGGGCCCTACGCAGTACGCCAGGAGAGTGTCACTGGAAGCCCCTTTCAGCTGCTTCTGGAGAAAAGAGATGTCAGACTGGGCTGGGGGACTCTTTGCTGCCATCGGCCAGTATTGTGAGGGTAAGAGGGGAGACAATCACTTCATATGGTCAAAGATTGATGAGGTTTGAAGCCAGCGTTAACATGGTAGTACCTGAAAGGTAGTGAGCGGAGAAGTGCAAATAAACCTGGGGTGTACAACATCAGGCCTCGAGGGCCGGTGTCCTGCAGGTTTTAGGTATAACCCTGGGTCAACACACCTGAATCAAATGATTAGTTCATTACCAGGCCTCTGGAGAACTTCAAGAAATGTTGAGGAGGTAATTTAGCCATTTGAATCCCCTATGATGGATCAAGAATACATCTGAAACCTGCAGGACACCGGCCCTCGAGGCCTGGAGTTCGACACCTGTGAAATAAAGATTTGCCAAAGGAAGCCACATGCATTCAATTGGGACACTGACTAGCAAAGTGTCAAATGGAGAATGCGGGCGTCGATCCCGCTACCTCTCGCATGCTAAGCGAGCGCTCTACCATTTGAGCTAACTCCCCTGTGCCACATGTCTTACTTATTACAGGCTACACTTTGTCCATACTTGTTGTATGATCAAAATAGGGAAGGGGCACAAATCCTGAAATCTGCAAAGCGCCCAGGAGGTGGCTGAGAGACTAAGGCGGCTCGCTGACAATCCACTGTCATGCTAACGTGACTGAATGCCATCAGCCTTAGAGACAGACTGAGGAGACTGGACATCCAAGGGACTGTGGACTAGAGCCACTGCTAATTCACATTGAATGAAGCCAACTGAGGGAGGTGGTTCTAATCAATATGCTTACCGACCTCCTCCCCTTGGTTTTCAGTGTAGGGCAAGTGGGCCATTAGGAATGTTGCTATTCTGGAAGCAGAACGTCTTTCTACTACTGTATTATCAGACCATTGTCTTTAACATGACTTGTGCAGCAAGACCACATGGTGAATTAAAGTGAAAACTGAGCATTGCATCATGCCTGCTTTGGCAGCCAATCTTACACTGACAAGATGCATCAACATAAGCAGAAAGAGCTCTCGACGAGGATGGGATTCGAACCCACGCGTGCACAGCACAATGGATTAGCAGTCCATCGCCTTAACCTCTCGGCCACCTCATCTGCCGCACACCGCTCTTTGCCAGTAGCATTGGGAATTGACGAGGGATAATGTGTGAGCTGATCGCTGGTGTATGGACGCAGGGAGATTGACTCCAGATCCCCGACGAGGGGCTGCGTAACACTTTGGTAGAAGCCTGGAGTGATGCTGGCTTCTTCTTTGAGCCTGTTCTTCTTGGGGGTTGCCAGAGTGGATCGTCTGCCTCCATCTCACCCTGCCCCTAGCATTCTCCTCTGTCACACCAACCCTCTGCATGTCCTACTTGGCTACGTCTATGAACGTTGTCTTTGGTCTTTCTCTTATTCTCCTGCCCAGCCGCTCCGTATTTAACACCCTTTTCCCAGTATATCTTATATCCCTCCTCTGCACATGTGCAAATCACCTCAGCCTTGCTGGCCTAACGTCGTCTGCAAACGGCTCAACCCCAGCTGTCCCTCGCACGTGGTCATTTCACATCTGTTCCATCCTGGACACTCCCAAGCAAAAGCTTATCATCTTCAACTCTGCAGACTCCATCTGTGCCACACATCAGAGCAGCTCTCACTACCATCTTCTAAAGCTTGCCTTTCGCACTTGCTGCTATCCTTGTGTGACAAATCACCCCTGAATTTGTTCTCCACCCACACCCAATGGATTGGCTACACGCATGGCTTTGGGTCTCCTCGCGGATGTCCAAAAGTGTCCTGGAGAATGCGGGTATCGATCCCGCTGCCTCTCACATGCAAAGCGAGCGCTCTACCATTTGAGCTAATTCCCCATTGAGGGTTGAGCACTGCAGCTTCATCGTGCCATACGGAGCCTCAGCTCAGGTGGAACTAATCACAACACCCCCCTTTCAATGTTTTCTGGGCTTGTCAACTACAACAAGACTCTTTGGTGCAATCGTAACTCACACGAGACATTTCCGAGCGATTCAAGTCTGGGCCCTACGCAGTACGCCAGGAGAGTGTCACTGGAAGCCCCTTTCAGCTGCTTCTGGAGAAAAGAGATGTCAGACTGGGCCGGGGGACTCTTTGCTGCCATCGGCCAGTATTGTGAGGGTAAGAGGGGAGACAATCACTTCATATGGTCAAAGATTGATGAGGTTTGAAGCCAGCGTTAACATGGTAGTACCTGAAAGGTAGTGAGCGGAGAAGTGCAAATAAACCTGGGGTGTACAACATCAGGCCTCGAGGGCCGGTGTCCTGCAGGTTTTAGGTATAACCCTGGGTCAACACACCTGAATCAAATGATTAGTTCATTACCAGGCCTCTGGAGAACTTCAAGAAATGTTGAGGAGGTAATTTAGCCATTTGAATCCCCTATGATGGATCAAGAATACATCTGAAACCTGCAGGACACCGGCCCTCGAGGCCTGGAGTTCGACACCTGTGAAATAAAGATTTGCCAAAGGAAGCCACATGCATTCAATAGGGACACTGACTAGCAAAGTGTCAAATGGAGAATGCGGGCGTCGATCCCGCTACCTCTCGCATGCTAAGCGAGCGCTCTACCATTTGAGCTAACTCCCCTGTGCCACATGTCTTACTTATTACAGGCTACACTTTGTCCATACTTGTTGTATGATCAAAATAGGGAAGGGGCACAAATCCTGAAATCTGCAAAGCGCCCAGGAGGTGGCTGAGAGACTAAGGCGGCTCGCTGACAATCCACTGTCATGCTAACGTGACTGAATGCCATCAGCCTTAGAGACAGACTGAGGAGACTGGACATCCAAGGGACTGTGGACTAGAGCCACTGCTAATTCACATTGAATGAAGCCAACTGAGGGAGGTGGTTCTAATCAATATGCTTACCGACCTCCTCCCCTTGGTTTTCAGTGTAGGGCAAGTGGGCCATTAGGAATGTTGCTATTCTGGAAGCAGAATGTCTTTCTGCTACTGTATTAGCAGACCATTGTCTTTAACATGACCTGTGCAACAAGACCACATGGTGAACTAAAGTGAATACTGAGCCAAAGAAGAGCATTGCATCATGCCTGCTTTGGCAGCCAATCTTACACTGACAAGATGCATCAACATAAGCAGAAAGAGCTCTCGACGAGGATGGGATTCGAACCCACGCGTGCACAGCACAATGGATTAGCAGTCCATCGCCTTAACCTCTCGGCCACCTCATCTGCCGCACACCGCTCTTTGCCAGTAGCATTGGGAATTGACGAGGGATAATGTGTGAGCTGATCGCTGGTGTATGGACGCAGGGAGATTGACTCCAGATCCCCGACGAGGGGCTGCGTAACACTTTGGTAGAAGCCTGGAGTGATGCTGGCTTCTTCTTTGAGCCTGTTCTTCTTGGGGGTTGCCAGAGTGGATCGTCTGCCTCCATCTCACCCTGCCCCTAGCATTCTCCTCTGTCACACCAACCCTCTGCATGTCCTACTTGGCTACGTCTATGAACGTTGTCTTTGGTCTTTCTCTTATTCTCCTGCCCAGCCGCTCCGTATTTAACACCCTTTTCCCAGTATATCTTATATCCCTCCTCTGCACATGTGCAAATCACCTCAGCCTTGCTGGCCTAACGTCGTCTGCAAACGGCTCAACCCCAGCTGTCCCTCGCACGTGGTCATTTCACATCTGTTCCATCCTGGACACTCCCAAGCAAAAGCTTATCATCTTCAACTCTGCAGACTCCATCTGTGCCACACATCAGAGGAGCTCTCACTACCATCTTCTAAAGCTTGCCTTTCGCACTTGCTGCTATCCTTGTGTGACAAATCACCCCTGAATTTGTTCTCCACCCACACCCAATGGATTGGCTACACGCATGGCTTTGGGTCTCCTCGCGGATGTCCAAAAGTGTCCTGGAGAATGCGGGTATCGATCCCGCTGCCTCTCACATGCAAAGCGAGCGCTCTACCATTTGAGCTAATTCCCCATTGAGGGTTGAGCACTGCAGCTTCATCGTGCCATACGGAGCCTCAGCTCAGGTGGAACTAATCACAACACCCCCCTTTCAATGTTTTCTGGGCTTGTCAACTACAACAAGACTCTTTGGTGCAATCGTAACTCACACGAGACATTTCCGAGCGATTCAAGTCTGGGCCCTACGCAGTACGCCAGGAGAGTGTCACTGGAAGCCCCTTTCAGCTGCTTCTGGAGAAAAGAGATGTCAGACTGGGCCGGGGGACTCTTTGCTGCCATCGGCCAGTATTGTGAGGGTAAGAGGGGAGACAATCACTTCATATGGTCAAAGATTGATGAGGTTTGAAGCCAGCGTTAACATGGTAGTACCTGAAAGGTAGTGAGCGGAGAAGTGCAAATAAACCTGGGGTGTACAACATCAGGCCTCGAGGGCCGGTGTCCTGCAGGTTTTAGGTATAACCCTGGGTCAACACACCTGAATCAAATGATTAGTTCATTACCAGGCCTCTGGAGAACTTCAAGAAATGTTGAGGAGGTAATTTAGCCATTTGAATCCCCTATGATGGATCAAGAATACATCTGAAACCTGCAGGACACCGGCCCTCGAGGCCTGGAGTTCGACACCTGTGAAATAAAGATTTGCCAAAGGAAGCCACATGCATTCAATTGGGACACTGACTAGCAAAGTGTCAAATGGAGAATGCGGGCGTCGATCCCGCTACCTCTCGCATGCTAAGCGAGCGCTCTACCATTTGAGCTAACTCCCCTGTGCCACATGTCTTACTTATTACAGGCTACACTTTGTCCATACTTGTTGTATGATCAAAATAGGGAAGGGGCACAAATCCTGAAATCTGCAAAGCGCCCAGGAGGTGGCTGAGAGACTAAGGCGGCTCGCTGACAATCCACTGTCATGCTAACGTGACTGAATGCCATCAGCCTTAGAGACAGACTGAGGAGACTGGACATCCAAGGGACTGTGGACTAGAGCCACTGCTAATTCACATTGAATGAAGCCAACTGAGGGAGGTGGTTCTAATCAATATGCTTACCGACCTCCTCCCCTTGGTTTTCAGTGTAGGGCAAGTGGGCCATTAGGAATGTTGCTATTCTGGAAGCAGAACGTCTTTCTACTACTGTATTATCAGACCATTGTCTTTAACATGACTTGTGCAGCAAGACCACATGGTGAATTAAAGTGAAAACTGAGCATTGCATCATGCCTGCTTTGGCAGCCAATCTTACACTGACAAGATGCATCAACATAAGCAGAAAGAGCTCTCGACGAGGATGGGATTCGAACCCACGCGTGCACAGCACAATGGATTAGCAGTCCATCGCCTTAACCTCTCGGCCACCTCATCTGCCGCACACCGCTCTTTGCCAGTAGCATTGGGAATTGACGAGGGATAATGTGTGAGCTGATCGCTGGTGTATGGACGCAGGGAGATTGACTCCAGATCCCCGACGAGGGGCTGCGTAACACTTTGGTAGAAGCCTGGAGTGATGCTGGCTTCTTCTTTGAGCCTGTTCTTCTTGGGGGTTGCCAGAGTGGATCGTCTGCCTCCATCTCACCCTGCCCCTAGCATTCTCCTCTGTCACACCAACCCTCTGCATGTCCTACTTGGCTACGTCTATGAACGTTGTCTTTGGTCTTTCTCTTATTCTCCTGCCCAGCCGCTCCGTATTTAACACCCTTTTCCCAGTATATCTTATATCCCTCCTCTGCACATGTGCAAATCACCTCAGCCTTGCTGGCCTAACGTCGTCTGCAAACGGCTCAACCCCAGCTGTCCCTCGCACGTGGTCATTTCACATCTGTTCCATCCTGGACACTCCCAAGCAAAAGCTTATCATCTTCAACTCTGCAGACTCCATCTGTGCCACACATCAGAGCAGCTCTCACTACCATCTTCTAAAGCTTGCCTTTCGCACTTGCTGCTATCCTTGTGTGACAAATCACCCCTGAATTTGTTCTCCACCCACACCCAATGGATTGGCTACACGCATGGCTTTGGGTCTCCTCGCGGATGTCCAAAAGTGTCCTGGAGAATGCGGGTATCGATCCCGCTGCCTCTCACATGCAAAGCGAGCGCTCTACCATTTGAGCTAATTCCCCATTGAGGGTTGAGCACTGCAGCTTCATCGTGCCATACGGAGCCTCAGCTCAGGTGGAACTAATCACAACACCCCCCTTTCAATGTTTTCTGGGCTTGTCAACTACAACAAGACTCTTTGGTGCAATCGTAACTCACACGAGACATTTCCGAGCGATTCAAGTCTGGGCCCTACGCAGTACGCCAGGAGAGTGTCACTGGAAGCCCCTTTCAGCTGCTTCTGGAGAAAAGAGATGTCAGACTGGGCCGGGGGACTCTTTGCTGCCATCGGCCAGTATTGTGAGGGTAAGAGGGGAGACAATCACTTCATATGGTCAAAGATTGATGAGGTTTGAAGCCAGCGTTAACATGGTAGTACCTGAAAGGTAGTGAGCGGAGAAGTGCAAATAAACCTGGGGTGTACAACATCAGGCCTCGAGGGCCGGTGTCCTGCAGGTTTTAGGTATAACCCTGGGTCAACACACCTGAATCAAATGATTAGTTCATTACCAGGCCTCTGGAGAACTTCAAGAAATGTTGAGGAGGTAATTTAGCCATTTGAATCCCCTATGATGGATCAAGAATACATCTGAAACCTGCAGGACACCGGCCCTCGAGGCCTGGAGTTCGACACCTGTGAAATAAAGATTTGCCAAAGGAAGCCACATGCATTCAATTGGGACACTGACTAGCAAAGTGTCAAATGGAGAATGCGGGCGTCGATCCCGCTACCTCTCGCATGCTAAGCGAGCGCTCTACCATTTGAGCTAACTCCCCTGTGCCACATGTCTTACTTATTACAGGCTACACTTTGTCCATACTTGTTGTATGATCAAAATAGGGAAGGGGCACAAATCCTGAAATCTGCAAAGCGCCCAGGAGGTGGCTGAGAGACTAAGGCGGCTCGCTGACAATCCACTGTCATGCTAACGTGACTGAATGCCATCAGCCTTAGAGACAGACTGAGGAGACTGGACATCCAAGGGACTGTGGACTAGAGCCACTGCTAATTCACATTGAATGAAGCCAACTGAGGGAGGTGGTTCTAATCAATATGCTTACCGACCTCCTCCCCTTGGTTTTCAGTGTAGGGCAAGTGGGCCATTAGGAATGTTGCTATTCTGGAAGCAGAACGTCTTTCTACTACTGTATTAGCAGACCATTGTCTTTAACATGACTTGTGCAGCAAGACCACATGGTGAATTAAAATGAAAACTGAGCATTGCATCATGCCTGCTTTGGCAGCCAATCTTACCCTGACAAGATGCATCAACATAAGCAGAAAGAGCTCTCGACGAGGATGGGATTCGAACCCACGCGTGCACAGCACAATGGATTAGCAGTCCATCGCCTTAACCTCTCGGCCACCTCATCTGCCGCACACCGCTCTTTGCCAGTAGCATTGGGAATTGACGAGGGATAATGTGTGAGCTGATCGCTGGTGTATGGACGCAGGGAGATTGACTCCAGATCCCCGACGAGGGGCTGCGTAACACTTTGGTAGAAGCCTGGAGTGATGCTGGCTTCTTCTTTGAGCCTGTTCTTCTTGGGGGTTGCCAGAGTGGATCGTCTGCCTCCATCTCACCCTGCCCCTAGCATTCTCCTCTGTCACACCAACCCTCTGCATGTCCTACTTGGCTACGTCTATGAACGTTGTCTTTGGTCTTTCTCTTATTCTCCTGCCCAGCCGCTCCGTATTTAACACCCTTTTCCCAGTATATCTTATATCCCTCCTCTGCACATGTGCAAATCACCTCAGCCTTGCTGGCCTAACGTCGTCTGCAAACGGCTCAACCCCAGCTGTCCCTCGCACGTGGTCATTTCACATCTGTTCCATCCTGGACACTCCCAAGCAAAAGCTTATCATCTTCAACTCTGCAGACTCCATCTGTGCCACACATCAGAGCAGCTCTCACTACCATCTTCTAAAGCTTGCCTTTCGCACTTGCTGCTATCCTTGTGTGACAAATCACCCCTGAATTTGTTCTCCACCCACACCCAATGGATTGGCTACACGCATGGCTTTGGGTCTCCTCGCGGATGTCCAAAAGTGTCCTGGAGAATGCGGGTATCGATCCCGCTGCCTCTCACATGCAAAGCGAGCGCTCTACCATTTGAGCTAATTCCCCATTGAGGGTTGAGCACTGCAGCTTCATCGTGCCATACGGAGCCTCAGCTCAGGTGGAACTAATCACAACACCCCCCTTTCAATGTTTTCTGGGCTTGTCAACTACAACAAGACTCTTTGGTGCAATCGTAACTCACACGAGACATTTCCGAGCGATTCAAGTCTGGGCCCTACGCAGTACGCCAGGAGAGTGTCACTGGAAGCCCCTTTCAGCTGCTTCTGGAGAAAAGAGATGTCAGACTGGGCCGGGGGACTCTTTGCTGCCATCGGCCAGTATTGTGAGGGTAAGAGGGGAGACAATCACTTCATATGGTCAAAGATTGATGAGGTTTGAAGCCAGCGTTAACATGGTAGTACCTGAAAGGTAGTGAGCGGAGAAGTGCAAATAAACCTGGGGTGTACAACATCAGGCCTCGAGGGCCGGTGTCCTGCAGGTTTTAGGTATAACCCTGGGTCAACACACCTGAATCAAATGATTAGTTCATTACCAGGCCTCTGGAGAACTTCAAGAAATGTTGAGGAGGTAATTTAGCCATTTGAATCCCCTATGATGGATCAAGAATACATCTGAAACCTGCAGGACACCGGCCCTCGAGGCCTGGAGTTCGACACCTGTGAAATAAAGATTTGCCAAAGGAAGCCACATGCATTCAATAGGGACACTGACTAGCAAAGTGTCAAATGGAGAATGCGGGCGTCGATCCCGCTACCTCTCGCATGCTAAGCGAGCGCTCTACCATTTGAGCTAACTCCCCTGTGCCACATGTCTTACTTATTACAGGCTACACTTTGTCCATACTTGTTGTATGATCAAAATAGGGAAGGGGCACAAATCCTGAAATCTGCAAAGCGCCCAGGAGGTGGCTGAGAGACTAAGGCGGCTCGCTGACAATCCACTGTCATGCTAACGTGACTGAATGCCATCAGCCTTAGAGACAGACTGAGGAGACTGGACATCCAAGGGACTGTGGACTAGAGCCACTGCTAATTCACATTGAATGAAGCCAACTGAGGGAGGTGGTTCTAATCAATATGCTTACCGACCTCCTCCCCTTGGTTTTCAGTGTAGGGCAAGTGGGCCATTAGGAATGTTGCTATTCTGGAAGCAGAATGTCTTTCTGCTACTGTATTAGCAGACCATTGTCTTTAACATGACCTGTGCAACAAGACCACATGGTGAACTAAAGTGAATACTGAGCCAAAGAAGAGCATTGCATCATGCCTGCTTTGGCAGCCAATCTTACACTGACAAGATGCATCAACATAAGCAGAAAGAGCTCTCGACGAGGATGGGATTCGAACCCACGCGTGCACAGCACAATGGATTAGCAGTCCATCGCCTTAACCTCTCGGCCACCTCATCTGCCGCACACCACTCTTTGCCAGTAGCATTGGGAATTGACGAGGGATAATGTGTGAGCTGATCGCTGGTGTATGGACGCAGGGAGATTGACTCCAGATCCCCGACGAGGGGCTGCGTAACACTTTGGTAGAAGCCTGGAGTGATGCTGGCTTCTTCTTTGAGCCTGTTCTTCTTGGGGGTTGCCAGAGTGGATCGTCTGCCTCCATCTCACCCTGCCCCTAGCATTCTCCTCTGTCACACCAACCCTCTGCATGTCCTACTTGGCTACGTCTATGAACGTTGTCTTTGGTCTTTCTCTTATTCTCCTGCCCAGCCGCTCCGTATTTAACACCCTTTTCCCAGTATATCTTATATCCCTCCTCTGCACATGTGCAAATCACCTCAGCCTTGCTGGCCTAACGTCGTCTGCAAACGGCTCAACCCCAGCTGTCCCTCGCACGTGGTCATTTCACATCTGTTCCATCCTGGACACTCCCAAGCAAAAGCTTATCATCTTCAACTCTGCAGACTCCATCTGTGCCACACATCAGAGGAGCTCTCACTACCATCTTCTAAAGCTTGCCTTTCGCACTTGCTGCTATCCTTGTGTGACAAATCACCCCTGAATTTGTTCTCCACCCACACCCAATGGATTGGCTACACGCATGGCTTTGGGTCTCCTCGCGGATGTCCAAAAGTGTCCTGGAGAATGCGGGTATCGATCCCGCTGCCTCTCACATGCAAAGCGAGCGCTCTACCATTTGAGCTAATTCCCCATTGAGGGTTGAGCACTGCAGCTTCATCGTGCCATACGGAGCCTCAGCTCAGGTGGAACTAATCACAACACCCCCCTTTCAATGTTTTCTGGGCTTGTCAACTACAACAAGACTCTTTGGTGCAATCGTAACTCACACGAGACATTTCCGAGCGATTCAAGTCTGGGCCCTACGCAGTACGCCAGGAGAGTGTCACTGGAAGCCCCTTTCAGCTGCTTCTGGAGAAAAGAGATGTCAGACTGGGCTGGGGGACTCTTTGCTGCCATCGGCCAGTATTGTGAGGGTAAGAGGGGAGACAATCACTTCATATGGTCAAAGATTGATGAGGTTTGAAGCCAGCGTTAACATGGTAGTACCTGAAAGGTAGTGAGCGGAGAAGTGCAAATAAACCTGGGGTGTACAACATCAGGCCTCGAGGGCCGGTGTCCTGCAGGTTTTAGGTATAACCCTGGGTCAACACACCTGAATCAAATGATTAGTTCATTACCAGGCCTCTGGAGAACTTCAAGAAATGTTGAGGAGGTAATTTAGCCATTTGAATCCCCTATGATGGATCAAGAATACATCTGAAACCTGCAGGACACCGGCCCTCGAGGCCTGGAGTTCGACACCTGTGAAATAAAGATTTGCCAAAGGAAGCCACATGCATTCAATTGGGACACTGACTAGCAAAGTGTCAAATGGAGAATGCGGGCGTCGATCCCGCTACCTCTCGCATGCTAAGCGAGCGCTCTACCATTTGAGCTAACTCCCCTGTGCCACATGTCTTACTTATTACAGGCTACACTTTGTCCATACTTGTTGTATGATCAAAATAGGGAAGGGGCACAAATCCTGAAATCTGCAAAGCGCCCAGGAGGTGGCTGAGAGACTAAGGCGGCTCGCTGACAATCCACTGTCATGCTAACGTGACTGAATGCCATCAGCCTTAGAGACAGACTGAGGAGACTGGACATCCAAGGGACTGTGGACTAGAGCCACTGCTAATTCACATTGAATGAAGCCAACTGAGGGAGGTGGTTCTAATCAATATGCTTACCGACCTCCTCCCCTTGGTTTTCAGTGTAGGGCAAGTGGGCCATTAGGAATGTTGCTATTCTGGAAGCAGAACGTCTTTCTACTACTGTATTATCAGACCATTGTCTTTAACATGACTTGTGCAGCAAGACCACATGGTGAATTAAAGTGAAAACTGAGCATTGCATCATGCCTGCTTTGGCAGCCAATCTTACACTGACAAGATGCATCAACATAAGCAGAAAGAGCTCTCGACGAGGATGGGATTCGAACCCACGCGTGCACAGCACAATGGATTAGCAGTCCATCGCCTTAACCTCTCGGCCACCTCATCTGCCGCACACCGCTCTTTGCCAGTAGCATTGGGAATTGACGAGGGATAATGTGTGAGCTGATCGCTGGTGTATGGACGCAGGGAGATTGACTCCAGATCCCCGACGAGGGGCTGCGTAACACTTTGGTAGAAGCCTGGAGTGATGCTGGCTTCTTCTTTGAGCCTGTTCTTCTTGGGGGTTGCCAGAGTGGATCGTCTGCCTCCATCTCACCCTGCCCCTAGCATTCTCCTCTGTCACACCAACCCTCTGCATGTCCTACTTGGCTACGTCTATGAACGTTGTCTTTGGTCTTTCTCTTATTCTCCTGCCCAGCCGCTCCGTATTTAACACCCTTTTCCCAGTATATCTTATATCCCTCCTCTGCACATGTGCAAATCACCTCAGCCTTGCTGGCCTAACGTCGTCTGCAAACGGCTCAACCCCAGCTGTCCCTCGCACGTGGTCATTTCACATCTGTTCCATCCTGGACACTCCCAAGCAAAAGCTTATCATCTTCAACTCTGCAGACTCCATCTGTGCCACACATCAGAGCAGCTCTCACTACCATCTTCTAAAGCTTGCCTTTCGCACTTGCTGCTATCCTTGTGTGACAAATCACCCCTGAATTTGTTCTCCACCCACACCCAATGGATTGGCTACACGCATGGCTTTGGGTCTCCTCGCGGATGTCCAAAAGTGTCCTGGAGAATGCGGGTATCGATCCCGCTGCCTCTCACATGCAAAGCGAGCGCTCTACCATTTGAGCTAATTCCCCATTGAGGGTTGAGCACTGCAGCTTCATCGTGCCATACGGAGCCTCAGCTCAGGTGGAACTAATCACAACACCCCCCTTTCAATGTTTTCTGGGCTTGTCAACTACAACAAGACTCTTTGGTGCAATCGTAACTCACACGAGACATTTCCGAGCGATTCAAGTCTGGGCCCTACGCAGTACGCCAGGAGAGTGTCACTGGAAGCCCCTTTCAGCTGCTTCTGGAGAAAAGAGATGTCAGACTGGGCCGGGGGACTCTTTGCTGCCATCGGCCAGTATTGTGAGGGTAAGAGGGGAGACAATCACTTCATATGGTCAAAGATTGATGAGGTTTGAAGCCAGCGTTAACATGGTAGTACCTGAAAGGTAGTGAGCGGAGAAGTGCAAATAAACCTGGGGTGTACAACATCAGGCCTCGAGAGCCGGTGTCCTGCAGGTTTTAGGTATAACCCTGGGTCAACACACCTGAATCAAATGATTAGTTCATTACCAGGCCTCTGGAGAACTTCAAGAAATGTTGAGGAGGTAATTTAGCCATTTGAATCCCCTATGATGGATCAAGAATACATCTGAAACCTGCAGGACACCGGCCCTCGAGGCCTGGAGTTCGACACCTGTGAAATAAAGATTTGCCAAAGGAAGCCACATGCATTCAATTGGGACACTGACTAGCAAAGTGTCAAATGGAGAATGCGGGCGTCGATCCCGCTACCTCTCGCATGCTAAGCGAGCGCTCTACCATTTGAGCTAACTCCCCTGTGCCACATGTCTTACTTATTACAGGCTACACTTTGTCCATACTTGTTGTATGATCAAAATAGGGAAGGGGCACAAATCCTGAAATCTGCAAAGCGCCCAGGAGGTGGCTGAGAGACTAAGGCGGCTCGCTGACAATCCACTGTCATGCTAACGTGACTGAATGCCATCAGCCTTAGAGACAGACTGAGGAGACTGGACATCCAAGGGACTGTGGACTAGAGCCACTGCTAATTCACATTGAATGAAGCCAACTGAGGGAGGTGGTTCTAATCAATATGCTTACCGACCTCCTCCCCTTGGTTTTCAGTGTAGGGCAAGTGGGCCATTAGGAATGTTGCTATTCTGGAAGCAGAACGTCTTTCTACTACTGTATTAGCAGACCATTGTCTTTAACATGACTTGTGCAGCAAGACCACATGGTGAATTAAAATGAAAACTGAGCATTGCATCATGCCTGCTTTGGCAGCCAATCTTACCCTGACAAGATGCATCAACATAAGCAGAAAGAGCTCTCGACGAGGATGGGATTCGAACCCACGCGTGCACAGCACAATGGATTAGCAGTCCATCGCCTTAACCTCTCGGCCACCTCATCTGCCGCACACCGCTCTTTGCCAGTAGCATTGGGAATTGACGAGGGATAATGTGTGAGCTGATCGCTGGTGTATGGACGCAGGGAGATTGACTCCAGATCCCCGACGAGGGGCTGCGTAACACTTTGGTAGAAGCCTGGAGTGATGCTGGCTTCTTCTTTGAGCCTGTTCTTCTTGGGGGTTGCCAGAGTGGATCGTCTGCCTCCATCTCACCCTGCCCCTAGCATTCTCCTCTGTCACACCAACCCTCTGCATGTCCTACTTGGCTACGTCTATGAACGTTGTCTTTGGTCTTTCTCTTATTCTCCTGCCCAGCCGCTCCGTATTTAACACCCTTTTCCCAGTATATCTTATATCCCTCCTCTGCACATGTGCAAATCACCTCAGCCTTGCTGGCCTAACGTCGTCTGCAAACGGCTCAACCCCAGCTGTCCCTCGCACGTGGTCATTTCACATCTGTTCCATCCTGGACACTCCCAAGCAAAAGCTTATCATCTTCAACTCTGCAGACTCCATCTGTGCCACACATCAGAGCAGCTCTCACTACCATCTTCTAAAGCTTGCCTTTCGCACTTGCTGCTATCCTTGTGTGACAAATCACCCCTGAATTTGTTCTCCACCCACACCCAATGGATTGGCTACACGCATGGCTTTGGGTCTCCTCGCGGATGTCCAAAAGTGTCCTGGAGAATGCGGGTATCGATCCCGCTGCCTCTCACATGCAAAGCAAGCGCTCTACCATTTGAGCTAATTCCCCATTGAGGGTTGAGCACTGCAGCTTCATCGTGCCATACGGAGCCTCAGCTCAGGTGGAACTAATCACAACACCCCCCTTTCAATGTTTTCTGGGCTTGTCAACTACAACAAGACTCTTTGGTGCAATCGTAACTCACACGAGACATTTCCGAGCGATTCAAGTCTGGGCCCTACGCAGTACGCCAGGAGAGTGTCACTGGAAGCCCCTTTCAGCTGCTTCTGGAGAAAAGAGATGTCAGACTGGGCCGGGGGACTCTTTGCTGCCATCGGCCAGTATTGTGAGGGTAAGAGGGGAGACAATCACTTCATATGGTCAAAGATTGATGAGGTTTGAAGCCAGCGTTAACATGGTAGTACCTGAAAGGTAGTGAGCGGAGAAGTGCAAATAAACCTGGGGTGTACAACATCAGGCCTCGAGGGCCGGTGTCCTGCAGGTTTTAGGTATAACCCTGGGTCAACACACCTGAATCAAATGATTAGTTCATTACCAGGCCTCTGGAGAACTTCAAGAAATGTTGAGGAGGTAATTTAGCCATTTGAATCCCCTATGATGGATCAAGAATACATCTGAAACCTGCAGGACACCGGCCCTCGAGGCCTGGAGTTCGACACCTGTGAAATAAAGATTTGCCAAAGGAAGCCACATGCATTCAATTGGGACACTGACTAGCAAAGTGTCAAATGGAGAATGCGGGCGTCGATCCCGCTACCTCTCGCATGCTAAGCGAGCGCTCTACCATTTGAGCTAACTCCCCTGTGCCACATGTCTTACTTATTACAGGCTACACTTTGTCCATACTTGTTGTATGATCAAAATAGGGAAGGGGCACAAATCCTGAAATCTGCAAAGCGCCCAGGAGGTGGCTGAGAGACTAAGGCGGCTCGCTGACAATCCACTGTCATGCTAACGTGACTGAATGCCATCAGCCTTAGAGACAGACTGAGGAGACTGGACATCCAAGGGACTGTGGACTAGAGCCACTGCTAATTCACATTGAATGAAGCCAACTGAGGGAGGTGGTTCTAATCAATATGCTTACCGACCTCCTCCCCTTGGTTTTCAGTGTAGGGCAAGTGGGCCATTAGGAATGTTGCTATTCTGGAAGCAGAATGTCTTTCTGCTACTGTATTAGCAGACCATTGTCTTTAACATGACCTGTGCAACAAGACCACATGGTGAACTAAAGTGAATACTGAGCCAAAGAAGAGCATTGCATCATGCCTGCTTTGGCAGCCAATCTTACACTGACAAGATGCATCAACATAAGCAGAAAGAGCTCTCGACGAGGATGGGATTCGAACCCACGCGTGCACAGCACAATGGATTAGCAGTCCATCGCCTTAACCTCTCGGCCACCTCATCTGCCGCACACCGCTCTTTGCCAGTAGCATTGGGAATTGACGAGGGATAATGTGTGAGCTGATCGCTGGTGTATGGACGCAGGGAGATTGACTCCAGATCCCCGACGAGGGGCTGCGTAACACTTTGGTAGAAGCCTGGAGTGATGCTGGCTTCTTCTTTGAGCCTGTTCTTCTTGGGGGTTGCCAGAGTGGATCGTCTGCCTCCATCTCACCCTGCCCCTAGCATTCTCCTCTGTCACACCAACCCTCTGCATGTCCTACTTGGCTACGTCTATGAACGTTGTCTTTGGTCTTTCTCTTATTCTCCTGCCCAGCCGCTCCGTATTTAACACCCTTTTCCCAGTATATCTTATATCCCTCCTCTGCACATGTGCAAATCACCTCAGCCTTGCTGGCCTAACGTCGTCTGCAAACGGCTCAACCCCAGCTGTCCCTCGCACGTGGTCATTTCACATCTGTTCCATCCTGGACACTCCCAAGCAAAAGCTTATCATCTTCAACTCTGCAGACTCCATCTGTGCCACACATCAGAGGAGCTCTCACTACCATCTTCTAAAGCTTGCCTTTCGCACTTGCTGCTATCCTTGTGTGACAAATCACCCCTGAATTTGTTCTCCACCCACACCCAATGGATTGGCTACACGCATGGCTTTGGGTCTCCTCGCGGATGTCCAAAAGTGTCCTGGAGAATGCGGGTATCGATCCCGCTGCCTCTCACATGCAAAGCGAGCGCTCTACCATTTGAGCTAATTCCCCATTGAGGGTTGAGCACTGCAGCTTCATCGTGCCATACGGAGCCTCAGCTCAGGTGGAACTAATCACAACACCCCCCTTTCAATGTTTTCTGGGCTTGTCAACTACAACAAGACTCTTTGGTGCAATCGTAACTCACACGAGACATTTCCGAGCGATTCAAGTCTGGGCCCTACGCAGTACGCCAGGAGAGTGTCACTGGAAGCCCCTTTCAGCTGCTTCTGGAGAAAAGAGATGTCAGACTGGGCCGGGGGACTCTTTGCTGCCATCGGCCAGTATTGTGAGGGTAAGAGGGGAGACAATCACTTCATATGGTCAAAGATTGATGAGGTTTGAAGCCAGCGTTAACATGGTAGTACCTGAAAGGTAGTGAGCGGAGAAGTGCAAATAAACCTGGGGTGTACAACATCAGGCCTCGAGGGCCGGTGTCCTGCAGGTTTTAGGTATAACCCTGGGTCAACACACCTGAATCAAATGATTAGTTCATTACCAGGCCTCTGGAGAACTTCAAGAAATGTTGAGGAGGTAATTTAGCCATTTGAATCCCCTATGATGGATCAAGAATACATCTGAAACCTGCAGGACACCGGCCCTCGAGGCCTGGAGTTCGACACCTGTGAAATAAAGATTTGCCAAAGGAAGCCACATGCATTCAATTGGGACACTGACTAGCAAAGTGTCAAATGGAGAATGCGGGCGTCGATCCCGCTACCTCTCGCATGCTAAGCGAGCGCTCTACCATTTGAGCTAACTCCCCTGTGCCACATGTCTTACTTATTACAGGCTACACTTTGTCCATACTTGTTGTATGATCAAAATAGGGAAGGGGCACAAATCCTGAAATCTGCAAAGCGCCCAGGAGGTGGCTGAGAGACTAAGGCGGCTCGCTGACAATCCACTGTCATGCTAACGTGACTGAATGCCATCAGCCTTAGAGACAGACTGAGGAGACTGGACATCCAAGGGACTGTGGACTAGAGCCACTGCTAATTCACATTGAATGAAGCCAACTGAGGGAGGTGGTTCTAATCAATATGCTTACCGACCTCCTCCCCTTGGTTTTCAGTGTAGGGCAAGTGGGCCATTAGGAATGTTGCTATTCTGGAAGCAGAACGTCTTTCTACTACTGTATTAGCAGACCATTGTCTTTAACATGACTTGTGCAGCAAGACCACATGGTGAATTAAAATGAAAACTGAGCATTGCATCATGCCTGCTTTGGCAGCCAATCTTACACTGACAAGATGCATCAACATAAGCAGAAAGAGCTCTCGACGAGGATGGGATTCGAACCCACGCGTGCACAGCACAATGGATTAGCAGTCCATCGCCTTAACCTCTCGGCCACCTCATCTGCCGCACACCGCTCTTTGCCAGTAGCATTGGGAATTGACGAGGGATAATGTGTGAGCTGATCGCTGGTGTATGGACGCAGGGAGATTGACTCCAGATCCCCGACGAGGGGCTGCGTAACACTTTGGTAGAAGCCTGGAGTGATGCTGGCTTCTTCTTTGAGCCTGTTCTTCTTGGGGGTTGCCAGAGTGGATCGTCTGCCTCCATCTCACCCTGCCCCTAGCATTCTCCTCTGTCACACCAACCCTCTGCATGTCCTACTTGGCTACGTCTATGAACGTTGTCTTTGGTCTTTCTCTTATTCTCCTGCCCAGCCGCTCCGTATTTAACACCCTTTTCCCAGTATATCTTATATCCCTCCTCTGCACATGTGCAAATCACCTCAGCCTTGCTGGCCTAACGTCGTCTGCAAACGGCTCAACCCCAGCTGTCCCTCGCACGTGGTCATTTCACATCTGTTCCATCCTGGACACTCCCAAGCAAAAGCTTATCATCTTCAACTCTGCAGACTCCATCTGTGCCACACATCAGAGGAGCTCTCACTACCATCTTCTAAAGCTTGCCTTTCGCACTTGCTGCTATCCTTGTGTGACAAATCACCCCTGAATTTGTTCTCCACCCACACCCAATGGATTGGCTACACGCATGGCTTTGGGTCTCCTCGCGGATGTCCAAAAGTGTCCTGGAGAATGCGGGTATCGATCCCGCTGCCTCTCACATGCAAAGCGAGCGCTCTACCATTTGAGCTAATTCCCCATTGAGGGTTGAGCACTGCAGCTTCATCGTGCCATACGGAGCCTCAGCTCAGGTGGAACTAATCACAACACCCCCCTTTCAATGTTTTCTGGGCTTGTCAACTACAACAAGACTCTTTGGTGCAATCGTAACTCACACGAGACATTTCCGAGCGATTCAAGTCTGGGCCCTACGCAGTACGCCAGGAGAGTGTCACTGGAAGCCCCTTTCAGCTGCTTCTGGAGAAAAGCGATGTCAGACTGGGCCGGGGGACTCTTTGCTGCCATCGGCCAGTATTGTGAGGGTAAGAGGGGAGACAATCACTTCATATGGTCAAAGATTGATGAGGTTTGAAGCCAGCGTTAACATGGTAGTACCTGAAAGGTAGTGAGCGGAGAAGTGCAAATAAACCTGGGGTGTACAACATCAGGCCTCGAGGGCCGGTGTCCTGCAGGTTTTAGGTATAACCCTGGGTCAACACACCTGAATCAAATGATTAGTTCATTACCAGGCCTCTGGAGAACTTCAAGAAATGTTGAGGAGGTAATTTAGCCATTTGAATCCCCTATGATGGATCAAGAATACATCTGAAACCTGCAGGACACCGGCCCTCGAGGCCTGGAGTTCGACACCTGTGAAATAAAGATTTGCCAAAGGAAGCCACATGCATTCAATAGGGACACTGACTAGCAAAGTGTCAAATGGAGAATGCGGGCGTCGATCCCGCTACCTCTCGCATGCTAAGCGAGCGCGCTACCATTTGAGCTAACTCCCCTGTGCCACATGTCTTACTTATTACAGGCTACACTTTGTCCATACTTGTTGTATGATCAAAATAGGGAAGGGGCACAAATCCTGAAATCTGCAAAGCGCCCAGGAGGTGGCTGAGAGACTAAGGCGGCTCGCTGACAATCCACTGTCATGCTAACGTGACTGAATGCCATCAGCCTTAGAGACAGACTGAGGAGACTGGACATCCAAGGGACTGTGGACTAGAGCCACTGCTAATTCACATTGAATGAAGCCAACTGAGGGAGGTGGTTCTAATCAATATGCTTACCGACCTCCTCCCCTTGGTTTTCAGTGTAGGGCAAGTTGGCCATTAGGAATGTTGCTATTCTGGAAGCAGAACGTCTTTCTACTACTGTATTATCAGACCATTGTCTTTAACATGACTTGTGCAGCAAGACCACATGGTGAATTAAAATGAAAACTGAGCATTGCATCATGCCTGCTTTGGCAGCCAATCTTACACTGACAAGATGCATCAACATAAGCAGAAAGAGCTCTCGACGAGGATGGGATTCGAACCCACGCGTGCACAGCACAATGGATTAGCAGTCCATCGCCTTAACCTCTCGGCCACCTCATCTGCCGCACACCGCTCTTTGCCAGTAGCATTGGGAATTGACGAGGGATAATGTGTGAGCTGATCGCTGGTGTATGGACGCAGGGAGATTGACTCCAGATCCCCGACGAGGGGCTGCGTAACACTTTGGTAGAAGCCTGGAGTGATGCTGGCTTCTTCTTTGAGCCTGTTCTTCTTGGGGGTTGCCAGAGTGGATCGTCTGCCTCCATCTCACCCTGCCCCTAGCATTCTCCTCTGTCACACCAACCCTCTGCATGTCCTACTTGGCTACGTCTATGAACGTTGTCTTTGGTCTTTCTCTTATTCTCCTGCCCAGCCGCTCCGTATTTAACACCCTTTTCCCAGTATATCTTATATCCCTCCTCTGCACATGTGCAAATCACCTCAGCCTTGCTGGCCTAACGTCGTCTGCAAACGGCTCAACCCCAGCTGTCCCTCGCACGTGGTCATTTCACATCTGTTCCATCCTGGACACTCCCAAGCAAAAGCTTATCATCTTCAACTCTGCAGACTCCATCTGTGCCACACATCAGAGCAGCTCTCACTACCATCTTCTAAAGCTTGCCTTTCGCACTTGCTGCTATCCTTGTGTGACAAATCACCCCTGAATTTGTTCTCCACCCACACCCAATGGATTGGCTACACGCATGGCTTTGGGTCTCCTCGCGGATGTCCAAAAGTGTCCTGGAGAATGCGGGTATCGATCCCGCTGCCTCTCACATGCAAAGCGAGCGCTCTACCATTTGAGCTAATTCCCCATTGAGGGTTGAGCACTGCAGCTTCATCGTGCCATACGGAGCCTCAGCTCAGGTGGAACTAATCACAACACCCCCCTTTCAATGTTTTCTGGGCTTGTCAACTACAACAAGACTCTTTGGTGCAATCGTAACTCACACGAGACATTTCCGAGCGATTCAAGTCTGGGCCCTACGCAGTACGCCAGGAGAGTGTCACTGGAAGCCCCTTTCAGCTGCTTCTGGAGAAAAGAGATGTCAGACTGGGCCGGGGGACTCTTTGCTGCCATCGGCCAGTATTGTGAGGGTAAGAGGGGAGACAATCACTTCATATGGTCAAAGATTGATGAGGTTTGAAGCCAGCGTTAACATGGTAGTACCTGAAAGGTAGTGAGCGGAGAAGTGCAAATAAACCTGGGGTGTACAACATCAGGCCTCGAGGGCCGGTGTCCTGCAGGTTTTAGGTATAACCCTGGGTCAACACACCTGAATCAAATGATTAGTTCATTACCAGGCCTCTGGAGAACTTCAAGAAATGTTGAGGAGGTAATTTAGCCATTTGAATCCCCTATGATGGATCAAGAATACATCTGAAACCTGCAGGACACCGGCCCTCGAGGCCTGGAGTTCGACACCTGTGAAATAAAGATTTGCCAAAGGAAGCCACATGCATTCAATTGGGACACTGACTAGCAAAGTGTCAAATGGAGAATGCGGGCGTCGATCCCGCTACCTCTCGCATGCTAAGCGAGCGCTCTACCATTTGAGCTAACTCCCCTGTGCCACATGTCTTACTTATTACAGGCTACACTTTGTCCATACTTGTTGTATGATCAAAATAGGGAAGGGGCACAAATCCTGAAATCTGCAAAGCGCCCAGGAGGTGGCTGAGAGACTAAGGCGGCTCGCTGACAATCCACTGTCATGCTAACGTGACTGAATGCCATCAGCCTTAGAGACAGACTGAGGAGACTGGACATCCAAGGGACTGTGGACTAGAGCCACTGCTAATTCACATTGAATGAAGCCAACTGAGGGAGGTGGTTCTAATCAATATGCTTACCGACCTCCTCCCCTTGGTTTTCAGTGTAGGGCAAGTGGGCCATTAGGAATGTTGCTATTCTGGAAGCAGAACGTCTTTCTACTACTGTATTATCAGACCATTGTCTTTAACATGACTTGTGCAGCAAGACCACATGGTGAATTAAAATGAAAACTGAGCATTGCATCATGCCTGCTTTGGCAGCCAATCTTACCCTGACAAGATGCATCAACATAAGCAGAAAGAGCTCTCGACGAGGATGGGATTCGAACCCACGCGTGCACAGCACAATGGATTAGCAGTCCATCGCCTTAACCTCTCGGCCACCTCATCTGCCGCACACTGCTCTTTGCCAGTAGCATTGGGAATTGACGAGGGATAATGTGTGAGCTGATCGCTGGTGTATGGACGCAGGGAGATTGACTCCAGATCCCCGACGAGGGGCTGCGTAACACTTTGGTAGAAGCCTGGAGTGATGCTGGCTTCTTCTTTGAGCCTGTTCTTCTTGGGGGTTGCCAGAGTGGATCGTCTGCCTCCATCTCACCCTGCCCCTAGCATTCTCCTCTGTCACACCAACCCTCTGCATGTCCTACTTGGCTACGTCTATGAACGTTGTCTTTGGTCTTTCTCTTATTCTCCTGCCCAGCCGCTCCGTATTTAACACCCTTTTCCCAGTATATCTTATATCCCTCCTCTGCACATGTGCAAATCACCTCAGCCTTGCTGGCCTAACGTCGTCTGCAAACGGCTCAACCCCAGCTGTCCCTCGCACGTGGTCATTTCACATCTGTTCCATCCTGGACACTCCCAAGCAAAAGCTTATCATCTTCAACTCTGCAGACTCCATCTGTGCCACACATCAGAGCAGCTCTCACTACCATCTTCTAAAGCTTGCCTTTCGCACTTGCTGCTATCCTTGTGTGACAAATCACCCCTGAATTTGTTCTCCACCCACACCCAATGGATTGGCTACACGCATGGCTTTGGGTCTCCTCGCGGATGTCCAAAAGTGTCCTGGAGAATGCGGGTATCGATCCCGCTGCCTCTCACATGCAAAGCGAGCGCTCTACCATTTGAGCTAATTCCCCATTGAGGGTTGAGCACTGCAGCTTCATCGTGCCATACGGAGCCTCAGCTCAGGTGGAACTAATCACAACACCCCCCTTTCAATGTTTTCTGGGCTTGTCAACTACAACAAGACTCTTTGGTGCAATCGTAACTCACACGAGACATTTCCGAGCGATTCAAGTCTGGGCCCTACGCAGTACGCCAGGAGAGTGTCACTGGAAGCCCCTTTCAGCTGCTTCTGGAGAAAAGAGATGTCAGACTGGGCCGGGGGACTCTTTGCTGCCATCGGCCAGTATTGTGAGGGTAAGAGGGGAGACAATCACTTCATATGGTCAAAGATTGATGAGGTTTGAAGCCAGCGTTAACATGGTAGTACCTGAAAGGTAGTGAGCGGAGAAGTGCAAATAAACCTGGGGTGTACAACATCAGGCCTCGAGGGCCGGTGTCCTGCAGGTTTTAGGTATAACCCTGGGTCAACACACCTGAATCAAATGATTAGTTCATTACCAGGCCTCTGGAGAACTTCAAGAAATGTTGAGGAGGTAATTTAGCCATTTGAATCCCCTATGATGGATCAAGAATACATCTGAAACCTGCAGGACACCGGCCCTCGAGGCCTGGAGTTCGACACCTGTGAAATAAAGATTTGCCAAAGGAAGCCACATGCATTCAATTGGGACACTGACTAGCAAAGTGTCAAATGGAGAATGCGGGCGTCGATCCCGCTACCTCTCGCATGCTAAGCGAGCGCGCTACCATTTGAGCTAACTCCCCTGTGCCACATGTCTTACTTATTACAGGCTACACTTTGTCCATACTTGTTGTATGATCAAAATAGGGAAGGGGCACAAATCCTGAAATCTGCAAAGCGCCCAGGAGGTGGCTGAGAGACTAAGGCGGCTCGCTGACAATCCACTGTCATGCTAACGTGACTGAATGCCATCAGCCTTAGAGACAGACTGAGGAGACTGGACATCCAAGGGACTGTGGACTAGAGCCACTGCTAATTCACATTGAATGAAGCCAACTGAGGGAGGTGGTTCTAATCAATATGCTTACCGACCTCCTCCCCTTGGTTTTCAGTGTAGGGCAAGTGGGCCATTAGGAATGTTGCTATTCTGGAAGCAGAACGTCTTTCTACTACTGTATTATCAGACCATTGTCTTTAACATGACTTGTGCAGCAAGACCACATGGTGAATTAAAATGAAAACTGAGCATTGCATCATGCCTGCTTTGGCAGCCAATCTTACACTGACAAGATGCATCAACATAAGCAGAAAGAGCTCTCGACGAGGATGGGATTCGAACCCACGCGTGCACAGCACAATGGATTAGCAGTCCATCGCCTTAACCTCTCGGCCACCTCATCTGCCGCACACTGCTCTTTGCCAGTAGCATTGGGAACTGACGAGGGATAATGTGTGAGCTGATCGCTGGTGTATGGACGCAGGGAGATTGACTCCAGATCCCCGACGAGGGGCTGCGTAACACTTTGGTAGAAGCCTGGAGTGATGCTGGCTTCTTCTTTGAGCCTGTTCTTCTTGGGGGTTGCCAGAGTGGATCGTCTGCCTTCATCTCACCCTGCCCCTAGCATTCTCCTCTGTCACACCAACCCTCTGCATGTCCTACTTGGCTACGTCTATGAACGTTGTCTTTGGTCTTTCTCTTATTCTCCTGCCCAGCCGCTCCGTATTTAACACCCTTTTCCCAGTATATCTTATATCCCTCCTCTGCACATGTGCAAATCACCTCAGCCTTGCTGGCCTAACGTCGTCTGCAAACGGCTCAACCCCAGCTGTCCCTCGCACGTGGTCATTTCACATCTGTTCCATCCTGGACACTCCCAAGCAAAAGCTTATCATCTTCAACTCTGCAGACTCCATCTGTGCCACACATCAGAGCAGCTCTCACTACCATCTTCTAAAGCTTGCCTTTCGCACTTGCTGCTATCCTTGTGTGACAAATCACCCCTGAATTTGTTCTCCACCCACACCCAATGGATTGGCTACACGCATGGCTTTGGGTCTCCTCGCGGATGTCCAAAAGTGTCCTGGAGAATGCGGGTATCGATCCCGCTGCCTCTCACATGCAAAGCGAGCGCTCTACCATTTGAGCTAATTCCCCATTGAGGGTTGAGCACTGCAGCTTCATCGTGCCATACGGAGCCTCAGCTCAGGTGGAACTAATCACAACACCCCCCTTTCAATGTTTTCTGGGCTTGTCAACTACAACAAGACTCTTTGGTGCAATCGTAACTCACACGAGACATTTCCGAGCGATTCAAGTCTGGGCCCTACGCAGTACGCCAGGAGAGTGTCACTGGAAGCCCCTTTCAGCTGCTTCTGGAGAAAAGAGATGTCAGACTGGGCCGGGGGACTCTTTGCTGCCATCGGCCAGTATTGTGAGGGTAAGAGGGGAGACAATCACTTCATATGGTCAAAGATTGATGAGGTTTGAAGCCAGCGTTAACATGGTAGTACCTGAAAGGTAGTGAGCGGAGAAGTGCAAATAAACCTGGGGTGTACAACATCAGGCCTCGAGGGCCGGTGTCCTGCAGGTTTTAGGTATAACCCTGGGTCAACACACCTGAATCAAATGATTAGTTCATTACCAGGCCTCTGGAGAACTTCAAGAAATGTTGAGGAGGTAATTTAGCCATTTGAATCCCCTATGATGGATCAAGAATACATCTGAAACCTGCAGGACACCGGCCCTCGAGGCCTGGAGTTCGACACCTGTGAAATAAAGATTTGCCAAAGGAAGCCACATGCATTCAATAGGGACACTGACTAGCAAAGTGTCAAATGGAGAATGCGGGCGTCGATCCCGCTACCTCTCGCATGCTAAGCGAGCGCGCTACCATTTGAGCTAACTCCCCTGTGCCACATGTCTTACTTATTACAGGCTACACTTTGTCCATACTTGTTGTATGATCAAAATAGGGAAGGGGCACAAATCCTGAAATCTGCAAAGCGCCCAGGAGGTGGCTGAGAGACTAAGGCGGCTCGCTGACAATCCACTGTCATGCTAACGTGACTGAATGCCATCAGCCTTAGAGACAGACTGAGGAGACTGGACATCCAAGGGACTGTGGACTAGAGCCACTGCTAATTCACATTGAATGAAGCCAACTGAGGGAGGTGGTTCTAATCAATATGCTTACCGACCTCCTCCCCTTGGTTTTCAGTGTAGGGCAAGTGGGCCATTAGGAATGTTGCTATTCTGGAAGCAGAACGTCTTTCTACTACTGTATTATCAGACCATTGTCTTTAACATGACTTGTGCAGCAAGACCACATGGTGAATTAAAATGAAAACTGAGCATTGCATCATGCCTGCTTTGGCAGCCAATCTTACACTGACAAGATGCATCAACATAAGCAGAAAGAGCTCTCGACGAGGATGGGATTCGAACCCACGCGTGCACAGCACAATGGATTAGCAGTCCATCGCCTTAACCTCTCGGCCACCTCATCTGCCGCACACCGCTCTTTGCCAGTAGCATTGGGAACTGACGAGGGATAATGTGTGAGCTGATCGCTGGTGTATGGACGCAGGGAGATTGACTCCAGATCCCCGACGAGGGGCTGCGTAACACTTTGGTAGAAGCCTGGAGTGATGCTGGCTTCTTCTTTGAGCCTGTTCTTCTTGGGGGTTGCCAGAGTGGATCGTCTGCCTCCATCTCACCCTGCCCCTAGCATTCTCCTCTGTCACACCAACCCTCTGCATGTCCTACTTGGCTACGTCTATGAACGTTGTCTTTGGTCTTTCTCTTATTCTCCTGCCCAGCCGCTCCGTATTTAACACCCTTTTCCCAGTATATCTTATATCCCTCCTCTGCACATGTGCAAATCACCTCAGCCTTGCTGGCCTAACGTCGTCTGCAAACGGCTCAACCCCAGCTGTCCCTCGCACGTGGTCATTTCACATCTGTTCCATCCTGGACACTCCCAAGCAAAAGCTTATCATCTTCAACTCTGCAGACTCCATCTGTGCCACACATCAGAGCAGCTCTCACTACCATCTTCTAAAGCTTGCCTTTCGCACTTGCTGCTATCCTTGTGTGACAAATCACCCCTGAATTTGTTCTCCACCCACACCCAATGGATTGGCTACACGCATGGCTTTGGGTCTCCTCGCGGATGTCCAAAAGTGTCCTGGAGAATGCGGGTATCGATCCCGCTGCCTCTCACATGCAAAGCGAGCGCTCTACCATTTGAGCTAATTCCCCATTGAGGGTTGAGCACTGCAGCTTCATCGTGCCATACGGAGCCTCAGCTCAGGTGGAACTAATCACAACACCCCCCTTTCAATGTTTTCTGGGCTTGTCAACTACAACAAGACTCTTTGGTGCAATCGTAACTCACACGAGACATTTCCGAGCGATTCAAGTCTGGGCCCTACGCAGTACGCCAGGAGAGTGTCACTGGAAGCCCCTTTCAGCTGCTTCTGGAGAAAAGAGATGTCAGACTGGGCCGGGGGACTCTTTGCTGCCATCGGCCAGTATTGTGAGGGTAAGAGGGGAGACAATCACTTCATATGGTCAAAGATTGATGAGGTTTGAAGCCAGCGTTAACATGGTAGTACCTGAAAGGTAGTGAGCGGAGAAGTGCAAATAAACCTGGGGTGTACAACATCAGGCCTCGAGGGCCGGTGTCCTGCAGGTTTTAGGTATAACCCTGGGTCAACACACCTGAATCAAATGATTAGTTCATTACCAGGCCTCTGGAGAACTTCAAGAAATGTTGAGGAGGTAATTTAGCCATTTGAATCCCCTATGATGGATCAAGAATACATCTGAAACCTGCAGGACACCGGCCCTCGAGGCCTGGAGTTCGACACCTGTGAAATAAAGATTTGCCAAAGGAAGCCACATGCATTCAATTGGGACACTGACTAGCAAAGTGTCAAATGGAGAATGCGGGCGTCGATCCCGCTACCTCTCGCATGCTAAGCGAGCGCTCTACCATTTGAGCTAACTCCCCTGTGCCACATGTCTTACTTATTACAGGCTACACTTTGTCCATACTTGTTGTATGATCAAAATAGGGAAGGGGCACAAATCCTGAAATCTGCAAAGCGCCCAGGAGGTGGCTGAGAGACTAAGGCGGCTCGCTGACAATCCACTGTCATGCTAACGTGACTGAATGCCATCAGCCTTAGAGACAGACTGAGGAGACTGGACATCCAAGGGACTGTGGACTAGAGCCACTGCTAATTCACATTGAATGAAGCCAACTGAGGGAGGTGGTTCTAATCAATATGCTTACCGACCTCCTCCCCTTGGTTTTCAGTGTAGGGCAAGTGGGCCATTAGGAATGTTGCTATTCTGGAAGCAGAACGTCTTTCTACTACTGTATTATCAGACCATTGTCTTTAACATGACTTGTGCAGCAAGACCACATGGTGAATTAAAATGAAAACTGAGCATTGCATCATGCCTGCTTTGGCAGCCAATCTTACCCTGACAAGATGCATCAACATAAGCAGAAAGAGCTCTCGACGAGGATGGGATTCGAACCCACGCGTGCACAGCACAATGGATTAGCAGTCCATCGCCTTAACCTCTCGGCCACCTCATCTGCCGCACACTGCTCTTTGCCAGTAGCATTGGGAATTGACGAGGGATAATGTGTGAGCTGATCGCTGGTGTATGGACGCAGGGAGATTGACTCCAGATCCCCGACGAGGGGCTGCGTAACACTTTGGTAGAAGCCTGGAGTGATGCTGGCTTCTTCTTTGAGCCTGTTCTTCTTGGGGGTTGCCAGAGTGGATCATCTGCCTCCATCTCACCCTGCCCCTAGCATTCTCCTCTGTCACACCAACCCTCTGCATGTCCTACTTGGCTACGTCTATGAACGTTGTCTTTGGTCTTTCTCTTATTCTCCTGCCCAGCCGCTCCGTATTTAACACCCTTTTCCCAGTATATCTTATATCCCTCCTCTGCACATGTGCAAATCACCTCAGCCTTGCTGGCCTAACGTCGTCTGCAAACGGCTCAACCCCAGCTGTCCCTCGCACGTGGTCATTTCACATCTGTTCCATCCTGGACACTCCCAAGCAAAAGCTTATCATCTTCAACTCTGCAGACTCCATCTGTGCCACACATCAGAGCAGCTCTCACTACCATCTTCTAAAGCTTGCCTTTCGCACTTGCTGCTATCCTTGTGTGACAAATCACCCCTGAATTTGTTCTCCACCCACACCCAATGGATTGGCTACACGCATGGCTTTGGGTCTCCTCGCGGATGTCCAAAAGTGTCCTGGAGAATGCGGGTATCGATCCCGCTGCCTCTCACATGCAAAGCGAGCGCTCTACCATTTGAGCTAATTCCCCATTGAGGGTTGAGCACTGCAGCTTCATCGTGCCATACGGAGCCTCAGCTCAGGTGGAACTAATCACAACACCCCCCTTTCAATGTTTTCTGGGCTTGTCAACTACAACAAGACTCTTTGGTGCAATCGTAACTCACACGAGACATTTCCGAGCGATTCAAGTCTGGGCCCTACGCAGTACGCCAGGAGAGTGTCACTGGAAGCCCCTTTCAGCTGCTTCTGGAGAAAAGAGATGTCAGACTGGGCCGGGGGACTCTTTGCTGCCATCGGCCAGTATTGTGAGGGTAAGAGGGGAGACAATCACTTCATATGGTCAAAGATTGATGAGGTTTGAAGCCAGCGTTAACATGGTAGTACCTGAAAGGTAGTGAGCGGAGAAGTGCAAATAAACCTGGGGTGTACAACATCAGGCCTCGAGGGCCGGTGTCCTGCAGGTTTTAGGTATAACCCTGGGTCAACACACCTGAATCAAATGATTAGTTCATTACCAGGCCTCTGGAGAACTTCAAGAAATGTTGAGGAGGTAATTTAGCCATTTGAATCCCCTATGATGGATCAAGAATACATCTGAAACCTGCAGGACACCGGCCCTCGAGGCCTGGAGTTCGACACCTGTGAAATAAAGATTTGCCAAAGGAAGCCACATGCATTCAATTGGGACACTGACTAGCAAAGTGTCAAATGGAGAATGCGGGCGTCGATCCCGCTACCTCTCGCATGCTAAGCGAGCGCTCTACCATTTGAGCTAACTCCCCTGTGCCACATGTCTTACTTATTACAGGCTACACTTTGTCCATACTTGTTGTATGATCAAAATAGGGAAGGGGCACAAATCCTGAAATCTGCAAAGCGCCCAGGAGGTGGCTGAGAGACTAAGGCGGCTCGCTGACAATCCACTGTCATGCTAACGTGACTGAATGCCATCAGCCTTAGAGACAGACTGAGGAGACTGGACATCCAAGGGACTGTGGACTAGAGCCACTGCTAATTCACATTGAATGAAGCCAACTGAGGGAGGTGGTTCTAATCAATATGCTTACCGACCTCCTCCCCTTGGTTTTCAGTATAGGGCAAGTTGGCCATTAGGAATGTTGCTATTCTGGAAGCAGAACGTCTTTCTACTACTGTATTATCAGACCATTGTATTTAACATGACTTGTGCAACAAGACCACATGGTGAACTAAAGTGAATACTGAGCCAAAGAAGAGCATTGCATCATGCCTGCTTTGGCAGCCAATCTTACCCTGACAAGATGCATCAACATAAGCAGAAAGAGCTCTCGACGAGGATGGGATTCGAACCCACGCGTGCACAGCACAATGGATTAGCAGTCCATCGCCTTAACCTCTCGGCCACCTCATCTGCCGCACACCGCTCTTTGCCAGTAGCATTGGGAATTGACGAGGGATAATGTGTGAGCTGATCGCTGGTGTATGGACGCAGGGAGATTGACTCCAGATCCCCGACGAGGGGCTGCGTAACACTTTGGTAGAAGCCTGGAGTGATGCTGGCTTCTTCTTTGAGCCTGTTCTTCTTGGGGGTTGCCAGAGTGGATCGTCTGCCTCCATCTCACCCTGCCCCTAGCATTCTCCTCTGTCACACCAACCCTCTGCATGTCCTACTTGGCTACGTCTATGAACGTTGTCTTTGGTCTTTCTCTTATTCTCCTGCCCAGCTGCTCCGTATTTAACACCCTTTTCCCAGTATATCTTATATCCCTCCTCTGCACATGTGCAAATCACCTCAGCCTTGCTGGCCTAACGTCGTCTGCAAACGGCTCAACCCCAGCTGTCCCTCGCACGTGGTCATTTCACATCTGTTCCATCCTGGACACTCCCAAGCAAAAGCTTATCATCTTCAACTCTGCAGACTCCATCTGTGCCACACATCAGAGCAGCTCTCACTACCATCTTCTAAAGCTTGCCTTTCGCACTTGCTGCTATCCTTGTGTGACAAATCACCCCTGAATTTGTTCTCCACCCACACCCAATGGATTGGCTACACGCATGGCTTTGGGTCTCCTCGCGGATGTCCAAAAGTGTCCTGGAGAATGCGGGTATCGATCCCGCTGCCTCTCACATGCAAAGCGAGCGCTCTACCATTTGAGCTAATTCCCCATTGAGGGTTGAGCACTGCAGCTTCATCGTGCCATACGGAGCCTCAGCTCAGGTGGAACTAATCACAACACCCCCCTTTCAATGTTTTCTGGGCTTGTCAACTACAACAAGACTCTTTGGTGCAATCGTAACTCACACGAGACATTTCCGAGCGATTCAAGTCTGGGCCCTACGCAGTACGCCAGGAGAGTGTCACTGGAAGCCCCTTTCAGCTGCTTCTGGAGAAAAGCGATGTCAGACTGGGCCGGGGGACTCTTTGCTGCCATCGGCCAGTATTGTGAGGGTAAGAGGGGAGACAATCACTTCATATGGTCAAAGATTGATGAGGTTTGAAGCCAGCGTTAACATGGTAGTACCTGAAAGGTAGTGAGCGGAGAAGTGCAAATAAACCTGGGGTGTACAACATCAGGCCTCGAGGGCCGGTGTCCTGCAGGTTTTAGGTATAACCCTGGGTCAACACACCTGAATCAAATGATTAGTTCATTACCAGGCCTCTGGAGAACTTCAAGAAATGTTGAGGAGGTAATTTAGCCATTTGAATCCCCTATGATGGATCAAGAATACATCTGAAACCTGCAGGACACCGGCCCTCGAGGCCTGGAGTTCGACACCTGTGAAATAAAGATTTGCCAAAGGAAGCCACATGCATTCAATTGGGACACTGACTAGCAAAGTGTCAAATGGAGAATGCGGGCGTCGATCCCGCTACCTCTCGCATGCTAAGCGAGCGCTCTACCATTTGAGCTAACTCCCCTGTGCCACATGTCTTACTTATTACAGGCTACACTTTGTCCATACTTGTTGTATGATCAAAATAGGGAAGGGGCACAAATCCTGAAATCTGCAAAGCGCCCAGGAGGTGGCTGAGAGACTAAGGCGGCTCGCTGACAATCCACTGTCATGCTAACGTGACTGAATGCCATCAGCCTTAGAGACAGACTGAGGAGACTGGACATCCAAGGGACTGTGGACTAGAGCCACTGCTAATTCACATTGAATGAAGCCAACTGAGGGAGGTGGTTCTAATCAATATGCTTACCGACCTCCTCCCCTTGGTTTTCAGTGTAGGGCAAGTGGGCCATTAGGAATGTTGCTATTCTGGAAGCAGAACGTCTTTCTACTACTGTATTAGCAGACCATTGTCTTTAACATGACCTGTGCAGCAAGACCACATGGTGAACTAAAGTGAATACTGAGCCAAAGAAGAGCATTGCATCATGCCTGCTTTGGCAGCCAATCTTACACTGACAAGATGCATCAACATAAGCAGAAAGAGCTCTCGACGAGGATGGGATTCGAACCCACGCGTGCACAGCACAATGGATTAGCAGTCCATCGCCTTAACCTCTCGGCCACCTCATCTGCCGCACACCGCTCTTTGCCAGTAGCATTGGGAATTGACGAGGGATAATGTGTGAGCTGATCGCTGGTGTATGGACGCAGGGAGATTGACTCCAGATCCCCGACGAGGGGCTGCGTAACACTTTGGTAGAAGCCTGGAGTGATGCTGGCTTCTTCTTTGAGCCTGTTCTTCTTGGGGGTTGCCAGAGTGGATCGTCTGCCTCCATCTCACCCTGCCCCTAGCATTCTCCTCTGTCACACCAACCCTCTGCATGTCCTACTTGGCTACGTCTATGAACGTTGTCTTTGGTCTTTCTCTTATTCTCCTGCCCAGCCGCTCCGTATTTAACACCCTTTTCCCAGTATATCTTATATCCCTCCTCTGCACATGTGCAAATCACCTCAGCCTTGCTGGCCTAACGTCGTCTGCAAACGGCTCAACCCCAGCTGTCCCTCGCACGTGGTCATTTCACATCTGTTCCATCCTGGACACTCCCAAGCAAAAGCTTATCATCTTCAACTCTGCAGACTCCATCTGTGCCACACATCAGAGCAGCTCTCACTACCATCTTCTAAAGCTTGCCTTTCGCACTTGCTGCTATCCTTGTGTGACAAATCACCCCTGAATTTGTTCTCCACCCACACCCAATGGATTGGCTACACGCATGGCTTTGGGTCTCCTCGCGGATGTCCAAAAGTGTCCTGGAGAATGCGGGTATCGATCCCGCTGCCTCTCACATGCAAAGCGAGCGCTCTACCATTTGAGCTAATTCCCCATTGAGGGTTGAGCACTGCAGCTTCATCGTGCCATACGGAGCCTCAGCTCAGGTGGAACTAATCACAACACCCCCCTTTCAATGTTTTCTGGGCTTGTCAACTACAACAAGACTCTTTGGTGCAATCGTAACTCACACGAGACATTTCCGAGCGATTCAAGTCTGGGCCCTACGCAGTACGCCAGGAGAGTGTCACTGGAAGCCCCTTTCAGCTGCTTCTGGAGAAAAGAGATGTCAGACTGGGCCGGGGGACTCTTTGCTGCCATCGGCCAGTATTGTGAGGGTAAGAGGGGAGACAATCACTTCATATGGTCAAAGATTGATGAGGTTTGAAGCCAGCGTTAACATGGTAGTACCTGAAAGGTAGTGAGCAGAGAAGTGCAAATAAACCTGGGGTGTACAACATCAGGCCTCGAGGGCCGGTGTCCTGCAGGTTTTAGGTATAACCCTGGGTCAACACACCTGAATCAAATGATTAGTTCATTACCAGGCCTCTGGAGAACTTCAAGAAATGTTGAGGAGGTAATTTAGCCATTTGAATCCCCTATGATGGATCAAGAATACATCTGAAACCTGCAGGACACCGGCCCTCGAGGCCTGGAGTTCGACACCTGTGAAATAAAGATTTGCCAAAGGAAGCCACATGCATTCAATTGGGACACTGACTAGCAAAGTGTCAAATGGAGAATGCGGGCGTCGATCCCGCTACCTCTCGCATGCTAAGCGAGCGCTCTACCATTTGAGCTAACTCCCCTGTGCCACATGTCTTACTTATTACAGGCTACACTTTGTCCATACTTGTTGTATGATCAAAATAGGGAAGGGGCACAAATCCTGAAATCTGCAAAGCGCCCAGGAGGTGGCTGAGAGACTAAGGCGGCTCGCTGACAATCCACTGTCATGCTAACGTGACTGAATGCCATCAGCCTTAGAGACAGACTGAGGAGACTGGACATCCAAGGGACTGTGGACTAGAGCCACTGCTAATTCACATTGAATGAAGCCAACTGAGGGAGGTGGTTCTAATCAATATGCTTACCGACCTCCTCCCCTTGGTTTTCAGTGTAGGGCAAGTGGGCCATTAGGAATGTTGCTATTCTGGAAGCAGAACGTCTTTCTACTACTGTATTATCAGACCATTGTCTTTAACATGACTTGTGCAGCAAGACCACATGGTGAATTAAAATGAAAACTGAGCATTGCATCATGCCTGCTTTGGCAGCCAATCTTACCCTGACAAGATGCATCAACATAAGCAGAAAGAGCTCTCGACGAGGATGGGATTCGAACCCACGCGTGCACAGCACAATGGATTAGCAGTCCATCGCCTTAACCTCTCGGCCACCTCATCTGCCGCACACCGCTCTTTGCCAGTAGCATTGGGAATTGACGAGGGATAATGTGTGAGCTGATCGCTGGTGTATGGACGCAGGGAGATTGACTCCAGATCCCCGACGAGGGGCTGCGTAACACTTTGGTAGAAGCCTGGAGTGATGCTGGCTTCTTCTTTGAGCCTGTTCTTCTTGGGGGTTGCCAGAGTGGATCATCTGCCTCCATCTCACCCTGCCCCTAGCATTCTCCTCTGTCACACCAACCCTCTGCATGTCCTACTTGGCTACGTCTATGAACGTTGTCTTTGGTCTTTCTCTTATTCTCCTGCCCAGCCGCTCCGTATTTAACACCCTTTTCCCAGTATATCTTATATCCCTCCTCTGCACATGTGCAAATCACCTCAGCCTTGCTGGCCTAACGTCGTCTGCAAACGGCTCAACCCCAGCTGTCCCTCGCACGTGGTCATTTCACATCTGTTCCATCCTGGACACTCCCAAGCAAAAGCTTATCATCTTCAACTCTGCAGACTCCATCTGTGCCACACATCAGAGCAGCTCTCACTACCATCTTCTAAAGCTTGCCTTTCGCACTTGCTGCTATCCTTGTGTGACAAATCACCCCTGAATTTGTTCTCCACCCACACCCAATGGATTGGCTACACGCATGGCTTTGGGTCTCCTCGCGGATGTCCAAAAGTGTCCTGGAGAATGCGGGTATCGATCCCGCTGCCTCTCACATGCAAAGCGAGCGCTCTACCATTTGAGCTAATTCCCCATTGAGGGTTGAGCACTGCAGCTTCATCGTGCCATACGGAGCCTCAGCTCAGGTGGAACTAATCACAACACCCCCCTTTCAATGTTTTCTGGGCTTGTCAACTACAACAAGACTCTTTGGTGCAATCGTAACTCACACGAGACATTTCCGAGCGATTCAAGTCTGGGCCCTACGCAGTACGCCAGGAGAGTGTCACTGGAAGCCCCTTTCAGCTGCTTCTGGAGAAAAGAGATGTCAGACTGGGCCGGGGGACTCTTTGCTGCCATCGGCCAGTATTGTGAGGGTAAGAGGGGAGACAATCACTTCATATGGTCAAAGATTGATGAGGTTTGAAGCCAGCGTTAACATGGTAGTACCTGAAAGGTAGTGAGCGGAGAAGTGCAAATAAACCTGGGGTGTACAACATCAGGCCTCGAGGGCCGGTGTCCTGCAGGTTTTAGGTATAACCCTGGGTCAACACACCTGAATCAAATGATTAGTTCATTACCAGGCCTCTGGAGAACTTCAAGAAATGTTGAGGAGGTAATTTAGCCATTTGAATCCCCTATGATGGATCAAGAATACATCTGAAACCTGCAGGACACCGGCCCTCGAGGCCTGGAGTTCGACACCTGTGAAATAAAGATTTGCCAAAGGAAGCCACATGCATTCAATTGGGACACTGACTAGCAAAGTGTCAAATGGAGAATGCGGGCGTCGATCTCGCTACCTCTCGCATGCTAAGCGAGCGCTCTACCATTTGAGCTAACTCCCCTGTGCCACATGTCTTACTTATTACAGGCTACACTTTGTCCATACTTGTTGTATGATCAAAATAGGGAAGGGGCACAAATCCTGAAATCTGCAAAGCGCCCAGGAGGTGGCTGAGAGACTAAGGCGGCTCGCTGACAATCCACTGTCATGCTAACGTGACTGAATGCCATCAGCCTTAGAGACAGACTGAGGAGACTGGACATCCAAGGGACTGTGGACTAGAGCCACTGCTAATTCACATTGAATGAAGCCAACTGAGGGAGGTGGTTCTAATCAATATGCTTACCGACCTCCTCCCCTTGGTTTTCAGTGTAGGGCAAGTGGGCCATTAGGAATGTTGCTATTCTGGAAGCAGAACGTCTTTCTACTACTGTATTATCAGACCATTGTCTTTAACATGACTTGTGCAGCAAGACCACATGGTGAATTAAAATGAAAACTGAGCATTGCATCATGCCTGCTTTGGCAGCCAATCTTACACTGACAAGATGCATCAACATAAGCAGAAAGAGCTCTCGACGAGGATGGGATTCGAACCCACGCGTGCACAGCACAATGGATTAGCAGTCCATCGCCTTAACCTCTCGGCCACCTCATCTGCCGCACACCGCTCTTTGCCAGTAGCATTGGGAATTGACGAGGGATAATGTGTGAGCTGATCGCTGGTGTATGGACGCAGGGAGATTGACTCCAGATCCCCGACGAGGGGCTGCGTAACACTTTGGTAGAAGCCTGGAGTGATGCTGGCTTCTTCTTTGAGCCTGTTCTTCTTGGGGGTTGCCAGAGTGGATCGTCTGCCTCCATCTCACCCTGCCCCTAGCATTCTCCTCTGTCACACCAACCCTCTGCATGTCCTACTTGGCTACGTCTATGAACGTTGTCTTTGGTCTTTCTCTTATTCTCCTGCCCAGCCGCTCCGTATTTAACACCCTTTTCCCAGTATATCTTATATCCCTCCTCTGCACATGTGCAAATCACCTCAGCCTTGCTGGCCTAACGTCGTCTGCAAACGGCTCAACCCCAGCTGTCCCTCGCACGTGGTCATTTCACATCTGTTCCATCCTGGACACTCCCAAGCAAAAGCTTATCATCTTCAACTCTGCAGACTCCATCTGTGCCACACATCAGAGCAGCTCTCACTACCATCTTCTAAAGCTTGCCTTTCGCACTTGCTGCTATCCTTGTGTGACAAATCACCCCTGAATTTGTTCTCCACCCACACCCAATGGATTGGCTACACGCATGGCTTTGGGTCTCCTCGCGGATGTCCAAAAGTGTCCTGGAGAATGCGGGTATCGATCCCGCTGCCTCTCACATGCAAAGCGAGCGCTCTACCATTTGAGCTAATTCCCCATTGAGGGTTGAGCACTGCAGCTTCATCGTGCCATACGGAGCCTCAGCTCAGGTGGAACTAATCACAACACCCCCCTTTCAATGTTTTCTGGGCTTGTCAACTACAACAAGACTCTTTGGTGCAATCGTAACTCACACGAGACATTTCCGAGCGATTCAAGTCTGGGCCCTACGCAGTACGCCAGGAGAGTGTCACTGGAAGCCCCTTTCAGCTGCTTCTGGAGAAAAGAGATGTCAGACTGGGCCGGGGGACTCTTTGCTGCCATCGGCCAGTATTGTGAGGGTAAGAGGGGAGACAATCACTTCATATGGTCAAAGATTGATGAGGTTTGAAGCCAGCGTTAACATGGTAGTACCTGAAAGGTAGTGAGCGGAGAAGTGCAAATAAACCTGGGGTGTACAACATCAGGCCTCGAGGGCCGGTGTCCTGCAGGTTTTAGGTATAACCCTGGGTCAACACACCTGAATCAAATGATTAGTTCATTACCAGGCCTCTGGAGAACTTCAAGAAATGTTGAGGAGGTAATTTAGCCATTTGAATCCCCTGTGATGGATCAAGAATACATCTGAAACCTGCAGGACACCGGCCCTCGAGGCCTGGAGTTCGACACCTGTGAAATAAAGATTTGCCAAAGGAAGCCACATGCATTCAATTGGGACACTGACTAGCAAAGTGTCAAATGGAGAATGCGGGCGTCGATCCCGCTACCTCTCGCATGCTAAGCGAGCGCTCTACCATTTGAGCTAACTCCCCTGTGCCACATGTCTTACTTATTACAGGCTACACTTTGTCCATACTTGTTGTATGATCAAAATAGGGAAGGGGCACAAATCCTGAAATCTGCAAAGCGCCCAGGAGGTGGCTGAGAGACTAAGGCGGCTCGCTGACAATCCACTGTCATGCTAACGTGACTGAATGCCATCAGCCTTAGAGACAGACTGAGGAGACTGGACATCCAAGGGACTGTGGACTAGAGCCACTGCTAATTCACATTGAATGAAGCCAACTGAGGGAGGTGGTTCTAATCAATATGCTTACCGACCTCCTCCCCTTGGTTTTCAGTATAGGGCAAGTTGGCCATTAGGAATGTTGCTATTCTGGAAGCAGAACGTCTTTCTACTACTGTATTATCAGACCATTGTCTTTAACATGACTTGTGCAACAAGACCACATGGTGAACTAAAGTGAATACTGAGCCAAAGAAGAGCATTGCATCATGCCTGCTTTGGCAGCCAATCTTACCCTGACAAGATGCATCAACATAAGCAGAAAGAGCTCTCGACGAGGATGGGATTCGAACCCACGCGTGCACAGCACAATGGATTAGCAGTCCATCGCCTTAACCTCTCGGCCACCTCATCTGCCGCACACCGCTCTTTGCCAGTAGCATTGGGAATTGACGAGGGATAATGTGTGAGCTGATCGCTGGTGTATGGACGCAGGGAGATTGACTCCAGATCCCCGACGAGGGGCTGCGTAACACTTTGGTAGAAGCCTGGAGTGATGCTGGCTTCTTCTTTGAGCCTGTTCTTCTTGGGGGTTGCCAGAGTGGATCGTCTGCCTCCATCTCACCCTGCCCCTAGCATTCTCCTCTGTCACACCAACCCTCTGCATGTCCTACTTGGCTACGTCTATGAACGTTGTCTTTGGTCTTTCTCTTATTCTCCTGCCCAGCTGCTCCGTATTTAACACCCTTTTCCCAGTATATCTTATATCCCTCCTCTGCACATGTGCAAATCACCTCAGCCTTGCTGGCCTAACGTCGTCTGCAAACGGCTCAACCCCAGCTGTCCCTCGCACGTGGTCATTTCACATCTGTTCCATCCTGGACACTCCCAAGCAAAAGCTTATCATCTTCAACTCTGCAGACTCCATCTGTGCCACACATCAGAGCAGCTCTCACTACCATCTTCTAAAGCTTGCCTTTCGCACTTGCTGCTATCCTTGTGTGACAAATCACCCCTGAATTTGTTCTCCACCCACACCCAATGGATTGGCTACACGCATGGCTTTGGGTCTCCTCGCGGATGTCCAAAAGTGTCCTGGAGAATGCGGGTATCGATCCCGCTGCCTCTCACATGCAAAGCGAGCGCTCTACCATTTGAGCTAATTCCCCATTGAGGGTTGAGCACTGCAGCTTCATCGTGCCATACGGAGCCTCAGCTCAGGTGGAACTAATCACAACACCCCCCTTTCAATGTTTTCTGGGCTTGTCAACTACAACAAGACTCTTTGGTGCAATCGTAACTCACACGAGACATTTCCGAGCGATTCAAGTCTGGGCCCTACGCAGTACGCCAGGAGAGTGTCACTGGAAGCCCCTTTCAGCTGCTTCTGGAGAAAAGAGATGTCAGACTGGGCCGGGGGACTCTTTGCTGCCATCGGCCAGTATTGTGAGGGTAAGAGGGGAGACAATCACTTCATATGGTCAAAGATTGATGAGGTTTGAAGCCAGCGTTAACATGGTAGTACCTGAAAGGTAGTGAGCGGAGAAGTGCAAATAAACCTGGGGTGTACAACATCAGGCCTCGAGGGCCGGTGTCCTGCAGGTTTTAGGTATAACCCTGGGTCAACACACCTGAATCAAATGATTAGTTCATTACCAGACCTCTGGAGAACTTCAAGAAATGTTGAGGAGGTAATTTAGCCATTTGAATCCCCTATGATGGATCAAGAATACATCTGAAACCTGCAGGACACCGGCCCTCGAGGCCTGGAGTTCGACACCTGTGAAATAAAGATTTGCCAAAGGAAGCCACATGCATTCAATTGGGACACTGACTAGCAAAGTGTCAAATGGAGAATGCGGGCGTCGATCCCGCTACCTCTCGCATGCTAAGCTAGCGCTCTACCATTTGAGCTAACTCCCCTGTGCCACATGTCTTACTTATTACAGGCTACACTTTGTCCATACTTGTTGTATGATCAAAATAGGGAAGGGGCACAAATCCTGAAATCTGCAAAGCGCCCAGGAGGTGGCTGAGAGACTAAGGCGGCTCGCTGACAATCCACTGTCATGCTAACGTGACTGAATGCCATCAGCCTTAGAGACAGACTGAGGAGACTGGACATCCAAGGGACTGTGGACTAGAGCCACTGCTAATTCACATTGAATGAAGCCAACTGAGGGAGGTGGTTCTAATCAATATGCTTACCGACCTCCTCCCCTTGGTTTTCAGTGTAGGGCAAGTGGGCCATTAGGAATGTTGCTATTCTGGAAGCAGAACGTCTTTCTACTACTGTATTATCAGACCATTGTCTTTAACATGACTTGTGCAGCAAGACCACATGGTGAATTAAAATGAAAACTGAGCATTGCATCATGCCTGCTTTGGCAGCCAATCTTACCCTGACAAGATGCATCAACATAAGCAGAAAGAGCTCTCGACGAGGATGGGATTCGAACCCACGCGTGCACAGCACAATGGATTAGCAGTCCATCGCCTTAACCTCTCGGCCACCTCATCTGCCGGACACCGCTCTTTGCCAGTAGCATTGGGAATTGACGAGGGATAATGTGTGAGCTGATCGCTGGTGTATGGACGCAGGGAGATTGACTCCAGATCCCCGACGAGGGGCTGCGTAACACTTTGGTAGAAGCCTGGAGTGATGCTGGCTTCTTCTTTGAGCCTGTTCTTCTTGGGGGTTGCCAGAGTGGATCATCTGCCTCCATCTCACCCTGCCCCTAGCATTCTCCTCTGTCACACCAACCCTCTGCATGTCCTACTTGGCTACGTCTATGAACGTTGTCTTTGGTCTTTCTCTTATTCTCCTGCCCAGCCGCTCCGTATTTAACACCCTTTTCCCAGTATATCTTATATCCCTCCTCTGCACATGTGCAAATCACCTCAGCCTTGCTGGCCTAACGTCGTCTGCAAACGGCTCAACCCCAGCTGTCCCTCGCACGTGGTCATTTCACATCTGTTCCATCCTGGACACTCCCAAGCAAAAGCTTATCATCTTCAACTCTGCAGACTCCATCTGTGCCACACATCAGAGCAGCTCTCACTACCATCTTCTAAAGCTTGCCTTTCGCACTTGCTGCTATCCTTGTGTGACAAATCACCCCTGAATTTGTTCTCCACCCACACCCAATGGATTGGCTACACGCATGGCTTTGGGTCTCCTCGCGGATGTCCAAAAGTGTCCTGGAGAATGCGGGTATCGATCCCGCTGCCTCTCACATGCAAAGCGAGCGCTCTACCATTTGAGCTAATTCCCCATTGAGGGTTGAGCACTGCAGCTTCATCGTGCCATACGGAGCCTCAGCTCAGGTGGAACTAATCACAACACCCCCCTTTCAATGTTTTCTGGGCTTGTCAACTACAACAAGACTCTTTGGTGCAATCGTAACTCACACGAGACATTTCCGAGCGATTCAAGTCTGGGCCCTACGCAGTACGCCAGGAGAGTGTCACTGGAAGCCCCTTTCAGCTGCTTCTGGAGAAAAGAGATGTCAGACTGGGCCGGGGGACTCTTTGCTGCCATCGGCCAGTATTGTGAGGGTAAGAGGGGAGACAATCACTTCATATGGTCAAAGATTGATGAGGTTTGAAGCCAGCGTTAACATGGTAGTACCTGAAAGGTAGTGAGCGGAGAAGTGCAAATAAACCTGGGGTGTACAACATCAGGCCTCGAGGGCCGGTGTCCTGCAGGTTTTAGGTATAACCCTGGGTCAACACACCTGAATCAAATGATTAGTTCATTACCAGGCCTCTGGAGAACTTCAAGAAATGTTGAGGAGGTAATTTAGCCATTTGAATCCCCTATGATGGATCAAGAATACATCTGAAACCTGCAGGACACCGGCCCTCGAGGCCTGGAGTTCGACACCTGTGAAATAAAGATTTGCCAAAGGAAGCCACATGCATTCAATTGGGACACTGACTAGCAAAGTGTCAAATGGAGAATGCGGGCGTCGATCTCGCTACCTCTCGCATGCTAAGCGAGCGCTCTACCATTTGAGCTAACTCCCCTGTGCCACATGTCTTACTTATTACAGGCTACACTTTGTCCATACTTGTTGTATGATCAAAATAGGGAAGGGGCACAAATCCTGAAATCTGCAAAGCGCCCAGGAGGTGGCTGAGAGACTAAGGCGGCTCGCTGACAATCCACTGTCATGCTAACGTGACTGAATGCCATCAGCCTTAGAGACAGACTGAGGAGACTGGACATCCAAGGGACTGTGGACTAGAGCCACTGCTAATTCACATTGAATGAAGCCAACTGAGGGAGGTGGTTCTAATCAATATGCTTACCGACCTCCTCCCCTTGGTTTTCAGTGTAGGGCAAGTGGGCCATTAGGAATGTTGCTATTCTGGAAGCAGAACGTCTTTCTACTACTGTATTAGCAGACCATTGTCTTTAACATGACTTGTGCAGCAAGACCACATGGTGAATTAAAATGAAAACTGAGCATTGCATCATGCCTGCTTTGGCAGCCAATCTTACCCTGACAAGATGCATCAACATAAGCAGAAAGAGCTCTCGACGAGGATGGGATTCGAACCCACGCGTGCACAGCACAATGGATTAGCAGTCCATCGCCTTAACCTCTCGGCCACCTCATCTGCCGCACACCGCTCTTTGCCAGTAGCATTGGGAATTGACGAGGGATAATGTGTGAGCTGATCGCTGGTGTATGGACGCAGGGAGATTGACTCCAGATCCCCGACGAGGGGCTGCGTAACACTTTGGTAGAAGCCTGGAGTGATGCTGGCTTCTTCTTTGAGCCTGTTCTTCTTGGGGGTTGCCAGAGTGGATCGTCTGCCTCCATCTCACCCTGCCCCTAGCATTCTCCTCTGTCACACCAACCCTCTGCATGTCCTACTTGGCTACGTCTATGAACGTTGTCTTTGGTCTTTCTCTTATTCTCCTGCCCAGCCGCTCCGTATTTAACACCCTTTTCCCAGTATATCTTATATCCCTCCTCTGCACATGTGCAAATCACCTCAGCCTTGCTGGCCTAACGTCGTCTGCAAACGGCTCAACCCCAGCTGTCCCTCGCACGTGGTCATTTCACATCTGTTCCATCCTGGACACTCCCAAGCAAAAGCTTATCATCTTCAACTCTGCAGACTCCATCTGTGCCACACATCAGAGCAGCTCTCACTACCATCTTCTAAAGCTTGCCTTTCGCACTTGCTGCTATCCTTGTGTGACAAATCACCCCTGAATTTGTTCTCCACCCACACCCAATGGATTGGCTACACGCATGGCTTTGGGTCTCCTCGCGGATGTCCAAAAGTGTCCTGGAGAATGCGGGTATCGATCCCGCTGCCTCTCACATGCAAAGCGAGCGCTCTACCATTTGAGCTAATTCCCCATTGAGGGTTGAGCACTGCAGCTTCATCGTGCCATACGGAGCCTCAGCTCAGGTGGAACTAATCACAACACCCCCCTTTCAATGTTTTCTGGGCTTGTCAACTACAACAAGACTCTTTGGTGCAATCGTAACTCACACGAGACATTTCCGAGCGATTCAAGTCTGGGCCCTACGCAGTACGCCAGGAGAGTGTCACTGGAAGCCCCTTTCAGCTGCTTCTGGAGAAAAGAGATGTCAGACTGGGCCGGGGGACTCTTTGCTGCCATCGGCCAGTATTGTGAGGGTAAGAGGGGAGACAATCACTTCATATGGTCAAAGATTGATGAGGTTTGAAGCCAGCGTTAACATGGTAGTACCTGAAAGGTAGTGAGCGGAGAAGTGCAAATAAACCTGGGGTGTACAACATCAGGCCTCGAGGGCCGGTGTCCTGCAGGTTTTAGGTATAACCCTGGGTCAACACACCTGAATCAAATGATTAGTTCATTACCAGGCCTCTGGAGAACTTCAAGAAATGTTGAGGAGGTAATTTAGCCATTTGAATCCCCTGTGATGGATCAAGAATACATCTGAAACCTGCAGGACACCGGCCCTCGAGGCCTGGAGTTCGACACCTGTGAAATAAAGATTTGCCAAAGGAAGCCACATGCATTCAATTGGGACACTGACTAGCAAAGTGTCAAATGGAGAATGCGGGCGTCGATCCCGCTACCTCTCGCATGCTAAGCGAGCGCGCTACCATTTGAGCTAACTCCCCTGTGCCACATGTCTTACTTATTACAGGCTACACTTTGTCCATACTTGTTGTATGATCAAAATAGGGAAGGGGCACAAATCCTGAAATCTGCAAAGCGCCCAGGAGGTGGCTGAGAGACTAAGGCGGCTCGCTGACAATCCACTGTCATGCTAACGTGACTGAATGCCATCAGCCTTAGAGACAGACTGAGGAGACTGGACATCCAAGGGACTGTGGACTAGAGCCACTGCTAATTCACATTGAATGAAGCCAACTGAGGGAGGTGGTTCTAATCAATATGCTTACCGACCTCCTCCCCTTGGTTTTCAGTATAGGGCAAGTTGGCCATTAGGAATGTTGCTATTCTGGAAGCAGAACGTCTTTCTACTACTGTATTATCAGACCATTGTCTTTAACATGACTTGTGCAACAAGACCACATGGTGAACTAAAGTGAATACTGAGCCAAAGAAGAGCATTGCATCATGCCTGCTTTGGCAGCCAATCTTACCCTGACAAGATGCATCAACATAAGCAGAAAGAGCTCTCGACGAGGATGGGATTCGAACCCACGCGTGCACAGCACAATGGATTAGCAGTCCATCGCCTTAACCTCTCGGCCACCTCATCTGCCGCACACCGCTCTTTGCCAGTAGCATTGGGAATTGACGAGGGATAATGTGTGAGCTGATCGCTGGTGTATGGACGCAGGGAGATTGACTCCAGATCCCCGACGAGGGGCTGCGTAACACTTTGGTAGAAGCCTGGAGTGATGCTGGCTTCTTCTTTGAGCCTGTTCTTCTTGGGGGTTGCCAGAGTGGATCGTCTGCCTCCATCTCACCCTGCCCCTAGCATTCTCCTCTGTCACACCAACCCTCTGCATGTCCTACTTGGCTACGTCTATGAACGTTGTCTTTGGTCTTTCTCTTATTCTCCTGCCCAGCTGCTCCGTATTTAACACCCTTTTCCCAGTATATCTTATATCCCTCCTCTGCACATGTGCAAATCACCTCAGCCTTGCTGGCCTAACGTCGTCTGCAAACGGCTCAACCCCAGCTGTCCCTCGCACGTGGTCATTTCACATCTGTTCCATCCTGGACACTCCCAAGCAAAAGCTTATCATCTTCAACTCTGCAGACTCCATCTGTGCCACACATCAGAGCAGCTCTCACTACCATCTTCTAAAGCTTGCCTTTCGCACTTGCTGCTATCCTTGTGTGACAAATCACCCCTGAATTTGTTCTCCACCCACACCCAATGGATTGGCTACACGCATGGCTTTGGGTCTCCTCGCGGATGTCCAAAAGTGTCCTGGAGAATGCGGGTATCGATCCCGCTGCCTCTCACATGCAAAGCGAGCGCTCTACCATTTGAGCTAATTCCCCATTGAGGGTTGAGCACTGCAGCTTCATCGTGCCATACGGAGCCTCAGCTCAGGTGGAACTAATCACAACACCCCCCTTTCAATGTTTTCTGGGCTTGTCAACTACAACAAGACTCTTTGGTGCAATCGTAACTCACACGAGACATTTCCGAGCGATTCAAGTCTGGGCCCTACGCAGTACGCCAGGAGAGTGTCACTGGAAGCCCCTTTCAGCTGCTTCTGGAGAAAAGAGATGTCAGACTGGGCCGGGGGACTCTTTGCTGCCATCGGCCAGTATTGTGAGGGTAAGAGGGGAGACAATCACTTCATATGGTCAAAGATTGATGAGGTTTGAAGCCAGCGTTAACATGGTAGTACCTGAAAGGTAGTGAGCGGAGAAGTGCAAATAAACCTGGGGTGTACAACATCAGGCCTCGAGGGCCGGTGTCCTGCAGGTTTTAGGTATAACCCTGGGTCAACACACCTGAATCAAATGATTAGTTCATTACCAGACCTCTGGAGAACTTCAAGAAATGTTGAGGAGGTAATTTAGCCATTTGAATCCCCTATGATGGATCAAGAATACATCTGAAACCTGCAGGACACCGGCCCTCGAGGCCTGGAGTTCGACACCTGTGAAATAAAGATTTGCCAAAGGAAGCCACATGCATTCAATTGGGACACTGACTAGCAAAGTGTCAAATGGAGAATGCGGGCGTCGATCCCGCTACCTCTCGCATGCTAAGCTAGCGCTCTACCATTTGAGCTAACTCCCCTGTGCCACATGTCTTACTTATTACAGGCTACACTTTGTCCATACTTGTTGTATGATCAAAATAGGGAAGGGGCACAAATCCTGAAATCTGCAAAGCGCCCAGGAGGTGGCTGAGAGACTAAGGCGGCTCGCTGACAATCCACTGTCATGCTAACGTGACTGAATGCCATCAGCCTTAGAGACAGACTGAGGAGACTGGACATCCAAGGGACTGTGGACTAGAGCCACTGCTAATTCACATTGAATGAAGCCAACTGAGGGAGGTGGTTCTAATCAATATGCTTACCGACCTCCTCCCCTTGGTTTTCAGTGTAGGGCAAGTGGGCCATTAGGAATGTTGCTATTCTGGAAGCAGAACGTCTTTCTACTACTGTATTATCAGACCATTGTCTTTAACATGACTTGTGCAGCAAGACCACATGGTGAATTAAAATGAAAACTGAGCATTGCATCATGCCTGCTTTGGCAGCCAATCTTACCCTGACAAGATGCATCAACATAAGCAGAAAGAGCTCTCGACGAGGATGGGATTCGAACCCACGCGTGCACAGCACAATGGATTAGCAGTCCATCGCCTTAACCTCTCGGCCACCTCATCTGCCGCACACCGCTCTTTGCCAGTAGCATTGGGAATTGACGAGGGATAATGTGTGAGCTGATCGCTGGTGTATGGACGCAGGGAGATTGACTCCAGATCCCCGACGAGGGGCTGCGTAACACTTTGGTAGAAGCCTGGAGTGATGCTGGCTTCTTCTTTGAGCCTGTTCTTCTTGGGGGTTGCCAGAGTGGATCGTCTGCCTCCATCTCACCCTGCCCCTAGCATTCTCCTCTGTCACACCAACCCTCTGCATGTCCTACTTGGCTACGTCTATGAACGTTGTCTTTGGTCTTTCTCTTATTCTCCTGCCCAGCTGCTCCGTATTTAACACCCTTTTCCCAGTATATCTTATATCCCTCCTCTGCACATGTGCAAATCACCTCAGCCTTGCTGGCCTAACGTCGTCTGCAAACGGCTCAACCCCAGCTGTCCCTCGCACGTGGTCATTTCACATCTGTTCCATCCTGGACACTCCCAAGCAAAAGCTTATCATCTTCAACTCTGCAGACTCCATCTGTGCCACACATCAGAGCAGCTCTCACTACCATCTTCTAAAGCTTGCCTTTCGCACTTGCTGCTATCCTTGTGTGACAAATCACCCCTGAATTTGTTCTCCACCCACACCCAATGGATTGGCTACACGCATGGCTTTGGGTCTCCTCGCGGATGTCCAAAAGTGTCCTGGAGAATGCGGGTATCGATCCCGCTGCCTCTCACATGCAAAGCGAGCGCTCTACCATTTGAGCTAATTCCCCATTGAGGGTTGAGCACTGCAGCTTCATCGTGCCATACGGAGCCTCAGCTCAGGTGGAACTAATCACAACACCCCCCTTTCAATGTTTTCTGGGCTTGTCAACTACAACAAGACTCTTTGGTGCAATCGTAACTCACACGAGACATTTCCGAGCGATTCAAGTCTGGGCCCTACGCAGTACGCCAGGAGAGTGTCACTGGAAGCCCCTTTCAGCTGCTTCTGGAGAAAAGAGATGTCAGACTGGGCCGGGGGACTCTTTGCTGCCATCGGCCAGTATTGTGAGGGTAAGAGGGGAGACAATCACTTCATATGGTCAAAGATTGATGAGGTTTGAAGCCAGCGTTAACATGGTAGTACCTGAAAGGTAGTGAGCGGAGAAGTGCAAATAAACCTGGGGTGTACAACATCAGGCCTCGAGGGCCGGTGTCCTGCAGGTTTTAGGTATAACCCTGGGTCAACACACCTGAATCAAATGATTAGTTCATTACCAGACCTCTGGAGAACTTCAAGAAATGTTGAGGAGGTAATTTAGCCATTTGAATCCCCTATGATGGATCAAGAATACATCTGAAACCTGCAGGACACCGGCCCTCGAGGCCTGGAGTTCGACACCTGTGAAATAAAGATTTGCCAAAGGAAGCCACATGCATTCAATTGGGACACTGACTAGCAAAGTGTCAAATGGAGAATGCGGGCGTCGATCCCGCTACCTCTCGCATGCTAAGCGAGCGCTCTACCATTTGAGCTAACTCCCCTGTGCCACATGTCTTACTTATTACAGGCTACACTTTGTCCATACTTGTTGTATGATCAAAATAGGGAAGGGGCACAAATCCTGAAATCTGCAAAGCGCCCAGGAGGTGGCTGAGAGACTAAGGCGGCTCGCTGACAATCCACTGTCATGCTAACGTGACTGAATGCCATCAGCCTTAGAGACAGACTGAGGAGACTGGACATCCAAGGGACTGTGGACTAGAGCCACTGCTAATTCACATTGAATGAAGCCAACTGAGGGAGGTGGTTCTAATCAATATGCTTACCGACCTCCTCCCCTTGGTTTTCAGTGTAGGGCAAGTTGGCCATTAGGAATGTTGCTATTCTGGAAGCAGAACGTCTTTCTACTACTGTATTATCAGACCATTGTCTTTAACATGACTTGTGCAGCAAGACCACATGGTGAATTAAAATGAAAACTGAGCATTGCATCATGCCTGCTTTGGCAGCCAATCTTACCCTGACAAGATGCATCAACATAAGCAGAAAGAGCTCTCGACGAGGATGGGATTCGAACCCACGCGTGCACAGCACAATGGATTAGCAGTCCATCGCCTTAACCTCTCGGCCACCTCATCTGCCGCACACCGCTCTTTGCCAGTAGCATTGGGAATTGACGAGGGATAATGTGTGAGCTGATCGCTGGTGTATGGACGCAGGGAGATTGACTCCAGATCCCCGACGAGGGGCTGCGTAACACTTTGGTAGAAGCCTGGAGTGATGCTGGCTTCTTCTTTGAGCCTGTTCTTCTTGGGGGTTGCCAGAGTGGATCGTCTGCCTCCATCTCACCCTGCCCCTAGCATTCTCCTCTGTCACACCAACCCTCTGCATGTCCTACTTGGCTACGTCTATGAACGTTGTCTTTGGTCTTTCTCTTATTCTCCTGCCCAGCTGCTCCGTATTTAACACCCTTTTCCCAGTATATCTTATATCCCTCCTCTGCACATGTGCAAATCACCTCAGCCTTGCTGGCCTAACGTCGTCTGCAAACGGCTCAACCCCAGCTGTCCCTCGCACGTGGTCATTTCACATCTGTTCCATCCTGGACACTCCCAAGCAAAAGCTTATCATCTTCAACTCTGCAGACTCCATCTGTGCCACACATCAGAGCAGCTCTCACTACCATCTTCTAAAGCTTGCCTTTCGCACTTGCTGCTATCCTTGTGTGACAAATCACCCCTGAATTTGTTCTCCACCCACACCCAATGGATTGGCTACACGCATGGCTTTGGGTCTCCTCGCGGATGTCCAAAAGTGTCCTGGAGAATGCGGGTATCGATCCCGCTGCCTCTCACATGCAAAGCGAGCGCTCTACCATTTGAGCTAATTCCCCATTGAGGGTTGAGCACTGCAGCTTCATCGTGCCATACGGAGCCTCAGCTCAGGTGGAACTAATCACAACACCCCCCTTTCAATGTTTTCTGGGCTTGTCAACTACAACAAGACTCTTTGGTGCAATCGTAACTCACACGAGACATTTCCGAGCGATTCAAGTCTGGGCCCTACGCAGTACGCCAGGAGAGTGTCACTGGAAGCCCCTTTCAGCTGCTTCTGGAGAAAAGCGATGTCAGACTGGGCCGGGGGACTCTTTGCTGCCATCGGCCAGTATTGTGAGGGTAAGAGGGGAGACAATCACTTCATATGGTCAAAGATTGATGAGGTTTGAAGCCAGCGTTAACATGGTAGTACCTGAAAGGTAGTGAGCGGAGAAGTGCAAATAAACCTGGGGTGTACAACATCAGGCCTCGAGGGCCGGTGTCCTGCAGGTTTTAGGTATAACCCTGGGTCAACACACCTGAATCAAATGATTAGTTCATTACCAGGCCTCTGGAGAACTTCAAGAAATGTTGAGGAGGTAATTTAGCCATTTGAATCCCCTATGATGGATCAAGAATACATCTGAAACCTGCAGGACACCGGCCCTCGAGGCCTGGAGTTCGACACCTGTGAAATAAAGATTTGCCAAAGGAAGCCACATGCATTCAATTGGGACACTGACTAGCAAAGTGTCAAATGGAGAATGCGGGCGTCGATCCCGCTACCTCTCGCATGCTAAGCGAGCGCTCTACCATTTGAGCTAACTCCCCTGTGCCACATGTCTTACTTATTACAGGCTACACTTTGTCCATACTTGTTGTATGATCAAAATAGGGAAGGGGCACAAATCCTGAAATCTGCAAAGCGCCCAGGAGGTGGCTGAGAGACTAAGGCGGCTCGCTGACAATCCACTGTCATGCTAACGTGACTGAATGCCATCAGCCTTAGAGACAGACTGAGGAGACTGGACATCCAAGGGACTGTGGACTAGAGCCACTGCTAATTCACATTGAATGAAGCCAACTGAGGGAGGTGGTTCTAATCAATATGCTTACCGACCTCCTCCCCTTGGTTTTCAGTGTAGGGCAAGTGGGCCATTAGGAATGTTGCTATTCTGGAAGCAGAACGTCTTTCTACTACTGTATTAGCAGACCATTGTCTTTAACATGACCTGTGCAGCAAGACCACATGGTGAACTAAAGTGAATACTGAGCCAAAGAAGAGCATTGCATCATGCCTGCTTTGGCAGCCAATCTTACACTGACAAGATGCATCAACATAAGCAGAAAGAGCTCTCGACGAGGATGGGATTCGAACCCACGCGTGCACAGCACAATGGATTAGCAGTCCATCGCCTTAACCTCTCGGCCACCTCATCTGCCGCACACCGCTCTTTGCCAGTAGCATTGGGAATTGACGAGGGATAATGTGTGAGCTGATCGCTGGTGTATGGACGCAGGGAGATTGACTCCAGATCCCCGACGAGGGGCTGCGTAACACTTTGGTAGAAGCCTGGAGTGATGCTGGCTTCTTCTTTGAGCCTGTTCTTCTTGGGGGTTGCCAGAGTGGATCGTCTGCCTCCATCTCACCCTGCCCCTAGCATTCTCCTCTGTCACACCAACCCTCTGCATGTCCTACTTGGCTACGTCTATGAACGTTGTCTTTGGTCTTTCTCTTATTCTCCTGCCCAGCTGCTCCGTATTTAACACCCTTTTCCCAGTATATCTTATATCCCTCCTCTGCACATGTGCAAATCACCTCAGCCTTGCTGGCCTAACGTCGTCTGCAAACGGCTCAACCCCAGCTGTCCCTCGCACGTGGTCATTTCACATCTGTTCCATCCTGGACACTCCCAAGCAAAAGCTTATCATCTTCAACTCTGCAGACTCCATCTGTGCCACACATCAGAGCAGCTCTCACTACCATCTTCTAAAGCTTGCCTTTCGCACTTGCTGCTATCCTTGTGTGACAAATCACCCCTGAATTTGTTCTCCACCCACACCCAATGGATTGGCTACACGCATGGCTTTGGGTCTCCTCGCGGATGTCCAAAAGTGTCCTGGAGAATGCGGGTATCGATCCCGCTGCCTCTCACATGCAAAGCGAGCGCTCTACCATTTGAGCTAATTCCCCATTGAGGGTTGAGCACTGCAGCTTCATCGTGCCATACGGAGCCTCAGCTCAGGTGGAACTAATCACAACACCCCCCTTTCAATGTTTTCTGGGCTTGTCAACTACAACAAGACTCTTTGGTGCAATCGTAACTCACACGAGACATTTCCGAGCGATTCAAGTCTGGGCCCTACGCAGTACGCCAGGAGAGTGTCACTGGAAGCCCCTTTCAGCTGCTTCTGGAGAAAAGCGATGTCAGACTGGGCCGGGGGACTCTTTGCTGCCATCGGCCAGTATTGTGAGGGTAAGAGGGGAGACAATCACTTCATATGGTCAAAGATTGATGAGGTTTGAAGCCAGCGTTAACATGGTAGTACCTGAAAGGTAGTGAGCGGAGAAGTGCAAATAAACCTGGGGTGTACAACATCAGGCCTCGAGGGCCGGTGTCCTGCAGGTTTTAGGTATAACCCTGGGTCAACACACCTGAATCAAATGATTAGTTCATTACCAGGCCTCTGGAGAACTTCAAGAAATGTTGAGGAGGTAATTTAGCCATTTGAATCCCCTATGATGGATCAAGAATACATCTGAAACCTGCAGGACACCGGCCCTCGAGGCCTGGAGTTCGACACCTGTGAAATAAAGATTTGCCAAAGGAAGCCACATGCATTCAATTGGGACACTGACTAGCAAAGTGTCAAATGGAGAATGCGGGCGTCGATCCCGCTACCTCTCGCATGCTAAGCGAGCGCTCTACCATTTGAGCTAACTCCCCTGTGCCACATGTCTTACTTATTACAGGCTACACTTTGTCCATACTTGTTGTATGATCAAAATAGGGAAGGGGCACAAATCCTGAAATCTGCAAAGCGCCCAGGAGGTGGCTGAGAGACTAAGGCGGCTCGCTGACAATCCACTGTCATGCTAACGTGACTGAATGCCATCAGCCTTAGAGACAGACTGAGGAGACTGGACATCCAAGGGACTGTGGACTAGAGCCACTGCTAATTCACATTGAATGAAGCCAACTGAGGGAGGTGGTTCTAATCAATATGCTTACCGACCTCCTCCCCTTGGTTTTCAGTGTAGGGCAAGTGGGCCATTAGGAATGTTGCTATTCTGGAAGCAGAACGTCTTTCTACTACTGTATTATCAGACCATTGTCTTTAACATGACTTGTGCAGCAAGACCACATGGTGAATTAAAATGAAAACTGAGCATTGCATCATGCCTGCTTTGGCAGCCAATCTTACCCTGACAAGATGCATCAACATAAGCAGAAAGAGCTCTCGACGAGGATGGGATTCGAACCCACGCGTGCACAGCACAATGGATTAGCAGTCCATCGCCTTAACCTCTCGGCCACCTCATCTGCCGCACACTGCTCTTTGCCAGTAGCATTGGGAATTGACGAGGGATAATGTGTGAGCTGATCGCTGGTGTATGGACGCAGGGAGATTGACTCCAGATCCCCGACGAGGGGCTGCGTAACACTTTGGTAGAAGCCTGGAGTGATGCTGGCTTCTTCTTTGAGCCTGTTCTTCTTGGGGGTTGCCAGAGTGGATCGTCTGCCTCCATCTCACCCTGCCCCTAGCATTCTCCTCTGTCACACCAACCCTCTGCATGTCCTACTTGGCTACGTCTATGAACGTTGTCTTTGGTCTTTCTCTTATTCTCCTGCCCAGCCGCTCCGTATTTAACACCCTTTTCCCAGTATATCTTATATCCCTCCTCTGCACATGTGCAAATCACCTCAGCCTTGCTGGCCTAACGTCGTCTGCAAACGGCTCAACCCCAGCTGTCCCTCGCACGTGGTCATTTCACATCTGTTCCATCCTGGACACTCCCAAGCAAAAGCTTATCATCTTCAACTCTGCAGACTCCATCTGTGCCACACATCAGAGCAGCTCTCACTACCATCTTCTAAAGCTTGCCTTTCGCACTTGCTGCTATCCTTGTGTGACAAATCACCCCTGAATTTGTTCTCCACCCACACCCAATGGATTGGCTACACGCATGGCTTTGGGTCTCCTCGCGGATGTCCAAAAGTGTCCTGGAGAATGCGGGTATCGATCCCGCTGCCTCTCACATGCAAAGCGAGCGCTCTACCATTTGAGCTAATTCCCCATTGAGGGTTGAGCACTGCAGCTTCATCGTGCCATACGGAGCCTCAGCTCAGGTGGAACTAATCACAACACCCCCCTTTCAATGTTTTCTGGGCTTGTCAACTACAACAAGACTCTTTGGTGCAATCGTAACTCACACGAGACATTTCCGAGCGATTCAAGTCTGGGCCCTACGCAGTACGCCAGGAGAGTGTCACTGGAAGCCCCTTTCAGCTGCTTCTGGAGAAAAGAGATGTCAGACTGGGCCGGGGGACTCTTTGCTGCCATCGGCCAGTATTGTGAGGGTAAGAGGGGAGACAATCACTTCATATGGTCAAAGATTGATGAGGTTTGAAGCCAGCGTTAACATGGTAGTACCTGAAAGGTAGTGAGCGGAGAAGTGCAAATAAACCTGGGGTGTACAACATCAGGCCTCGAGGGCCGGTGTCCTGCAGGTTTTAGGTATAACCCTGGGTCAACACACCTGAATCAAATGATTAGTTCATTACCAGGCCTCTGGAGAACTTCAAGAAATGTTGAGGAGGTAATTTAGCCATTTGAATCCCCTATGATGGATCAAGAATACATCTGAAACCTGCAGGACACCGGCCCTCGAGGCCTGGAGTTCGACACCTGTGAAATAAAGATTTGCCAAAGGAAGCCACATGCATTCAATTGGGACACTGACTAGCAAAGTGTCAAATGGAGAATGCGGGCGTCGATCCCGCTACCTCTCGCATGCTAAGCGAGCGCGCTACCATTTGAGCTAACTCCCCTGTGCCACATGTCTTACTTATTACAGGCTACACTTTGTCCATACTTGTTGTATGATCAAAATAGGGAAGGGGCACAAATCCTGAAATCTGCAAAGCGCCCAGGAGGTGGCTGAGAGACTAAGGCGGCTCGCTGACAATCCACTGTCATGCTAACGTGACTGAATGCCATCAGCCTTAGAGACAGACTGAGGAGACTGGACATCCAAGGGACTGTGGACTAGAGCCACTGCTAATTCACATTGAATGAAGCCAACTGAGGGAGGTGGTTCTAATCAATATGCTTACCGACCTCCTCCCCTTGGTTTTCAGTGTAGGGCAAGTGGGCCATTAGGAATGTTGCTATTCTGGAAGCAGAACGTCTTTCTACTACTGTATTAGCAGACCATTGTCTTTAACATGACTTGTGCAGCAAGACCACATGGTGAATTAAAGTGAAAACTGAGTATTGCATCATGCCTGCTTTGGCAGCCAATCTTACACTGACAAGATGCATCAACATAAGCAGAAAGAGCTCTCGACGAGGATGGGATTCGAACCCACGCGTGCACAGCACAATGGATTAGCAGTCCATCGCCTTAACCTCTCGGCCACCTCATCTGCCGCACACCGCTCTTTGCCAGTAGCATTGGGAATTGACGAGGGATAATGTGTGAGCTGATCGCTGGTGTATGGACGCAGGGAGATTGACTCCAGATCCCCGACGAGGGGCTGCGTAACACTTTGGTAGAAGCCTGGAGTGATGCTGGCTTCTTCTTTGAGCCTGTTCTTCTTGGGGGTTGCCAGAGTGGATCGTCTGCCTCCATCTCACCCTGCCCCTAGCATTCTCCTCTGTCACACCAACCCTCTGCATGTCCTACTTGGCTACGTCTATGAACGTTGTCTTTGGTCTTTCTCTTATTCTCCTGCCCAGCCGCTCCATATTTAACACCCTTTTCCCAGTATATCTTATATCCCTCCTCTGCACATGTGCAAATCACCTCAGCCTTGCTGGCCTAACGTCGTCTGCAAACGGCTCAACCCCAGCTGTCCCTCGCACGTGGTCATTTCACATCTGTTCCATCCTGGACACTCCCAAGCAAAAGCTTATCATCTTCAACTCTGCAGACTCCATCTATGCCACACATCAGAGCAGCTCTCACTACCATCTTCTAAAGCTTGCCTTTCGCACTTGCTGCTATCCTTGTGTGACAAATCACCCCTGAATTTGTTCTCCACCCACACCCAATGGATTGGCTACACGCATGGCTTTGGGTCTCCTCGCGGATGTCCAAAAGTGTCCTGGAGAATGCGGGTATCGATCCCGCTGCCTCTCACATGCAAAGCGAGCGCTCTACCATTTGAGCTAATTCCCCATTGAGGGTTGAGCACTGCAGCTTCATCGTGCCATACGGAGCCTCAGCTCAGGTGGAACTAATCACAACACCCCCCTTTCAATGTTTTCTGGGCTTGTCAACTACAACAAGACTCTTTGGTGCAATCGTAACTCACACGAGACATTTCCGAGCGATTCAAGTCTGGGCCCTACGCAGTACGCCAGGAGAGTGTCACTGGAAGCCCCTTTCAGCTGCTTCTGGAGAAAAGAGATGTCAGACTGGGCCGGGGGACTCTTTGCTGCCATCGGCCAGTATTGTGAGGGTAAGAGGGGAGACAATCACTTCATATGGTCAAAGATTGATGAGGTTTGAAGCCAGCGTTAACATGGTAGTACCTGAAAGGTAGTGAGCGGAGAAGTGCAAATAAACCTGGGGTGTACAACATCAGGCCTCGAGGGCCGGTGTCCTGCAGGTTTTAGGTATAACCCTGGGTCAACACACCTGAATCAAATGATTAGTTCATTACCAGGCCTCTGGAGAACTTCAAGAAATGTTGAGGAGGTAATTTAGCCATTTGAATCCCCTATGATGGATCAAGAATACATCTGAAACCTGCAGGACACCGGCCCTCGAGGCCTGGAGTTCGACACCTGTGAAATAAAGATTTGCCAAAGGAAGCCACATGCATTCAATTGGGACACTGACTAGCAAAGTGTCAAATGGAGAATGCGGGCGTCGATCCCGCTACCTCTCGCATGCTAAGCGAGCGCTCTACCATTTGAGCTAACTCCCCTGTGCCACATGTCTTACTTATTACAGGCTACACTTTGTCCATACTTGTTGTATGATCAAAATAGGGAAGGGGCACAAATCCTGAAATCTGCAAAGCGCCCAGGAGGTGGCTGAGAGACTAAGGCGGCTCGCTGACAATCCACTGTCATGCTAACGTGACTGAATGCCATCAGCCTTAGAGACAGACTGAGGAGACTGGACATCCAAGGGACTGTGGACTAGAGCCACTGCTAATTCACATTGAATGAAGCCAACTGAGGGAGGTGGTTCTAATCAATATGCTTACCGACCTCCTCCCCTTGGTTTTCAGTATAGGGCAAGTTGGCCATTAGGAATGTTGCTATTCTGGAAGCAGAACGTCTTTCTACTACTGTATTATCAGACCATTGTCTTTAACATGACTTGTGCAACAAGACCACATGGTGAACTAAAGTGAATACTGAGCCAAAGAAGAGCATTGCATCATGCCTGCTTTGGCAGCCAATCTTACCCTGACAAGATGCATCAACATAAGCAGAAAGAGCTCTCGACGAGGATGGGATTCGAACCCACGCGTGCACAGCACAATGGATTAGCAGTCCATCGCCTTAACCTCTCGGCCACCTCATCTGCCGCACACCGCTCTTTGCCAGTAGCATTGGGAATTGACGAGGGATAATGTGTGAGCTGATCGCTGGTGTATGGACGCAGGGAGATTGACTCCAGATCCCCGACGAGGGGCTGCGTAACACTTTGGTAGAAGCCTGGAGTGATGCTGGCTTCTTCTTTGAGCCTGTTCTTCTTGGGGGTTGCCAGAGTGGATCGTCTGCCTCCATCTCACCCTGCCCCTAGCATTCTCCTCTGTCACACCAACCCTCTGCATGTCCTACTTGGCTACGTCTATGAACGTTGTCTTTGGTCTTTCTCTTATTCTCCTGCCCAGCTGCTCCGTATTTAACACCCTTTTCCCAGTATATCTTATATCCCTCCTCTGCACATGTGCAAATCACCTCAGCCTTGCTGGCCTAACGTCGTCTGCAAACGGCTCAACCCCAGCTGTCCCTCGCACGTGGTCATTTCACATCTGTTCCATCCTGGACACTCCCAAGCAAAAGCTTATCATCTTCAACTCTGCAGACTCCATCTGTGCCACACATCAGAGCAGCTCTCACTACCATCTTCTAAAGCTTGCCTTTCGCACTTGCTGCTATCCTTGTGTGACAAATCACCCCTGAATTTGTTCTCCACCCACACCCAATGGATTGGCTACACGCATGGCTTTGGGTCTCCTCGCGGATGTCCAAAAGTGTCCTGGAGAATGCGGGTATCGATCCCGCTGCCTCTCACATGCAAAGCGAGCGCTCTACCATTTGAGCTAATTCCCCATTGAGGGTTGAGCACTGCAGCTTCATCGTGCCATACGGAGCCTCAGCTCAGGTGGAACTAATCACAACACCCCCCTTTCAATGTTTTCTGGGCTTGTCAACTACAACAAGACTCTTTGGTGCAATCGTAACTCACACGAGACATTTCCGAGCGATTCAAGTCTGGGCCCTACGCAGTACGCCAGGAGAGTGTCACTGGAAGCCCCTTTCAGCTGCTTCTGGAGAAAAGCGATGTCAGACTGGGCCGGGGGACTCTTTGCTGCCATCGGCCAGTATTGTGAGGGTAAGAGGGGAGACAATCACTTCATATGGTCAAAGATTGATGAGGTTTGAAGCCAGCGTTAACATGGTAGTACCTGAAAGGTAGTGAGCGGAGAAGTGCAAATAAACCTGGGGTGTACAACATCAGGCCTCGAGGGCCGGTGTCCTGCAGGTTTTAGGTATAACCCTGGGTCAACACACCTGAATCAAATGATTAGTTCATTACCAGGCCTCTGGAGAACTTCAAGAAATGTTGAGGAGGTAATTTAGCCATTTGAATCCCCTATGATGGATCAAGAATACATCTGAAACCTGCAGGACACCGGCCCTCGAGGCCTGGAGTTCGACACCTGTGAAATAAAGATTTGCCAAAGGAAGCCACATGCATTCAATTGGGACACTGACTAGCAAAGTGTCAAATGGAGAATGCGGGCGTCGATCCCGCTACCTCTCGCATGCTAAGCGAGCGCTCTACCATTTGAGCTAACTCCCCTGTGCCACATGTCTTACTTATTACAGGCTACACTTTGTCCATACTTGTTGTATGATCAAAATAGGGAAGGGGCACAAATCCTGAAATCTGCAAAGCGCCCAGGAGGTGGCTGAGAGACTAAGGCGGCTCGCTGACAATCCACTGTCATGCTAACGTGACTGAATGCCATCAGCCTTAGAGACAGACTGAGGAGACTGGACATCCAAGGGACTGTGGACTAGAGCCACTGCTAATTCACATTGAATGAAGCCAACTGAGGGAGGTGGTTCTAATCAATATGCTTACCGACCTCCTCCCCTTGGTTTTCAGTGTAGGGCAAGTGGGCCATTAGGAATGTTGCTATTCTGGAAGCAGAACGTCTTTCTACTACTGTATTAGCAGACCATTGTCTTTAACATGACCTGTGCAGCAAGACCACATGGTGAACTAAAGTGAATACTGAGCCAAAGAAGAGCATTGCATCATGCCTGCTTTGGCAGCCAATCTTACACTGACAAGATGCATCAACATAAGCAGAAAGAGCTCTCGACGAGGATGGGATTCGAACCCACGCGTGCACAGCACAATGGATTAGCAGTCCATCGCCTTAACCTCTCGGCCACCTCATCTGCCGCACACCGCTCTTTGCCAGTAGCATTGGGAATTGACGAGGGATAATGTGTGAGCTGATCGCTGGTGTATGGACGCAGGGAGATTGACTCCAGATCCCCGACGAGGGGCTGCGTAACACTTTGGTAGAAGCCTGGAGTGATGCTGGCTTCTTCTTTGAGCCTGTTCTTCTTGGGGGTTGCCAGAGTGGATCGTCTGCCTCCATCTCACCCTGCCCCTAGCATTCTCCTCTGTCACACCAACCCTCTGCATGTCCTACTTGGCTACGTCTATGAACGTTGTCTTTGGTCTTTCTCTTATTCTCCTGCCCAGCCGCTCCGTATTTAACACCCTTTTCCCAGTATATCTTATATCCCTCCTCTGCACATGTGCAAATCACCTCAGCCTTGCTGGCCTAACGTCGTCTGCAAACGGCTCAACCCCAGCTGTCCCTCGCACGTGGTCATTTCACATCTGTTCCATCCTGGACACTCCCAAGCAAAAGCTTATCATCTTCAACTCTGCAGACTCCATCTGTGCCACACATCAGAGCAGCTCTCACTACCATCTTCTAAAGCTTGCCTTTCGCACTTGCTGCTATCCTTGTGTGACAAATCACCCCTGAATTTGTTCTCCACCCACACCCAATGGATTGGCTACACGCATGGCTTTGGGTCTCCTCGCGGATGTCCAAAAGTGTCCTGGAGAATGCGGGTATCGATCCCGCTGCCTCTCACATGCAAAGCGAGCGCTCTACCATTTGAGCTAATTCCCCATTGAGGGTTGAGCACTGCAGCTTCATCGTGCCATACGGAGCCTCAGCTCAGGTGGAACTAATCACAACACCCCCCTTTCAATGTTTTCTGGGCTTGTCAACTACAACAAGACTCTTTGGTGCAATCGTAACTCACACGAGACATTTCCGAGCGATTCAAGTCTGGGCCCTACGCAGTACGCCAGGAGAGTGTCACTGGAAGCCCCTTTCAGCTGCTTCTGGAGAAAAGAGATGTCAGACTGGGCCGGGGGACTCTTTGCTGCCATCGGCCAGTATTGTGAGGGTAAGAGGGGAGACAATCACTTCATATGGTCAAAGATTGATGAGGTTTGAAGCCAGCGTTAACATGGTAGTACCTGAAAGGTAGTGAGCAGAGAAGTGCAAATAAACCTGGGGTGTACAACATCAGGCCTCGAGGGCCGGTGTCCTGCAGGTTTTAGGTATAACCCTGGGTCAACACACCTGAATCAAATGATTAGTTCATTACCAGGCCTCTGGAGAACTTCAAGAAATGTTGAGGAGGTAATTTAGCCATTTGAATCCCCTATGATGGATCAAGAATACATCTGAAACCTGCAGGACACCGGCCCTCGAGGCCTGGAGTTCGACACCTGTGAAATAAAGATTTGCCAAAGGAAGCCACATGCATTCAATTGGGACACTGACTAGCAAAGTGTCAAATGGAGAATGCGGGGGTCGATCCCGCTACCTCTCGCATGCTAAGCGAGCGCTCTACCATTTGAGCTAACTCCCCTGTGCCACATGTCTTACTTATTACAGGCTACACTTTGTCCATACTTGTTGTATGATCAAAATAGGGAAGGGGCACAAATCCTGAAATCTGCAAAGCGCCCAGGAGGTGGCTGAGAGACTAAGGCGGCTCGCTGACAATCCACTGTCATGCTAACGTGACTGAATGCCATCAGCCTTAGAGACAGACTGAGGAGACTGGACATCCAAGGGACTGTGGACTAGAGCCACTGCTAATTCACATTGAATGAAGCCAACTGAGGGAGGTGGTTCTAATCAATATGCTTACCGACCTCCTCCCCTTGGTTTTCAGTGTAGGGCAAGTGGGCCATTAGGAATGTTGCTATTCTGGAAGCAGAACGTCTTTCTACTACTGTATTATCAGACCATTGTCTTTAACATGACTTGTGCAGCAAGACCACATGGTGAATTAAAATGAAAACTGAGCATTGCATCATGCCTGCTTTGGCAGCCAATCTTACCCTGACAAGATGCATCAACATAAGCAGAAAGAGCTCTCGACGAGGATGGGATTCGAACCCACGCGTGCACAGCACAATGGATTAGCAGTCCATCGCCTTAACCTCTCGGCCACCTCATCTGCCGCACACCGCTCTTTGCCAGTAGCATTGGGAATTGACGAGGGATAATGTGTGAGCTGATCGCTGGTGTATGGACGCAGGGAGATTGACTCCAGATCCCCGACGAGGGGCTGCGTAACACTTTGGTAGAAGCCTGGAGTGATGCTGGCTTCTTCTTTGAGCCTGTTCTTCTTGGGGGTTGCCAGAGTGGATCGTCTGCCTCCATCTCACCCTGCCCCTAGCATTCTCCTCTGTCACACCAACCCTCTGCATGTCCTACTTGGCTACGTCTATGAACGTTGTCTTTGGTCTTTCTCTTATTCTCCTGCCCAGCCGCTCCGTATTTAACACCCTTTTCCCAGTATATCTTATATCCCTCCTCTGCACATGTGCAAATCACCTCAGCCTTGCTGGCCTAACGTCGTCTGCAAACGGCTCAACCCCAGCTGTCCCTCGCACGTGGTCATTTCACATCTGTTCCATCCTGGACACTCCCAAGCAAAAGCTTATCATCTTCAACTCTGCAGACTCCATCTGTGCCACACATCAGAGCAGCTCTCACTACCATCTTCTAAAGCTTGCCTTTCGCACTTGCTGCTATCCTTGTGTGACAAATCACCCCTGAATTTGTTCTCCACCCACACCCAATGGATTGGCTACACGCATGGCTTTGGGTCTCCTCGCGGATGTCCAAAAGTGTCCTGGAGAATGCGGGTATCGATCCCGCTGCCTCTCACATGCAAAGCGAGCGCTCTACCATTTGAGCTAATTCCCCATTGAGGGTTGAGCACTGCAGCTTCATCGTGCCATACGGAGCCTCAGCTCAGGTGGAACTAATCACAACACCCCCCTTTCAATGTTTTCTGGGCTTGTCAACTACAACAAGACTCTTTGGTGCAATCGTAACTCACACGAGACATTTCCGAGCGATTCAAGTCTGGGCCCTACGCAGTACGCCAGGAGAGTGTCACTGGAAGCCCCTTTCAGCTGCTTCTGGAGAAAAGAGATGTCAGACTGGGCCGGGGGACTCTTTGCTGCCATCGGCCAGTATTGTGAGGGTAAGAGGGGAGACAATCACTTCATATGGTCAAAGATTGATGAGGTTTGAAGCCAGCGTTAACATGGTAGTACCTGAAAGGTAGTGAGCGGAGAAGTGCAAATAAACCTGGGGTGTACAACATCAGGCCTCGAGGGCCGGTGTCCTGCAGGTTTTAGGTATAACCCTGGGTCAACACACCTGAATCAAATGATTAGTTCATTACCAGGCCTCTGGAGAACTTCAAGAAATGTTGAGGAGGTAATTTAGCCATTTGAATCCCCTATGATGGATCAAGAATACATCTGAAACCTGCAGGACACCGGCCCTCGAGGCCTGGAGTTCGACACCTGTGAAATAAAGATTTGCCAAAGGAAGCCACATGCATTCAATTGGGACACTGACTAGCAAAGTGTCAAATGGAGAATGCGGGCGTCGATCCCGCTACCTCTCGCATGCTAAGCGAGCGCGCTACCATTTGAGCTAACTCCCCTGTGCCACATGTCTTACTTATTACAGGCTACACTTTGTCCATACTTGTTGTATGATCAAAATAGGGAAGGGGCACAAATCCTGAAATCTGCAAAGCGCCCAGGAGGTGGCTGAGAGACTAAGGCGGCTCGCTGACAATCCACTGTCATGCTAACGTGACTGAATGCCATCAGCCTTAGAGACAGACTGAGGAGACTGGACATCCAAGGGACTGTGGACTAGAGCCACTGCTAATTCACATTGAATGAAGCCAACTGAGGGAGGTGGTTCTAATCAATATGCTTACCGACCTCCTCCCCTTGGTTTTCAGTGTAGGGCAAGTGGGCCATTAGGAATGTTGCTATTCTGGAAGCAGAACGTCTTTCTACTACTGTATTAGCAGACCATTGTCTTTAACATGACTTGTGCAGCAAGACCACATGGTGAATTAAAGTGAAAACTGAGTATTGCATCATGCCTGCTTTGGCAGCCAATCTTACACTGACAAGATGCATCAACATAAGCAGAAAGAGCTCTCGACGAGGATGGGATTCGAACCCACGCGTGCACAGCACAATGGATTAGCAGTCCATCGCCTTAACCTCTCGGCCACCTCATCTGCCGCACACCGCTCTTTGCCAGTAGCATTGGGAATTGACGAGGGATAATGTGTGAGCTGATCGCTGGTGTATGGACGCAGGGAGATTGACTCCAGATCCCCGACGAGGGGCTGCGTAACACTTTGGTAGAAGCCTGGAGTGATGCTGGCTTCTTCTTTGAGCCTGTTCTTCTTGGGGGTTGCCAGAGTGGATCGTCTGCCTCCATCTCACCCTGCCCCTAGCATTCTCCTCTGTCACACCAACCCTCTGCATGTCCTACTTGGCTACGTCTATGAACGTTGTCTTTGGTCTTTCTCTTATTCTCCTGCCCAGCCGCTCCGTATTTAACACCCTTTTCCCAGTATATCTTATATCCCTCCTCTGCACATGTGCAAATCACCTCAGCCTTGCTGGCCTAACGTCGTCTGCAAACGGCTCAACCCCAGCTGTCCCTCGCACGTGGTCATTTCACATCTGTTCCATCCTGGACACTCCCAAGCAAAAGCTTATCATCTTCAACTCTGCAGACTCCATCTGTGCCACACATCAGAGGAGCTCTCACTACCATCTTCTAAAGCTTGCCTTTCGCACTTGCTGCTATCCTTGTGTGACAAATCACCCCTGAATTTGTTCTCCACCCACACCCAATGGATTGGCTACACGCATGGCTTTGGGTCTCCTCGCGGATGTCCAAAAGTGTCCTGGAGAATGCGGGTATCGATCCCGCTGCCTCTCACATGCAAAGCGAGCGCTCTACCATTTGAGCTAATTCCCCATTGAGGGTTGAGCACTGCAGCTTCATCGTGCCATACGGAGCCTCAGCTCAGGTGGAACTAATCACAACACCCCCCTTTCAATGTTTTCTGGGCTTGTCAACTACAACAAGACTCTTTGGTGCAATCGTAACTCACACGAGACATTTCCGAGCGATTCAAGTCTGGGCCCTACGCAGTACGCCAGGAGAGTGTCACTGGAAGCCCCTTTCAGCTGCTTCTGGAGAAAAGAGATGTCAGACTGGGCCGGGGGACTCTTTGCTGCCATCGGCCAGTATTGTGAGGGTAAGAGGGGAGACAATCACTTCATATGGTCAAAGATTGATGAGGTTTGAAGCCAGCGTTAACATGGTAGTACCTGAAAGGTAGTGAGCGGAGAAGTGCAAATAAACCTGGGGTGTACAACATCAGGCCTCGAGGGCCGGTGTCCTGCAGGTTTTAGGTATAACCCTGGGTCAACACACCTGAATCAAATGATTAGTTCATTACCAGGCCTCTGGAGAACTTCAAGAAATGTTGAGGAGGTAATTTAGCCATTTGAATCCCCTATGATGGATCAAGAATACATCTGAAACCTGCAGGACACCGGCCCTCGAGGCCTGGAGTTCGACACCTGTGAAATAAAGATTTGCCAAAGGAAGCCACATGCATTCAATTGGGACACTGACTAGCAAAGTGTCAAATGGAGAATGCGGGCGTCGATCCCGCTACCTCTCGCATGCTAAGCGAGCGCTCTACCATTTGAGCTAACTCCCCTGTGCCACATGTCTTACTTATTACAGGCTACACTTTGTCCATACTTGTTGTATGATCAAAATAGGGAAGGGGCACAAATCCTGAAATCTGCAAAGCGCCCAGGAGGTGGCTGAGAGACTAAGGCGGCTCGCTGACAATCCACTGTCATGCTAACGTGACTGAATGCCATCAGCCTTAGAGACAGACTGAGGAGACTGGACATCCAAGGGACTGTGGACTAGAGCCACTGCTAATTCACATTGAATGAAGCCAACTGAGGGAGGTGGTTCTAATCAATATGCTTACCGACCTCCTCCCCTTGGTTTTCAGTGTAGGGCAAGTGGGCCATTAGGAATGTTGCTATTCTGGAAGCAGAACGTCTTTCTACTACTGTATTATCAGACCATTGTCTTTAACATGACTTGTGCAGCAAGACCACATGGTGAATTAAAATGAAAACTGAGCATTGCATCATGCCTGCTTTGGCAGCCAATCTTACACTGACAAGATGCATCAACATAAGCAGAAAGAGCTCTCGACGAGGATGGGATTCGAACCCACGCGTGCACAGCACAATGGATTAGCAGTCCATTGCCTTAACCTCTCGGCCACCTCATCTGCCGCACACCACTCTTTGCCAGTAGCATTGGGAATTGACGAGGGATAATGTGTGAGCTGATCGCTGGTGTATGGACGCAGGGAGATTGACTCCAGATCCCCGACGAGGGGCTGCGTAACACTTTGGTAGAAGCCTGGAGTGATGCTGGCTTCTTCTTTGAGCCTGTTCTTCTTGGGGGTTGCCAGAGTGGATCGTCTGCCTCCATCTCACCCTGCCCCTAGCATTCTCCTCTGTCACACCAACCCTCTGCATGTCCTACTTGGCTACGTCTATGAACGTTGTCTTTGGTCTTTCTCTTATTCTCCTGCCCAGCCGCTCCGTATTTAACACCCTTTTCCCAGTATATCTTATATCCCTCCTCTGCACATGTGCAAATCACCTCAGCCTTGCTGGCCTAACGTCGTCTGCAAACGGCTCAACCCCAGCTGTCCCTCGCACGTGGTCATTTCACATCTGTTCCATCCTGGACACTCCCAAGCAAAAGCTTATCATCTTCAACTCTGCAGACTCCATCTGTGCCACACATCAGAGCAGCTCTCACTACCATCTTCTAAAGCTTGCCTTTCGCACTTGCTGCTATCCTTGTGTGACAAATCACCCCTGAATTTGTTCTCCACCCACACCCAATGGATTGGCTACACGCATGGCTTTGGGTCTCCTCGCGGATGTCCAAAAGTGTCCTGGAGAATGCGGGTATCGATCCCGCTGCCTCTCACATGCAAAGCGAGCGCTCTACCATTTGAGCTAATTCCCCATTGAGGGTTGAGCACTGCAGCTTCATCGTGCCATACGGAGCCTCAGCTCAGGTGGAACTAATCACAACACCCCCCTTTCAATGTTTTCTGGGCTTGTCAACTACAACAAGACTCTTTGGTGCAATCGTAACTCACACGAGACATTTCCGAGCGATTCAAGTCTGGGCCCTACGCAGTACGCCAGGAGAGTGTCACTGGAAGCCCCTTTCAGCTGCTTCTGGAGAAAAGAGATGTCAGACTGGGCCGGGGGACTCTTTGCTGCCATCGGCCAGTATTGTGAGGGTAAGAGGGGAGACAATCACTTCATATGGTCAAAGATTGATGAGGTTTGAAGCCAGCGTTAACATGGTAGTACCTGAAAGGTAGTGAGCGGAGAAGTGCAAATAAACCTGGGGTGTACAACATCAGGCCTCGAGGGCCGGTGTCCTGCAGGTTTTAGGTATAACCCTGGGTCAACACACCTGAATCAAATGATTAGTTCATTACCAGGCCTCTGGAGAACTTCAAGAAATGTTGAGGAGGTAATTTAGCCATTTGAATCCCCTATGATGGATCAAGAATACATCTGAAACCTGCAGGACACCGGCCCTCGAGGCCTGGAGTTCGACACCTGTGAAATAAAGATTTGCCAAAGGAAGCCACATGCATTCAATTGGGACACTGACTAGCAAAGTGTCAAATGGAGAATGCGGGCGTCGATCCCGCTACCTCTCGCATGCTAAGCGAGCGCTCTACCATTTGAGCTAACTCCCCTGTGCCACATGTCTTACTTATTACAGGCTACACTTTGTCCATACTTGTTGTATGATCAAAATAGGGAAGGGGCACAAATCCTGAAATCTGCAAAGCGCCCAGGAGGTGGCTGAGAGACTAAGGCGGCTCGCTGACAATCCACTGTGTTTTCTGTTAGCGTCTGAAACTGAAGTTGATCTAAGAATATGTCCTGTTCTTCTGAGGTTTGAGCACATTTTGATTTATACAATTTATCATAAAATTCTCTAAAGCTGTCATTAATTTCCAATGGATCTACTGTTATATTCCCTGAAGAGGTCTTTATACTATTAATTGCTCTTTCACTCTGTATTTTTTTAATTCTCCATGCCAAAAGTCTACCTGCTTTCTCTCCTTGGTCATAATAATATTGCTTCAGCCACATTAGACTTTTTGCTGCTGCATCAGATGATAATTTATTATATTCAGTTCTCAGATGTAGCAACTCACTTTGTTTTGTTGAGTCGTAACTAACGTTTAAGTCTAATTCCAAAGATTTAATCTGTTTATCCAGGGTTTCCATTCGCTTTCTTTGCTGTTTATTCTTTGTACTCGTAAAGCTAAGAATTTCACCTCTAATATATGCTTTGAATCCTTCCCATCTCACTAAGGCACAAGTTTGATCTGTATTTAACTCAAAGTAATTTTCTGTTTTCTCCTCTATAAATTTAACAAATTCAGGATTCTGCAGCCATTTTGTTTGAAGCCGCCAGCGAGGGGGGTTATGGATAAACTTTCCTAGATGGATACTCAGTGAGATAGCTGCATGATCACTGATCACTATGCTGACAGTTTGATCCTTGATAAACGTTCTCTTGAGACAAGAAAGTAATCTATACGTGAGCGGGATTTATGTATACTTGAATGACAGGAGAATTCTATTTATCAGGATTTTGTTCTCTCCATACTTCTACCAAGTTGATATCTGATATAAATCGATTTATTAGTTGTCTATTTTGTGCTTTATATGTATCTGAACCTGTTGAGCGATCTATACTCGGATTGAGAGTGCAGTTAAAGTCTCCTCCAAGCATATACAGTCCTTGCAAAGCAGATAAAGTAAGAAACAGATCTTCAATAAATTTGGGCTTATTTTCATTTGGGCCATTGAGACTCACCAAGTTTAAAGTAATAGAAAGGATGGTACCCTGAGTGAGTACGTACCTACCAGCAGGGTCTTTTATTATTTTCGTCATTTGGGATGGTATGCTTCTATGAATCAAAATAATTACACCTCTCGCATAGTTATTGTATGATGCGTGGATCACCTGGCCAGGCCATCTGTTCCTCACAGACTTTAGTTCACAGTCCGTCAGATGTGTTTCTTGAAGAAAAACTATTTTTGATTTCAATTTCTTGATCCTGCTTATAACCTGTTTCAGTTTGATCAGTTTCCTGAGACCCCGGACATTCCAACTAGTGACTTTTATGTCAGAGATATTGCGGGTGTTTAGTTGGTCCATACTTGGAGTTTTCATTCTGTAATATTAAGTTAACAACACGTGATGCTGATGTCAAGTAAACAAAAGTGACAAGTAAACTTTGAATAAAATAAAATAAGATAAGATAAGATAAGATAACCTTTATTAGTCCCACACGTGGGAAATTTGTTTTGTCACAGCAGGAAGTGGACAGTGCAAAAGTTATGAGGCAAAAATTAGAATACAATAAGAATAAATACAGTACACAACTGTACAGAATAGAATAAAATACTATATACAGTAGAATAAAATAAAATAAATATACAATAAGATAAAAATAGAATACAAATACAAATACTATATACAACTGAGTAAAAATACAACGATGACAGAAAGGATTATTGCACTTAGTATTATTGCACATGTATGGATGTGTGTGCTTGATCAGTTAAAGTCTTTATTATGGAGTCTGACAGCAGTGGGGAGGAAAGACCTGCGAAATCTCTCCGTCCCACACCGTGGGTGCCGCAGTCTCCCACTGAAGGAGCTGCTCAGTGCTGTCACAGTCTGCTGCATGGGGTGGGAGATGTTGTCCATCAGGGATGACAGCTTAGCCGCCGTTCTCCTGTCACTCACCACCTCCACTGGGTCCAGAGGGCATCCTAGAACAGAGCTGGCCCTTCGGATCACCCTGTTCAGTCTCTTCCTGTCCCCAGCAGAGATGCTGCCGCCCCAGCAGACCACGCCATAAAATATAGCAGAAGCCACCACAGAGTCATAGAAGGTCTTCAGGAGTGGGCCCTCCACTCCAAACGACCTGAGTCTCCGCAGCAGGTACAGCCTGCTCTGCCCTTTCCTGTAGAGGGCGTCTGAGTTATGAGTCCAGTCCAGTCTATTGTTCAGATGAACACCAAGGTACCTGTAGCTGTCCACAGCCTCAATGTCCATACCCTGGATGTTCAGTGGTTGCAGTGGAGAATGCTTGTGCCTGCGGAAGTCTACCACCAGCTCCTTGGTTTTACTGGCGTTGATCTGGAGGTAGTTCAGCTGGCACCAGTCCACAAAGTCTTGAGTCAGTCCTCTGTACTCCTTGTCGTCCCCATCAGTGATGAGGCCGACTATTGCAGAGTCATCAGAGAACTTCTGCAGGAAGCACTGGGTGGAATTGTGGGAGAAGTCTGCAGTGTAGATGGTGAAGAGGAACGGAGCCAGAACCGTTCCCTGTGGGGCCCCCGTACTGCAGACGACCCTGTCCGACACACAGCCCTGAGTCCTCACATACTGTGGTCGGTCGGTGAGGTAGTCCAGGATCCAGGTAGTGAGGTGATGGTCCACTCCAGAGTTCACCAGCTTGTCCTTCAGAACCGAGGGAAGAATAGTGTTGAAGGCACTGGAGAAATCAAAGAACATGATTCTCACAGTGCTTCCAGCGGTCTCCAGGTGAGCGAGGGAACGATGTAGGAGGTGAATGACGGCATCATCCGCTCCAATGCCAGGCTGGTAGGCAAACTGAAGTGGGTCCAGTGATGAGCTTATTAGGCGCCGAAGCTGAGCCATAGAGAAATAAATAGAGAAAAAAAACCCTGGCATTGACCCATAACACTTAAAGTCCCCCCCCCCCCCTTCCCTTACTCAGAGTAGTAAACTAGGGGCTGTGCTATTCCACTACAAAGGGGAATAGCTGAACTACAAGAACCCAACCCAACTAAGGCAACAGTGGTGTCCGTCAACCATGCATACACCATATTCAAACATAACATAAACATAACAAACCCATATGTGTTAACATATCAGACTAGCCACTAAATTAGAATAATTCCATGGCAGTGTCCTTTTTGTAACTTACAGAATCCCACTTGAAAGGATAAAAGTTAAACCAAAGTAGGTAACATTGTTGTGTTCAAGAGGGAGAAAGAGAGAAAAAGGAAAAACAAACAAACAAAAAATTACGTTTGTAGTGGCGTTATTAAAACGTAATGGAAGAAGCTCTAAAAAAGAAAAAAAATACTTCCTGTGTCCAATAACATGGCAAGTCAATGAGTAGCAAAAAGCCAAATATTATAACTGAGTGAAAATACAGATTTTTACAGCTCGTCTATTAGTTATGAGCAGCTGATTCTGCAGTTCAGGGAGTGAAACGCTCATCGCTACAGTTAGTCCTGTCCAGTGTGTCTACGGTGGAAATCCTTGGCCTCCTTTGGAGATGAAAACAGGCGTATCTTCCCATCGTGGAGGATTCTCATCTTGCATGGATTATATTGAAAACCGCGGAACACTCCTTCGTCGGCAAACACTTTTCTGATCGCGTTGAACTCCGTTCGCTGCTGGATGGTCTCAGCTGAGAAATCTTGGGCAAAAAAGAGTTTGTTTCCGTCGTGCTTGATGTTACTGTGTTTTGTGGAGCGGAAAACAAACTCCCGATCTTGGAAGTTCAGGAATCGGATAAGGACAGCTCTGTGTTGGTTTGGCTTTGGAGGTGCTAGGATGCGGTGAGCCCTCTCAATAACGAACAATCTGTCGGTCTCAAGCCAGCACGGTAACATCTCCCTTATAAACTCCAGCAGTGGCCGCTGACCCTCGGCGCCCTCCCGGAGGCCAAATAGCCGCAGGTTCTTCCTTCGGCCCCGGTTCTCCAGGTCGTCGGTTTTTGCCTCCAGGTAGGATATCCGCTTCATGGCACTGCTGAGATCGGCCACGCTCTTTCCCAGGAGCTCCTCTGCCGACATTATTCTATTTTCAGCTTCCACTAGTCGTGTAGCATTTGCAGCAACATTTTGCTTTACCTCCATCATGTTTGTCTCCAAAGCAGCAACTGGCTTCGTCATTTCGCCCATATGGTTATCTATGCTGTCCAGTTTAGTTCCGAATACACTAAACTCGGAGCGCAATGACCGAAGTTCAGCTAACACCGTGCTAAGGTCACCCATGCTACTAGCGCTAGCAGCTCCCTCGCTGTTTTCAGGCATTGCCAAAATATCGGTTTTAACTGGTTTTTGGGAACCGCGTTTTCGGGGTGAAAATATCACAGCCCTTAAGATTAGTCGTTTTTGACATTTTCCAATAGCAATTAAGTTTCTAGTTTTTGGTTGTTCATGCAGGTTACACGGAGCAACCACTTTATGCTGCCATCTTGATCCGCGGCTCCATAGCACCCCCCATGCACCTCATTTTACTGTGTACAGTGACAATAACATACATCATGAAGTCAGCGAAACTTAATGCAGCTGGACACCGCTGGGTGGCGGAGCTGGCAGATTATCGGTTCACTCTTAAGTACAGGCCAGGGGCAGCGAATCGAGATGTAGATTACTTATCAAGAAGAGGAAAGCCCATTAAAGCCATCATGCAGGAATGCACAGAGGAATGTCAGCAGGATGCCATTGAATGTGTTGGGAAAGCTGTCACCTGTAATGTCAACGCGCTTCCAGAGGGATGCATCATCTCAGAACCATCCATCCATCCGCTTCTCAGGGGGCACTGGAGCCTATCCCATCTGTCATAGGGCAAGAGGCAGGGTACACCCTGGACAGGTCGCCAGTCTGTCACAGGGCCAACACACAGGTACAGACAACCATTCGCGCTCACATTCACTCGCACCTAATGGCAATTTGGATTTTTCCAATTAACCTATCCCCACAAGATGCATGTCTTTGGACAGTGGGAGGAAGCCGGAGTCCCCAGAGGGAACCCACACAAACACGGGGAGAACATGCAAACTCAATGCAGAAAGACCCCGGCCTGATGGTGGAATTGAACTCAGGACCTTCTTGCTGTGCGGCAACAGTGCTAACCACCGTGCCATCTCAGAACCAATTCAGCCATTTGCAGTTGACGACATCAGAGAAGCCCAGGATGCAGACATAGCCATAAACCGAGTTTTGTCCCTGAAAAGAACACACTACCTGAAGCATAAAGAAAAGATGGCGGCGAGTGAGGCAGTTAGGTACCTTCTTCTTCATTTGCAGATTGATGGAGATGGCATTCTGAGGCGTGAGACCACAAGGAGAATGCAGTTAGTTGTTCCTGACTCATTAAAGCCCATGGTCTATAAAAATCTACATGGGGAGATGGGACATTTAGGAGCAGACAGGATGGTTGCTCTCACCAGGGAGCGCTTCTTCTGGCCTAAAATGAGGCAGGAAATGGAGCACTATGCCACTCAGGTGTGTCGCTGTATAAAGATGAAGAAGCCTAACAGAATAACCAGAACACCAATTCAGAGCATTGAAACCTCTGCGCCGTTTGAGATGATATCCATTGACTATCTGCATTTGGACAAGTGCACAGGAGGTGAAGAATACATACTCGTAGTTGTGGATCATTTCACCAAATATGCCCAGGCATAAGCGACAAAGGACAAGTCTGGGAAGTAAGCTCTTTGATAACTTTATCATGCGCTTCGGTTTCCCATCCAAAATACACCGTGACCAGGGGAAAGAATTTGAGAACAATCTTTTCCGCAAGCTTCAAGGCTACTGCGGTATCAGCCATTCTCGTACCTCCCCGTATCACCCACAGGCCAATCCTGCAGAGCGCTTCAATAGGACACTCCTAGGTATGCTCCGGACACTTGATGAATCTCAGAAGTCAAGATGGAAAGACCATTTGAACAAAGTAGTTCATGCCTACAACTCGACTGTGCACGAAGCAACAGGATTTTCTCCATTCTTCCTTCTCTTTGGCCGTGAACCAACCTTGCCTATCGACCTGCTCGTCCCAAAAAGAGAAGAAGAGAAGAGTCAATCACACATTGGCTATGCAGAGAAATGGAGAGGAGTTATGCAAGAGGTCTACGCAATTGCGAGGCAGAACATGAGAAAGATTGCAAGAAGGGGACAGAAAAACTACAATCGACGTGCATGGAGCTCTGTGCTTCAGCCAGGTGACCATGTCTTGGTGAGAAATCTCACACCCAGAGGAGGTCCTGGGAAACTGCGCAGCTATTGGGAGGATATGATTCATGTCATCACCGAGAGGAAAGGTCCTGATAGTCCAGTGTATGTGGTTGAGCCACTGCAGGGGACAGGAAGAAGATGAGTGTTACACCGTAACCTACTGTTGCCGTGTCCTTACCTGGTTGACGAGTCTGGGGTGTGCGAAAGCAGCCTGAAAGAGAAAAGCCATGGAAACAAACAGAGACAGTCAGCAAGAAGACATCATCAGACCAAGCCCGATACTGACCAAACAGACACAGGCAGTTCTAGTGAAGATGACTGTCACATGTGGACAGCACTCAGATATGCCGATCCACCCGTCAACCCAGAAACAGAGGATTTCTGCCCCCGGAGTGACGCACTCGGAGAGAAGTCTGAGCCTGCTTTCAGAGCACAGGGGCATCCTGAAGAGGAACAGGTGGAGGAGAGACGCAGTTTGGAGGAGGAGGTTGAAGCTCCAGCTGTTGGACCCGAGGGTGAGCAGAGTGATGCTGAGACATGGAGGCACAAGCCAAAGAGAATGAGACAGCCCCGGCGTGTCTACACATATGAAAAACTAGGCTAGCCAACCGTCCAGCAATGGAGCACATGCCCTGTCAGTGTGAACATCCATCCATCCATCATTCCTCTGTCCCACCATCATTCATGTATCCTTTACAGTATCAATAGATATAACAGAAAAACACAGAGTCAACTTCACAAGAGAGTTTAATCTAAGCGTAACATTACAGTTGCAGTTCATGTTGATGTGGTATTGACACACAGTTAAAAGAGAAACAGGTACTCTGAGCATTATTACTATAATAAATAGAGGGAAGGTTTATCATTCTAGCGTCAAAGAGTTAAGACAGTAGTGGGTACAATACAGGTTTAATGAACTCATGGTTTTGAAGTGTGTAATCACATGATGTTGGGGTGTAAATGGTATTCTCCTTGTCCCACTGCGAAGATTCGGCAGGCCCACCAATACTTCGAGGGATAACCCACCCTTCAGTACAAAAGGACTATGAACATTTAGTTTTGTATCGTGACCATGAGAGACTTGTCCTGAGATACTAAGAGATGGTATAACCTCTCTCCCAGGAATGTGTAATATGTGTGGAAATACTTGTTTGCTCGCTCATCTTCGGTTAAATGTTCTATTTTTGGTAAAATGTCAAAGATTAGAAAGAAAATGTGTGGCAACATTTTTCTTTTGTGGGGGAGGGTGTTGCGCTCTAAAAGTAGTTATAAAACTTACATTTTTCTGAATCGTTGGGAAAATCTTTAAAGACTATTCTTATTTAATTGTGTTTTGTTTTTGGACACATTTCTAGTTAACTTTTGTAGTTTACTGGCTCCAGGAGGTCAGAGTTCAGACGTGTGATGTCATCAGTAAGCGCAGAAGAAAAAACAGTGTCTGAGACGTGAGAGAGCGATGTTTTGCTGATGATAGGCTATGCTGCCTGTAAACTCCAAACCTGAACTGAGGAGAATAAAGTTGCAAAAAACAGGAGAGTGGAGTCATGTCTCTCTGAGGGTGCAACACAGGCATGCACTCAAAGACTAACCCTAAACTGGAAGACTGACGTGGAGTCTCACGCAGTGATCCCGCGCCGGTGGAGGCTTCACCACACCATTAAGTAGCTCCCTCCGCTGACGCTGATCCGCTGCAGGTGTGTGGCATCCTCCTTGGGCGTGGCCAATCATCCACAGGCCTGACGGTGCTGTAGCCCGGCCTCCTGGCCACAGCCACAACCACACACACACCCACACCCACACACATACACATACATAGACACATGGAACAAAACCCCAGACAGCAGAACAGAGCACCCACCAAATAATACCAATAATAATAATAATAGCGATAATAGTCCACACTTCTCACGGACCCCGAGTCCCCAGAGCTGGGTCCGTGACAGTGACACGCCGGCATGTCTATATCCCTGCAACATCTGTCGGACGGACGGTCGGTCAGTATGAGTGAGCATGAATGTGGGTAACTGTGCTCACCTCCACCCAGAAGTGGGCGTAGCTGCCCAGGGCTGGTGCTGGCACACCTGTTCCTCACCTGCAGATCTTTGCCCAGCTGAGGATAGCTGCAGACCACAGGGAGAAGGCTGGTCCACCGACGGCCTGCTCAGATGTTAGCTATTGGCTTACACTGAACCCAAATGAAACCTCACAGCGCTGTTTCACACTGTGAAGACGGCATCAGCCAGACATTCAGCACGCATTAGGCGCTGAAAGCTTCACTACAGCAAGCCTGCACGCTGTACCCCCGTGGGTCACGCCCACCGCCAAATGTCACGGCGTGTGACCGAGACACGCCGACCAGTGTGACAAAACCGCAGCGAGAACACACGGCTCTTTAAAAGGTGATGACCAGACAACAAGGCCTCACAGAAACAGATATACAATCTACACACACACACAAAATGTGTTGTGAAGTTCATGGCATCATTGTAAAAGCAGATCACTTTCTGCTTGTGCACACACAGCATTCCTTCAAGGGATATATCTGTCTGCCACACACACAGACACACACACACACGCACATACAGACACACACACACACACATACAGACACACACGCACATACAGACACACACACACACGCACATACAGACACACACGCACATACAGACACACACGCACACACATACAGACACACACACACACACACATACAGACACACACACACACACATACAGACACACACACACACGCACATACAGACACACACGCACATACAGACACACACACACACACACATACAGACACACACACAGACACACACGCACATACAGACACACACACACACACACACGCACATACAGACACACACGCACATACAGACACACACACAGACACACACACACATACAGACACACACACACACACACACGCACATACAGACACACACGCACATACAGACACACACACACACACACATACAGACACACACACACACACACACACACATACAGACACACACACACACACATACAGACACACACACACACACACACGCACATACAGACACACACGCACATACAGACACACACACACACGCACATACAGACACACACACACACACATACAGACACACACACACACACACACACATACAGACACACACACACACATACAGACACACACACACACACATACAGACACACACACACACACACACACACATACAGACACACACACACACACACACACATACAGACACACACACACACATACAGACACACACGCACATACAGACACACACACACACACATACAGACACACACGCACATACAGACACACACACACACACATACAGACACACACGCACATACAGACACACACACACACACATACAGACACACACACACAGAGTTGTGAATTGTGCATGACATCATTATAAACACAGATCACTTCCAGGCTCGGTTTTCTTCCACTGAGTGAGTTGCTGTTCCAGCACACACCCTGTCATGTTTCCATCCACCCAGAGGACGTTAAATCCACTCACATTCATCCGTTGCACCCAGAAAAGTGTAACTACATCTGCTGCCTCATTAACTCCTGCCCCACCCTAAACCTGAGCTCGGCTGCAGTCAGCTCACAGTTAATGTCCTGAAATGGATAAAACCTCAGTGTGGTTCAGTGCGGACAGGTGATGACAGGTCTGCAGGCCGCGTGCTGTCTGCAGCTTGTTTTGTGGTTTGGGTGAAGTTTAACAAGCTTTGCCTCCTTCCAGGATTTACTTTGGACCCGACTCTATCACCTGTCACTCCACTCAGTGTCACATCACAATGTGTTGTTGCTGGACAACAGAGCAAAATGAGTCAATTTTATAATTAAGGCTCTAACAATGGGCCATTCCCCTTCTGTTGGCCAGAGTCATGTGACTCTCTGGCTTTCTTTTGCAGCCACAAAAATGAGCAAAGTCAATGTGAGGTGATGGAGCGAGGTGCATGCAGGTCCTCCACACTTGAGTTCCTTCATTTTGTTTACAGCACTTTTATTCTTACTTTTTCAGTCTCTGATAGTGCTGAAACCTGCAGCAGTGAGTCAGTCCCCACAGCCGTTTACAGCCTGTGTTTGTGCTGTTGGAGCCTTTTGGAGCGTTTTTAATGACATCACATGACCAATAATGTGACTGCTGTGAGGTCACTGTGCTGACAGGCAGAATCAGCTTCACTGAGTGAAACTGGGATGTTATTTGAGTGTTACTAACAGTGTGGGGCGTGAGAGGCTACATGGATGACCAGCTGTTCATTGTAAAAGTACCATGTTTTTACCATGGACCCATTTAGCTACGCTAACCCTGGGCTGCTGATTGATGTTAATACCAACATAAGTGGGCTCTCATGCATGTTGACATTGCTGCAAACACACTGAACATGTAGAGATAATTAAGCCTGCCCAGTCCAGGAATTAACTCATGGAACAGTTAGACATTACAAACCAGCAGCGTATAATCATCATAACGAAGACTTTGTTTATTCGACTGCTGAACTATATCACAGTATTTGTCCCCCATTTGTCCTTCAGCTCTTAAACTAATGATTTTGGAAAAACCCAAATATGATGCAAGGACCCAGGAATGCATTATGTCAGTGTAAGGCCTCACAATGATATAAATACAGACACATGTGTGTGTGTGTGTGTGTGTGTTTAACACCCTGCAGCAGCATCGCATCACGCCCCGAGAGGGCTGAAATGTCAAACATGTGTTAACACCCAACTGTCTCTCTCACACACACACAGATACATACACACACACACACACACACACACACATGTGCACAGATACACACACACACACACACACACACACACACACGTGCACAGACACACACACACACACACACACACACACGTGCACAGATACACACACACACACACACACGTGCACAGACACACACACAGATACACACACACTGATGTTTTGTCAGCATCGTAAAGGATTTACAGAAATCAAATCAGATGATGTGTGTGTGTGTGTGTGGGGGGGTGTTATTACATAAAGGGTGTGACGGACGGCTCGTGTGTGTCCTGTGCAGAGGTGTGGGGGGAGAGACAGTGTTTGTCTGAAGCACCGTGAGCTCCGATCAAAGGTTTGTTCCATTTGCTTTAGTTCTTCTCAGCTTTAAACTTTCAGTAAAAATGCTTCAAAATTTTTATATTTTAAATTTTTAAGGTTTGAATTTGTAACCTTCAGTCCAGGAAAGAGTTTGTCTTTAGTTTTTAGTCCTGTTTAACTTCTGTTTGTGGTCAGGGAGGAAATACAGTTTTAAAAGTTTCAGCGTCTCGATAGATTAAAACTTGTTTGCTGCTCGGAAAGAGGAAACAGGGAGCAACTTCACAGTACTGACAATTTCTAGAGCCAAAACTTATTGATATTTCTGATTTTTGTCTATAATCTAATGTAATTGATGATGCAATGGTTGTTTTATTTTATATAAACTGCAGCTTGCTGTTTCTACAACACAACAAATTAACAAATTTCCCACACGCGGGACTAGTAAAGGTTATCTTATCTTATCTAACAATAACAACAAATGTGGTTGTTTGCTTTACCAGATTTTAACATAATGTGATTTTAAGAAATAGTTTGTCTGGTTTTGACGTCTTTTTATTTATCTAAAAAATTTGAAACTACTCCATTAGAGCAGCCAAAGAGGATACACAATGTTAGCTTACTCAAGGCTGCAGATCCTCTGCTTTATCCTGACTAATGTGCATATTTAGAGGCCCTTGTTCAGGTGTACACCACCTCTTGCCCTATGACAGCTGGGACAGGCTGGATGGATGTTATAATGCTACAGGGTTCATTAGCAGATGGATGACATCATAGCTGTTATGCTCACCTTACATACACACTGTGGGTGAAGCTCAGATTCAATTCAATTCAATTTTATTTACACAGCACCAAATCACAACAACAGTCACCTCAAGGTGCTTTATATTGTGAGGTAGACCCTACAATCATACATACAGAGAAAAACCCAACAATCATATGACCCCCTATGAGCAGCACTTTGGCGACAGTGGGAAGGAAAAACTCCCTTTTAACAGGAAGAAACCTCCGGCAGCACCAGGCTCAGGGAGGGGCGGGGCCATCTGCTGTGATTGGTTGGGGTGAGAGAAGGAAGACAGGATAAAGACATGCTGTGGAAGAGAGACAGAGGTTAATAACAGATATGATTCAATGCAGAGAGGTCTGTTAATACATAGTGAGTGAGAAACGTGACTGGAAAGGAAAAACTCAATGCATCATGGGAATCCCCCGGCAGCCTACGTCTATTGCAGCATAACTAAGGGAGGATTCAGGGTCACCTGGTCCAGCCCTAACTATATGCTTTAGCAAAAAGGAAAGTTTGAAGCCTAATCTTGAAAGTAGAGATAGTGTCTGTCTCCTGAATCCAAACTGGAAGCTGGTTCCACAGAAGAGGGGCCTGAAAACTGAAGGCTCTGCCTCCCATTCTACTTTTAAATACTCTAGGAACAACAAGTAGGCCTGCAGAGCGAGAGCGAAGTGCTCTAATAGGGTGATATGGTACTACAAGGTCATTAAGATAAGATGGGGCCTGATTATTTAAGACCTTGTATGTGAGGAGCAGATTGAAACATGGTGAGATTAAAAGCTCCACCCTGACCGAGGAGAAGCAGGAGCTCATGCTCCATCCTGTGGGTTTGAAGGACTCACACTGCAGCAGGATAATGAACCCAAATACACCAAAGAAGACCGCAGAGTGCTGACATCATGGACCGAGTGGAAGAAGGGGTTAAAGGTCAACTATGTGCAGCGATGTGTTTCTATGGAGGTCAGAGGTCAGGCTGTTGACAGCGTGTGTGCTCCTGTCGTGCTGTTACAGATGAACCTGGCTCTGGTCCATGACAGAGAGCTCATTAAGACGTTCTGGGAGAGGAGGATCGAGACTCAGACTCAGCAAGCTGACAGCGAGGAGCAGAGGATGAGCCAGAGCGCACTCAAAAAGTGAGTGACGTCCTTCGGCCCAGCGGTCAACGCATAACATGTTTCTATAAAACTTCATGATGTGAGGCTCTGGTTAGCATTTAGTCAAAAACTGTGTCTAACCCAAGTTTAGTCATCTTCTTCTTCTTCAGTTTACTTTTAGTTTTGTAGTGTTGTATTGAAGGTCACACCTGTCTCCATCTTTGCGTACAGCTTCTTTTCTGTCATGAGGCTGGCAGAAAGGTTAAACATATCCAGACTTTCTTTGTGTTAGCTGGCTAAACGCAGTCAGCGATAATGGATATCACTCAGTGATGGTTGTCAGCGTTCCCTCTAAAGTACATGTGAGCTGCTAAACCGAGAGACAAACTGTGTCCAGGCTGTCCTGGGTCTGCCCGGCTCTCCTACTCATCAGTCAGTTATTTAATCAAGACGACAAAGGAGGCAAAGTGAGCTGAGACAGAGAGGGGCAGTTTGTTTTCCTCGCCAAAGAGACAACTGCAGGTCCGCTTGTGTTCAGATCTGAGCGGCTGATGGAAATAACTCCAGACTATGGTGATGTTTATGCACTGACTGCACAGTCAGGTCACAGTATGATGGACAGGCTTTCATCAGCTTGAGTTTGAGCTGATGGGTGAAACGTTGTGAGGGACCAGCGAGCGCTCGCTGCACGTGTTTTACTGCAGAGAAAAGTGAGACGCTTCAGCTGCTTGTTCCACCTGAGCACACGGACTGGCGTCCTCACGGGTTTCAGTTACTGTTATTCTGGTGGAAAGGTTTTTGGACTCTTCTGTTTTATTTGTAATGTCACTGATCTTCAGTCTAAACGGTTTCGTTTTCATGGTTCGTTCCACTCTCAGCTTTAATTTCTTGCATTTTATTTGTCTCTGTGTGATTCGCTGATTATTCTGTGGTCTGGTTACCTGTCAGCACTCAGCCTGTCCTTTGTTCTCTGGGTGTAACTGGGTTTTATGGGACAGCTGGAGCTCCCTGCCCACTGAATGCTCTGCTGTCCTCAGACACACCCTGATAAACGTGCTGTTTGTAATTCACACACTGCGTCTCTCGTGGAGGCTTAAATTACAAACGCTTTCTTTCATCTGTTGAGGTCTTTGAGCCAGACGTCCGTTACCAAACTGAGCATGAATGCGGTTTCATTCGGTGAAGCCATGTGACCTTGTGGCAAATAGACGCATCTAAAAACAGATCCTCTCATTACAAACGGCCTCGTCTCTCGGCGAGCTGCAGGACATACCAACACAAACACACGAGCCTCTAACACCGTCTGGCTGCTAAAGGTGTCAGAGACGATGAGCACTAATGAGCGGAAACATGACCTCGCCTCACCGGCTCTGAAGGAAGCAAAGGAAACAGGACGATGGCGGGCTGGAGTCTTCAAACCAACCGAGAGAGAGACAAGTTGTCTCCAGGCTGTCCTGGGTCTGCCCGGGTGTCCTTCTGATCAGTCCGTTGTTTAATCAAGACAACAAAGTGAGCTGAGACGGTGAGGGGCCGGAAAGCAAAATCCTCCATCGAACAAGAATCAGCACGGCTAACATCCTGCACAGCTCACACACAGGTGTGACACAAACTGGGAGCAGGTTCAAAACAGGAAGCGACTAACACAACACACCTGGTGGAAGGAGGTAAGAGTGAGCACGGTGACTCAGACTCAGCGATAGGGATGGGTATTGATAAGATTTTAACGATTCCGATTCCATTTTCGATTCTGTTTAACGATTCGATTCTCTTATCGATTCTTTTTTTTAAAAAAAGGAGAACACTAAGGTTGATTAGCTTAGAACTTTGTTTTATTTCTTCTCTTTGAACAAGACAGACATTTAGGAGTAACATGGCCTTACAAACCCAACAGTGAGATCTTAAGAGATCCAGCCTACGGCTCTTCAATGGGGTGTCACAGGGTCCCCAGGAAAAACATTGTAAATGTAAAATAATAAAATAAATATTCTTCTGTAGCAATAACAAAGTATACCATAAATTATTCAGTAGCAATTACACAAGAATATCCAGTAATGTCCCTGCCTACAATTAAACACATTCACTTACTGAAAATCATCTGCTGTGGCAAATGGGTGCAAGCCTTTGACCACAAACTGAGTCACTGCTCGGTGACATTCGTCTATCCTGCCTGAAAGGAAACGCTACCGCTGCTGCTAGGTTGAGCTTCGCGACATTCATTTAAGGTCATCGTGTGTTTTGTGAGCAAATGCTTTTGCATGTTCATAGTGTTTCCTCCCTTTGATGAAATCTCTACTTTGCAAGTATTGCAAGTTGCCCTGTTGTCATCCTTTCTCATAAAGTGTAACCAAACTTTTGAGCGTTTGTGCCGCTCAGGCGCCGTGTTTCCTACTGGGTAAAAGACGCTACTCAACGTGATGACGTCATTCGGGGCGACTGGAATCGATAAGGGAATCGTTTATAAAAGTGGCAAACGATTCCAAGGAATTGAAACAGTGGGAACCGGTTCTCAACAAGAACCAGTTTTCGATACCCATCCCTACTCAGCGAGAAGGTCAGAACAGGTCAGTGCTGCCACTGATGGAGGAGCCTCCTGCCCCGGTCCTGCTGCTCTTTTGATTTATCTTATATCCTCTTATTAAACTTGATCTCCTAAAGTTACATCAGCTATTAGCCCTATCCGCCTTAACCCCTCTCACTCATCTTCCTCCCCCCTTAACCTCAGTTCATCTCACGTAATCCCTCTGCTATCCATTACCCTGTATCCTAATCCCCTACCTATCACTACCGTGTATCTCCTAATCCTTCGGCTATCTATTACCATGCACCCCCCGACTCCACAGCTATCTGGCTCCCCGCTGCCTCTAACCCCGACTCTAGTCCGCGCTAATTGTGTACGTTATGTGTGATCTGAGCAGGGGCTGGAAAAATGTGCTGCGAAGCACCGAGGTGATAATCTCGGAGCGATGAGTGACGGAGGCCGGCCGCGAGCACAGACACAGCAGCTGAATTTAGAAGATATTCTGATATTAATAATCATCTAACGGATGCTTCGGTCTGTGCGTCTGCGTCGCTGAAGCCAAAACTAATTTTGTTTCATGAAAGGACATCGACGTGAAGCTCAGCACGCTCAGTTTCTGCTTTTCTCAATGAGCTGCAGCGAGTCCATCAGTGAGGATCTGTGGGGGCTTTTCTCTGCTGACGTGTCCACAGTGTGAGGCCAGAGTGTCCTGATATTAGTGTTAGCTCCACAGCTCCATGGAGCATAAAAATACATATGAGTGCATAATTACAAGAGCTAAACTTATCTATAATTAAATCAAGTTATATTGTTCCTCCACACTCGTTTAATAGATTCATTTATTTTCAAAACATCTGCATTTAAAAAAACATTCATTCATGAAAACTGAAAGAAAACTTGGATCAGATTAAACACAGTGATGAGCCATGAACCCGTGACATCATCACAGCTCCTCCACAGCTTCAGGAGCTCAGATATAAGGCGGCACCTCTTTAGACGGTGCTCCTCCACCCCTCGCCTGCAGCTCAAACACCAAACAAGTAAAACTAAATTTAAAGTTCAGGTAGAAGCTGAGGAGTCGAAGCGTTAGCAGGAGGAGAGGTTGTAACAGTAAAACACACAGAGGTCATCGCAGGCGTGGACGTGCTGGACTAGCACAGGAGAGCAGAGCTCTCGTTCATGGAAGGGTATTTCAGTGCCGAAGAACTTTTATCCAAACCTTCACACTCACGCTCTGATGGAGGCACCTGAGGGTGGAGTGTTTGCCCAAGGACACTTCAACATGCAGCTGGAGGATCCAGGGACTGAACCACAAACCCTGTGGTTAGTAGACCCACTGCAGTGGGAGCAGAAGCTGCAGAAATGGGAGGAGTTACAGACGCTGTGGTAGTGTTTAGGTCTAAGTCTAAGCAGAGGGTGTAGCAGTAGTAGAGGAGCCTGAATGGCCACAGTCATAGCAGCAGATGTTGTAGAAGAAGCAGCTCATCAACAGCACAGGAAGTGGCTGCAGTCATATTAATTATATTTAGCAGAGGAGGAGAAAAATGCTGAACGTGACTCTCTGGCTTCTCTAAATCATTTCGTTTTGTTCCTGATCAGCTGACAGGTTAGCTTCATCCTGCAGGTCCTCGCTGCAGATCCCAGACCTTAGCCTGGCTGATTATAATTTAGCTGCACCTCTGCACCGCCTCCTGCACCGCTGCGTCACACTGGTGATTCAGGACCCACAACTTTGAGGTTCGTGGTGATCTCAGAGTGAAGCACATGCAAACAGCCGGTGCAGAACAAGAGGTGCACCAGGAGACGACCTGAAGAGGACATCTGCCAATCATAGTGAGACACTCAGTGATGTCACTGTGGTGCAGTACTGAGCCTGGAGCAATGACCCCACATGTTTTGGTGAAAATGTGTGAAACTGGTTCTGGATGAGTCGCTGGCACTTCTGTGGATAAGAGACGTCATAGTGGCGGTGCTCAGCACGCTGAAAGGAGAAATGCTAACCTAAACCAGTGAGCCGGGCTGGACTTGAATCACTCTGATGCTGCTTCAGCAACACCTTTGTGTCAGATGAAGGTCTTAAAGCGTTGGTCAAGTCAAGTATTTATTTATTGTCATTGTCAAGAACAATGAAATTGCGTTTGGGGCTTCCATACAACCCGTAAAAAAATCTGCTCCTGGTGCAGAGGAGCGAGATGCCTACCTGTCCGTCTGTCTGCCTCGGCTGACATCAGGAAGATTATCAGGACAAATGGAATAATCCGAAAAACTTGACAGGAAGGCGACAAAGAGCTGGTGAGGACAGCTGATGGCGAGGGTTGGGTTACACTCAAACATGTGACGCCTCACAGACGAACGTCTGTTATTTCTTTGCCTTTGTGTCCTGGAGTCGCTTCCTGTCTGCCGCACGTTTGTGCACCTGTGGTTGTGAAGCCTTTCAGTGACATAACGTACACCCTGACCCCTCAAACAGCCTCTGTCCTCAGGTGTGTCCCAAAGGAAGGACCAGAAAAAAGTTTGGACTGGCAGGCTGGCAACTTGTGATGATTTGACCTCTCCACCATCTTTAAGGAGAAACGCCTTCTTCCTACAGACAGCAGCCAATAACATCCCATCAGTGACATCAGCAGCCAATAACATCCGGTCAGAGAGTTGAATCGGACGCGGTGCAGCTCAGTTTCTTTGGCACAGAGCAGTGTTCCAGTAGTTTCTGTCAATAAAGATGAAAACTGCAGCACAGAGAATGAAAACAGATGCAGAAGCAACAAAACCTGAGCAGAAATACTGTTTGAACTTATTTAGATGAAACCTTCAGAGGTCCTTCAGGTGAAATCGTATCTGTGAGCACTGTAAGGGAAGTCAAGTACTGAGACTGAAGGTGAAGGATTTGTCTGTGACGTGCAGCCAAACAGAAGAAGAAGAAAGCAGCACGAGGTGTTCTTTCTTCATCGAGCCTCACAGAGACAGGCGAGCACGCTCGTGGGTGTTGGTGAAATAAAAGCGCTGATGCGACAGCGATAACGCCGCAGCTGTCACCAGGACACCAGATCTGCTGCAGACTCAGAGCTCATTAAGCTCTGAAGCTCTGACCTCAGCACTGCTGCACGCCACCGACCACCTCCAGGCATCGCTGTTACGATCAGATCCTCTTAAAATACTGTTAATGAATATGATGACGCTCACCCTGACACGGTAGCTTTAAGGCCGGAACCATAAGAACGAAAACCGAAAGCTGAAGCAGGTGGTTTATAAAAGGTCACAAACCTGCGTGACCTTTGTAGGTCTGCAGAACCACTGCTGAGCACGTGCAGTGTGTGTAACAGCAAGATGGGGGTGGAGTTTGACTACATGGTGTCATGTGATGCGCTGGCATGATGTAATGTAACCGTCCTTCCTGTGTGTTTCAGGCTGAGGGGGGAGTGGCTGGTCCGTCTGGAGAACCGAACCAAACACCTGAAGAACCTCAATGACAACTACATGAGGAAGATGAAGATGGAGCCGTCAGCTGACCAGACCTGAGCCCCCGATAACTCGCCGTAGAGCTGCTGAGCCAACAACCGCGTCTCCTCCTGCTGCTGTGTGAGAGAAATAAAGAGCTGGAAAATAGACACGTCTGTGATTCATTCAGAGTCAGAGTTTGAACGTTCTGTTTTATTTCCTGCATCTCAAACACATCAGTGCATCAGAGCCAGCAGTGTCAGGCTGTGCTGATTCTGCAGCAGGTGTAAAGATCACTGAGACTCACTCTGAAGCCTCTGACCGCCAACATGGCGCCATCTGCTGGACAAACAGGAACAAACCTCGAGGAGGGGCTGAACGTTCAGTCCAGTAAAGGTGGGAACATGAAGGAGTTTCCGAAGCCGGCCACATGCAGCGTGTGAACCAATAAATAATCTATAAGTGACCATTAGTGACAAAACCATCAGTCCCCTTCAACACCAGCAAACAGCAGAGCTGGGTCAGTGTTTGGAACGTAACTGAAATAAAAACAACTATTAAATATTTTAAATTCACTCTTCAGTCATTTCAAGTTTTCTCACAGCAGCTTCACAAATACAAACTTTTTAAGTTTTCAGTTGTTTTTCTACAGAAGCATAAAAAAGTTAATTTTATGAATTATTCTCTGCAGAATTTAAGACTTTGGCCACCAGGGGGCGTTGTTTCTGTTTAACATATGTTTAGGAAGTCATAGTGACTTTTTCCCCACCAGTGTTTTTTTCTTTATTTTGGAAACTTTAGACTTATTTATAAACACATATATTTAAAAATAATGACAATAATAATTTCTGCTTTTTTCTCTTTCCAGCAGTGCAGCATGCAGGGGGGGCTTTAAGGGGGCCCCAGCTGTACCACACAGCTTTAGTTATTAAATACGTCGCACATGTAGATAATGATATGAACATACTCATGAACGACGTTATTATAGAATAATCCAACCCAGCTGTGAAGTGATTTTGATTTGATTTGATATACCTTTATTAGTCCCACAAGGGGAAATTTCATAAGGCTGCCGACCTATTGCCCTCCGACCATACATACATTACACAAACATCACATGGGGAAGACAGGACAGAGAGGTATAACAATGGAAAAAGCACCAGATGAGGAAAGATAAGGAGAAAAAAATATGTGTGTATGTTGTGGTTTTGTTTTTATTTATTTATTTAATTTTATTATTTATTTATTTATTTATTTATTTATTTTTGCTCACGGTGCATCGTGTAAAACTGGTTAAAACCAATAAATAAATGTTTAAAAAAAAGAAAAAAAATAACTCCCCCCAGACTGAGCTCCAACAGGGAGATCAGTTTGAGAACAGAAAAAACACCTCTGCACATGAAAAAACTCTTAATACACCAAAGAAACACATGACAAGCAACAGGGGGGGTAAAGGTGAGAGACCGCCGACTTAGACAGCACATCCGGGCCTGCGTGCGCTGGTCTCCTTGATCCCCGTCAGCATCGGAAGGGAATAAGCGTCGAAGGCGTTTGGAAAGGGAGGGGGGATGAGTGTGTGCATATCAGTGTATATGTCTGTGTGTGCGTGTCCATAGTTCAGCTGAGACAGTGTCCTCCTCCCTGCCAGGCTAAGTAAACAGTCTTCCAGCCAACCCAGGTGGCCTTACATGGAATGGGAAGAACAGACTCAACACAGTCGTTATCAGGGAGTTGTTGTTCAGCTCCAGCCTTGAGACCGCCGCTGGCGCCAAAGGGGTCTCCGCATGAAGTGATGGTGCTTTTTACTTTAGTGCGAACAACTCATATGAATTTCAAAGCAGTTGTACAGTCCAACGCTGGTCTCTCAATCTCCCGTTGGAGAGCCGCGAGCTTCGCCATACTTGCGTTCTGTGATGTTGTCATTCTTGTCCTCAAGGAGCCGATTCTGCTCTTGCTCTTGACGAAGGCGGTCGCACTTTTCTCCTCTCCTCCTCCTCTCCCTTATCTTCCCTGCTTAGCCTCTTGTGTCCTTGTCTAGTCTCGTGTTTTTTGTATTAATTTTCCCTGGAAAACTGAGAACTCACGACCGCAGTGAGCTTCTCCAAGATGTATCCAGTCTGCAGTCAGAGATCTTATTCTGAGCCTCTCCCACCGTTTCAATCCCAGCGGGCAGCCTTGTGGGGGTTTGAACAGCTGGTTCCGCTTCCTTAATTCTGCGATAAGTCAGGGCCAAGCCAGCTCCGATCAGAACCCTGTTATCATGGTTCATAGGTAGATATCTTCAGCACTCAGGCTCACCCGAGCCCAGACTTCTCGTTGAGAAAAGGGTGTCGATTGCATTTAGCGACCAGTTGATCCAATCCATAATTCTCTTTTAGGTTTTAGAGAACAGACTGTGAGAGAGTGTTCAGGGAAAAGTAATACAAAAACCACGAGACTAGACAAGGACACAAGAGGCTAAGCAGGGAAGATAAGGGAGAGGAGGAGGAGAGGAGAAAAGTGCGACCGCCTTCGTCAAGAGCAGCGAGCAGATGATCAGCTTCTCCACAGGTCAGTGAGCGATGCTGGACATGTCCTTAATCAGCTGAAGACAGAATTTCACAACAAATCAGTAACTCGTAATCTACATGATAGAGGACCAGTAAGGCTCTGAGGTCCCTCCCCCCACCCTGGACCGCCCCCGACGACCCCGGGAGCTCCAGTCTGGGGGCGGTCGGAGTGATTCCCTGACAGTCATTATCTTTCATTTTATTGCTGCAGTTACTGGCATAGATTGCCTTTCAGAATAAAACCTAAAACTTCTCGTTCTTGTCAAAGAGTACAGTTGGTGTCGTCCCTGTACGCTCGGCGCCGGCGGTCAGTACAGGCTGTGGATCGGTACCAGGGCGGCGTTTCTGGTTTTCTCCAGCAGTTTCTCCCTCAGCGTTTGTTTCTGGACTTCATGCCAGACGTAGCGAGGGTGCTCCACACGCGGAGGCTGCCCCGTCGGTGTCCACTCCACCTTGCGCCCGTCCTCATCGCGCTGGACGTGGTCAGGCGTCAGCGCCACCAGTGTGTTGAAGCACACGCCGTCCGTCTTGCCATTCTGTCGGCCGTTGTGCTGCAGACTGAGCACGCCCAGCGTGTTGACATCATGGTCGTAGTAAGCCGACTGCATGGCTTCCTGCACCACCATGTTGGCCGCCCAGGTCACCGCGTGGGTCCTCACCGCCGCCGCTGTTGGGAGGTGGGGCTCCGGGGCTGCCAGCAAAAAAATCACGTCTGTAATATTCTGGATATTTATCATTGAGGTATTTATATATATTAGGACTGTTTCTTATATTTGTAACTTTCTAATATATTGCATTATTTAATTTAGTTCAGTCTGTTACTGAGGCTCAGGGTCCTACTTAATTACAGGTTATTTAGGAAGATGTCACACTTAAAACACTTTAACTCGGCCGTGTTTTCAGGAAAAAAGCCAAACTGTAGAGTGCGTGAAGTTTTCTGTCAGTGCTAACGAGTGAGTTTGGTACCTCTGATGAGCAGAACCCAGATGTGCTCCTCAGCACCGACGAAGACCAACATGAGTCTCTGCACCACGTGACGGCAGCTCAGGTCTAAGGGTAGCGTGACAGGATGGCAGGGACTCAGACAGTACCTGAAGGCAGCACGGCAGGAAAGTCAGGAGTCGCCACGTCAACATTGTACAGATCAAAAAGAGGCTGAACAACTCAGATAAAGGAAGTTTTTAAACACACTGAGGTTAATTATGGAGTTCCACAGGGTTCAGTGCTAGGACCAATTCTGTTTACATTATACATGCTTCCCTTAGGCAGCATCATTAGAAGACATAGCATACATTTACACTGCTATGCAGATGACACCCAGCTCTATCTGTCCATGAAGCCAGATAACACACACCAATGAGTTAAACTGCAGGAATGTCTTAAAGACATAAAGACCTGGATGGCCGCTAACTTTCTGCTTCTTAATTCAGATAAAACTGAGGTTATTGTACTCGGCCCTGAAAATCTTAGAAATATGGTATCTAACCAGATTCTTACTCTGGATGGCATTACCTTGGCCTCCAGTAACGCTGTGAGGAACCTTGGAGTCATTTTTGACCAGGACATGTCCTTCAACGCACATATTAAACAAATATGTAAGACTGCTTTCTTCCATTTGTGCAACATCTCTAAAGTTAGAAATATCCTGTCTCAGAGTGACGCTGAAAAACTAGTTCATGCATTTATTACTTCCAGGCTGGACGACTGTAATTCATTATTATCAGGATGTCCTAAAAACTCCCTGAAAAGCCTTCAGCTGATCCAAAATGCTGCAGCAAGAGTCCTGACAGGGACTAGAAAGAGAGAGCAGATTTCTCCTGTTTTGGCTTCCTGTTAAATCCAGAATTCAAAATCCTGCTCCTCACATACAAGCTCTTAAATAATCAGGCCCCATCTTATCTTAATGACCTTGTAGTACCATATCACCCTATTAGAGCACTTCGCTCTCGCTCTGCAGGCCTACTTGTTGTTCCTAGAGTATTTAAAAGTAGAATGGGAGGCAGAGCCTTCAGTTTTCAGGCCCCTCTTCTGTGGAACCAGCTTCCAGTTTGGATTCAGGAGACAGACACTATCTTTTAAGTGCACTGGTACTCCATAAATAAAACTGATGTGAATTTAAAGTGATGCTGCAGGTTAATCGATAACTAAACTCAACTCTGTGGTGTGTTTCGCTGAGTTTACATACTTCAGTCCAGATTCGATGAGGCGGAGGATGTCCCGCCCTCTGAGTTGGAGCTCTGAATGTCTGTCCCACCACGAGGCCTGAAGAGACTCCTGATCTGCTGCTGACAGACTCTTTAAACTTCCCCCTGACAGAAGAGGAGAGACACGCTCCTTAAACTCTGCTGCCCTTCATGTGATACACATATTCACCCAGCTTCCTCAAACCAGACAAAGCTAACGATGCGTTCAGGGGCTCGGAGTAAAAAGGTCACCCTTCAACACTAATAAAGTGTGTGACCTCTGACCTGTGACCTTGGCCAGGAAGATGAAACGGATCCACTGAGGTCCCTGCTCCTGGATGAGCAGCAAGGTGACTGGCTCACTTTCAAACCCCGCCTCCTCCTTCACCTGCAGACAAAGAGAACCGCAGCTGATGGAAGACAAAGCCAGGCTTTCTCTGCATGAGCTGGTTCAACAAAACCTGAAACCCAGATCAAAGACATCCCAGCGCTGCTCATCAGCTTTTTATCTGAGTACCCTCACACAAAGAGGTGCGTTTGATGCATCACTCAACACTTCTTCTAAAGACCAACCAAGCAGCTCGCTCTTCAGTCAGAGGAGCAGCAATAAGCAAGACTGCTGTTTGTAGCAGGGTGGTGATCACAGAGAGGACGGAGATCCTTTCACAGCATTACGTCCTCCTGAGCCGAGTCTGGGATGGAAAGCACGAAGTTCTGTGCAGGCCGGCTCGGACTGCTGCGCCTGTGATCCGACACGGATAGCAGGAAAAGTGTGACACTGAATTTATAGCTGAAGCAAACATCTCACAAAGCTGCTGCTCAACACAGGGCAGCTTTAAATACTGCAGCAGAAATCAGAGGCAACCTGGAAACTCATCAATGTGCAGTCCCTTCTAATGATGGCCTTTAAAAAAACTACACATTTAATTTAAGTTCCATAAAGCTTCATGTCATCTCCCAAATATCATCTTTAATGAAAGAAAACACTGAAACGGACTTCCGATTTGAACGTCACTGTGATGGCAGCACCTCGAGGTGAATAAAGAAGGGGGTGAGCGAAATACACCAAACCAATACTCGGAGGTGGCAATGAAGTGGTAGTTTAACGGTGGGAAAATAATGATAGCTTCCAGGCTGATACCTTTCTCCTCTCACTGCAAACCTGCTGCCGCACACTGTGAATCAACCCCAGCAGGCAACGGCTGAAATATGGCTGACTTGGACACTGTTACAGGAAATAAAAGACTTTCGCCAAGAAAACAGTGCACAACTGGGGAGATCAAGGAAGAAATCCTAAAGGTGAGCGCCAGACTGGACGAGGCTGAGGGCAGGATCGAGAACACCGAGGTCGCCATGATTGAAAAAATAAAGCTACAGGTGAAGGTTGTAACAACCCTTATTGTGTTATCGCACCACTAGGGGGGTTGCCCTACTATTGTAGTAGTTGGGGGAGTCTCCTAGTGGGTGTGTGAGTATAGCGTGGCAGCCATTACATGCTGCTCGTGTTCTGCTCTCAGGACAGACCTCACCATTGTAACGGCCTGGCGCCGGGATTACCGATCCCCGCACATGTATGTATGGACAGAGTAGAGCCGTGGAGACCTGGCTTGTATGGTCTTATGTTGCTGACAATGAATAAAGGTCTGTTCTTTAATTTAACTGACTGGCTTCGAGTTATCCGGCTAACCTCCACACCTCATGCCCGCTGGACCTGCTAGCCGCTCCTTCCTCGCCAGACTGCTGTTACAAGGTGGAGGATAAACTGACAGACCTACAGAGCCGTACAGGAAGAGAGAACAAATGCATTTCTGCTGTACCCGAGACAGCAGAGCGGGCTCTACAACAGTGAGTGAGTTTGTTGAGAAGTTTCCGCGGGAAGGCCTGGGGCCGTCCAAAGATGAACTTGACGTACGCATCGAACGGGCGCACCACCCCCAGGCGACGCTCCCCTGCGATCTATTATTGTGAAATTCCTCAGCTTCAAAACAAAGGAACTTCTGCTTCGTACGGCATGGCAGAACAGAGGATTTACCTCCAACCAAGTGAGCTTGGACCCTGACTAACCCCCCGATTCTAAAAAAACCAAGAGAATACGCCAACGTGTGCGAGACCCTGAAAGAGCAGCAGATCCCCTCCAGCTTAGCTAAGGTGAAATATACCGATAAACAAAGATTTACGACACGGCAGTGGAAGCCAATAAGTACATGTCCAGTAGAAGCTACGCTGTGAAGCTCGTTTAATCAGCAGAAACAACTTGTTTACAGAACCATCAGTGGATCAGGCAGAGACAGTAAGAACAGCAGGAGGGGACCAGACATTAGCACTGTTCACCGACGACCTACTACATCCTGTCCCACACAGGCACTCCCCAAAATCATGGAAATGCTCTCAGAGTTTCTCGGGATACAAGGTTAATGTAAACAAAACGCAGGTACTAACTCTAAACTACGATCCACCAATCGAAATGAAGAATCACTGTAAATGGAAATGGGACGCAGGTAGCATTAGGTACGTAGGGGGGTAATACATCGTGACGTCACCAAAATGTTTGATGCCAACTATGGTCCTGTGAATGAATCCATAAAATCTGATATACAAAGATGGGATCCCTAATTTCCCTCGGGATTAATAAAGTATTCTGATTCTGATTCTGAATCCCATCCCTTTATTGGACCTACACTCTAGGATTGAAGCCATTAGATTAAACATGCTGTATTTGTTTCGGTCGCTACAGATTCCCACACCACAAAAACAGTTTGTGGAGTGGGATAGACTGCTGTCAAAATACATTTGGAAAGGGAACAAAGCCAGAGTTAAATATAAAACCCTCTAAGTCTATGAGAGTATTACTGTGCAGCTCAGTTAAGGCCATTGATATGTCTCTGTTGTTTAGATTACACTGTGGGATGGAAAGATCTGGAAGGAACAAATGTTAAAGTAATACCAGCTACAGCTTTAATATCAGACACAAAGCTACAGAACAAAACAAACCTGCCAGATGAACCAACACTACGAGTAATGATATCTGCTTGGAGTGAAGCAATAAGAATTTGTGGTTTGGAAATGCCTCTAAAGTCTTTAGATAGTGCGTATATGACTCAGACTTTACCCTGAATCAGTGCGATAAGAGCTTCAAGAACTGGAGTCCAACAGGCCTAACCAATTATTATCATCTGTCCGCAAGGGGGCATTTCAAAGCTTTGAAACCTTAATAATGCGAAGCTAACTTGGCTGCCCCACTACCCCCAACCCAAGTTCTTACGGGTTTTATATTTCAACTATAAGTTTACAAATCTGAAAGCAAAAGCAATGTAGAGAGTCATACTACTGTTATGTTCAATGTACTTTCTTAATAAAAGAGTTAAAAAGACAAGAAAACACTGAAACCCCAAAACCTGCAGTTCCTCTAATGTCCACCTGGGGCTCCACAAAGTCTCTGATTATGAATTTTCAGACATTTTATTGACATACAAAAAAAACAAAACATGTTCACACAGGTGACATAACACTGAGGTTAAAGCCAGATCACTCCTCCTCCTCGCCTCCTGATGTCTGCAAAGCAGTGTTGTTTTGTCAGGGCAAGCAAGGAGGGCAGTGCTTACCCAATGAAAAAACAAACTGTTATTTCAGTATTTTGACTTTTTCAACCTTAAGTGATCGTATTTGGTCAAGTGGGAGGAGTTAATTAATGCTACATATCTTGGTTAGAAAGTTGGGAAGCTGCATTCACAGACCTTATGCAAACATCACACAAACACATATCTGCTAATCAGTGCTCAGTAATATCTGAACTGTAGCTCCGCCTCCTCGGATGCTCTGTTTCTACAGTGACATCACAGCAGGCATATTATTGGTCACATGATGTCGTTAAAACGCTCCAAAAGGCTCCGACAGCACAAACACGGTCCAGAGGTCCAGTTCAGGGACTCCCATTAGTTAAGGTGAAGCCTAGCACAGCTAGCTGCTACAGCCACCTGTACCACCATCTACCTGTCAGTCAAAGAGGCCACGCCCCTATTAATGCAAATTTTAAGCCTTAATACAATTTGAACAGGTGAGTAATAGAAACGCTCTTCCGCATACAGCTGTTATGAAGGAGTATATGATCCACAGAGACCAAACTGTTTGTGTATCAGGCTGTAAACAGGTTTGTTTTAACATGGGAGTCTATGGGGACTGACTCACTGCTCCCCCTGCTGGACGCTGGAGGAGCTGCAGCTTCAGGCTCCTCCTCACTCACCTCCCTCTTCATTGCCTCCTCCAGGCTCTCTCCCACCTCCACCCTCCCAGCAGGAAGATACCACTGTTTGTAACAGTCCGGTTTGGCCTCCTGGACCATCAGCACCTCCTCCTGAAGGAGTGTTAATTAATTAAATAATTGATCATTTAAGGGTATTGATGAGACTGAGTGGCTACCTGTGGTGACCTCTGTTCACCTTTTCATTGAAGATGACAGCACAGACGATGTAGGTGACGTTCTTCCTCAGAGTGGCGGGTTTGCTCTGCTCCAGGCCCACATCACACACAGTGACCTCTGACCCCTGCCCACTCAGCAGCCTCTCCACCTGCTCCTCCACCTGCTGCTGTTCCTCAGCTGTCATCTCCATGTCTGTAAGAGGAAGAACAGAGAGCGTCTTCATCAGCTAAAAAAACACCTCAAAGCTCGAGGCTGTGACTGCAAGCGCGCAGAGGCTCACCTGTGATCCAGGTGTGGTGTTTCTGGTCTCTACCAGGTGTGACAGAAGCTGGGAGAGCTTCCTCTCTTACTGTCGGATCTGAATCCTGAAAACTGTAGTTCACTAAAAGTACTTCGTTACTTTCTCCGCAGGTACCGGCGTCATAAATCACGGAAGCCTTCCCCCGGAAACAGATGCCGGTGATAAAAGCACGAGCCCAACTGCTTCAGCTCGCCTGTTTTGACATTTGACTCCAGAAGGTGACACCGGAAGTGCTACTAATCTTCCTGTTCCGCGCCGCCGCAGTAAGAGCTTTTAACCCACTCGAACACCCCCCCACGGGCGATTTGGACGGTACAAATTAAGATGAATACATCAGAAGGTAACTGAGCTCTAACCAATCAGGAGCAGCGTTCTTAAAACGGGTATTAGCTTTTATTTGTCTGTGCGCGTGCTTTATTGTGAAAATCTGACCCGGAAATCACGTGTTTTGTAGTTTGTCCTGGTCATTGCGACTCAGGCCGGTGTTATAACGCAATAAGGTCACAGAGAGCCGGGAGACGTACCTGTGACGGTGGAATAGGACAAACAGGTGAAGCAGCGGAGCCGGTCCGAACCGGTCCGAGCGGAACTCCGTCAGGTAAACAGGAAGTTGAACTGATCGCTCTCGCTGATCAATCCTGAGGTCCAGCAGCCGGCTGTGGGTTACTTTCATAAGCCACAGCTGCTGGTAATACTGCGTGTAGTACTATAATATAAGTAATGCTAATACTACTGTATGTGTTACTGTAAAAACTGTTACTCAGGAGGGTCAAAGGATCCAGTCAGAATCCAAAGATCAATTATTTATGTTATTTTAGCTGAAATGTGTTTTAGTGAGAGACACACCTAAACGCTGTTGTTGTTATAACGTGTGCCGGGTGAGCTCAGTTATCACAGAAAACAATCAGTGATGAGAAAATCAGCAGAGGCGGGGGGTAAAAAAGGACGGAGGAAGAATCTTTACTGAAATAAAAACGTGCTTTTACGTCGACACCTGTGTGCACAGTCGGGGCTCGCGTGCACGTTCATGCTTGTGCGGGAATATGAAACACACATGAGTTAAAGATCAGACCACATTAATGGAAACAGAGAGACACAAACACGTGTTCCTTCATCAGAACTCCAGTGAATGCATTCGAAATAAAAACAAGCAGGTAGAAGGAGAACATTTGTTATATTCAGTCTGGCTCAGGGGGAACTGTGCTGCTGTTGACCGGAGGAGAGGAGGAGAGGAGGAAGGCATGCTAGGAGGCAGACAGAGAGAACGTGAGCTAAAGAAGGATTATTTTGAACTTTGACTGATGCAAAGCTGTTCTTGCAGGATATAAATATGGAGCTGCAGGTGAGCAGACGCCTTCTGTTGTGTCTTCAAGGTGTCAGTTTTCTCCTGTGAGAGAATAAAATCAGCGACCGTGACGCGATGAATCTTCCTGAACGCTGTTTTGTTGTTCGGTTCTCTTTGTGTTCTTCCTGCAGGCAAAGGTCTTCTTTAAGACCCTGAATGAGAAGAAACAGGTGAAGCTGAGCCTCGTGGTGTGTTCAGAGTGGGCGTGTGAGGGAGCGCAGCTGGAGACACGCCGGTGTTGGAGCGTCATGTGTGCATAGCTGCTCTCTGATTGGACTCTTGTCTCTGCTGACTCGGTCTGATGTTGCGGCACAGTAAGCTGCAGAAGCAGGTCCTCGCTCTGTACCGGCAGTTCCTGCGAGCCGGGCAGGACAAACCGGGCTTCCTCCCCCGAATCCGCGACGAGTTCCGAGAGAACTCCCGCATCAAGAAGACGGACGTGATGCACATTGAGTATTTATACCGACGGGGCCAGCGGCAGCTGGAGCAGCTGAGGAACGCCAACACCAAACAGCTGGGCTCCTTCTCCAAACCCAAAGAGCGCGGCTGAAACCGCGTGACCTCCGAAAGACGCCGGCACCGTCAAACTGCTGCCATTGTGCTCAGGAGACGGGCTGTGAAGGTCGCAGCAGCGATACAAGCTGCAGTGAAACAAATGTTGACAGTAATGAATTTATCTGCTGTCTGGAACAATAAAATGTGTCTGTGAGGCTTCATGTCTCCCTCTGAAATATCATTCATATTGTTTTCATGCGTCTGCACTGCATTCTGGGTAAATGAAGAGTGATGTGACTATTTTTTTTCAGGCATTACAAAGAAAATTAAAAAGTTTGTTTGTTTGTTTCCAAGGAAACTGAAACGAGGGAAACCTCGTGTTTCAGTTTTTACACAGGAAATTATTTAAAGGAGCTTAAATGGAGTCAGAGCAGGAGTGGGTTTAAAAAATCCGTCGATTTTAGTTTGAATAAAGTGAAATCGATTCATTAGAATCGATTTTTAAATATAAATGTATTTTGCCAGAAACGCCAGAATCTCACAAAACTATTTCAGCAACCAGCAAACAGCCGAAACAGTAAATGAGAGCAGAAACATGTAAACACAGAGTGTGGATCGTTCACCCGACGTCACGGACTCACCGTCAGGGCTGAAGAGCGAAAGCTCAGTGATTCTGATGCTGCAGGTTTTCTCTCTCCAACCAAAATTCTCTGAACCTGCGGCAAACGAAGGTCCAAACTACGCTTCACGCTTGATAAACATCGTCATGAACTCGCTCTGACTTTGGCTTTTACTTCCTGCACAGCTCTCTCAGTGTCCTCAGACACCAGTTTACCATCAAATCTCTGTTTTCTGCATTATTCTCTGCTTATCACGCAGCAGTGCTGCGGTGTTCAGCGCTGTCGGCCTCTGACAACAATGCCTCATTTCTGCCGTTCAAACCGAAGAAATGTAAACTTTTACAAATGATTGCTCAGCTGTGTCTGTAATCAAACCTCTGTAACTTTGCTCTGCTTCACTTCAGCAGCATCAGGTCATGTTCACATGTTGATTCATGGTTTTCTTCTGTTTTGGATCGACTGCAGTATTTTTTTAAGGTTATCTGTAGACTTGATGTCTCGAGACCACTTTTACGTGGTCTCCGTCTTGTCTCCGTCTTGTCTCCGTCTTGTCTCGGTCTCGCCGTCTCAGATCGACATAGTGGTCGGGAGATCTGGAGTCAACAGTTTCCATGACACACACCGTAACGTTCGATGATGTGTCATTTCAAAAGCATCAGCTCTAAGAGCCGTGCTTACAGAGCGCTTTGTAGTGAATCAGACTCGACTCCCACTGAGCGAGAGCCGCTCCTCACTTAATTTCCTTTGGCTGCTCAGCTCTCACACAGGGGCTCAGCTATGCTCCAATCCCTCCATATTGTGGCCAATCACATGCGAGGATATAGGATAATATCATTGTGTGAAAAACAGAGAGGGTGAGAGTCACGTGGAGCGTGCGTCCGTCCTCTCAGTGAGTGAGAGACAGCGGTGAGGAGGGCTGTGCATCGCAAAAACACATAATATGCCCGACACCCGTAAACGAAGCAGCATCTGGCTGCAGTTTAAGGACTTTTTGGTCTCGGTCTTGACTACAAGTCTAGCTATCTGCTATAAAACGCCAGGCCAGGAAAATCTGCTTCATGATTTTCTGTTTTATCCTCAGTTCCTTTGACACAAAGGCCTCTGCTGTGATGCTCACGCCTCTGATGAACTTTGTTTTATACATAGATATAAAAATATGGAGATGAACTGATAACTGATCAGAATTAGAATATTTCTGACTGTCTGAGTCAAAACGGAATTGAATCGATTTTAGAAATGGGAATCGATACCCAGCGCTCAGTCGGAGCTCTGCGGCAAACACGCGGAGACACGGTTGTGGCGCAGCACGCGGACGGAAGCAGCGTTTTGTTTCACGCACGCGGCGCTGTGGAGCCGCCGAGCTGCTTCTGAAGCGACGAAGAAGAAGTGATGTAAACAGGAAGTGGGGCATGTACATCCACGAAAACTGTCGTGTCGAATTTGTGGATAAATGTGAAATTCAGCGAAAGCTGCTGAACACAGAGGAGCTGCTGAAGTTTGCTTTAGTTTAATCTCGGGACGTTTTTCTTAGTTTGGGGATTTTTCGCTGTTTTTGGGCCGTTTTCCGGTCATGTCCGGGTCAGTGAACCACACAGGAGAGATGAGCAACGCGCAGTTATTCCAGCAGGTAAATCCGTTTAATCTGATGTGAAACAAATGAAATGTAAACTTTTATCACAGCGTGTGTCACAGTAAATTAAACGTGGCCGAGAAGGTCCGATCAAAACGACCAAAAAGACTTTTAATAAGAACAGAAAGAATTTAATTTTTCAGGAATCATTACAGGTTTCAGTCATCGTAGTCTAAGGAGCCTGGAGAGAAAAGCGCCTGGACTTAATCAGAGAAGCTTCTTCCGCTCCAAGAACAATTGGTCCCACATTTGAAATCCTGTGGGAGGGTCCCTGACATGTCATGGACCTTGTAATCTTTACAGGTGCAGGGTCACAGGAACATCAAACTATCAGCAGAGTCAAATTAAAATCTAACTCAGCTGAAAGGAAAACAGCCACAAATCCTCCTGAAGACACAGGTACACCTGCAGGTGTTCAGGTGTTATCCTGTCCCTCTTCCTTTCCCACAGGCAGCAGGTACACGCTTTAGGTCTGTCTGTCTGTCGGCAGCTCTTTTATACCCACAGTTAAACCTGAAGTCACTTCCTGATCCACAGTCCAGCCCTCAGCCTCTGTACACCCACGTGTTTTTCATCCAGTTCGTTTTTAAGTTCAGTCCCTGCTCCTGATTGGCTGCTGAGGCTCACCTGCACAGAGGGATGCTGCGTCTTTCTCCATCAGCTCTGTCTTTGGTCTAGTTTTGTGAGTTTACGGGAGAATCTAAAGAGCCCCAGCTTGTTTCTGTTCATCTTTTTCACTTTTTGTGTTCATAAAAACACCTGTGGCATGTCTGCTGGGTTTACAGACAAAAACTCTGCGATTGGTTCTCATCGTGTTTCCTGCAGGTGGCGCTGCTGCGATGGTTGAACTCTCAGACTGAGGAGGACCGGAGGATCTTGGCGGCGGTGACGGGCGTCCAGGTCGGCAGAGAGCTGCTGAATCGGCTCACCGGCCAGGACAAAGTTGACGCCTACAAGGTACAGCGGGGGCGCCGATCACATCCGCCACTCTGCTCGCGTGTCATTTCCTCACGATGCATGTCGTTCTGTTCCGTGTCCTCAGCGAGACTGCGTCCTGAGCATCGCACAGTTCCTGCGACAGAACCCGCGAGCCTCGCAGGCGCAGATCAACGCAGAGGTGGAGAAGAACGTCCTGCTGTTCGCCACTCGAGTCAAAGCTCTGGAGACGGCGCCGATTCTCTGAGTTATTCTGTGAATAATTTGTTGCACACAAAGTTCTGATTGAGATTTTTGTACATGAGTTTTAAACGTTTAGAAATCTGGAAATTTTACATTCTGCAATCAGAGAGTCATGTAACTAATATCCTTAGTATCCTTATTTTCTCATTATATTGTTTTATGTTCTTTAATCATGAAGGTTTGTAGAGCAAGGCCACTTTTGACTCCCAAACTAAGTGCTCAGCCAGACTGAACAACAGGAAGTTTTAGTGCACAGCCATATTAATAGATAAGACACAGAAAAGAGGAACTTTGCCATATAAGCAATGTTTGAAACTGTGACGTGTAAAGTACAGAAATCAAACCTATATGAGGCACAGTTTATGATTCTAATGTTCGAGATCCTGCAACTGGCGTTTTGGGCTGTGCAGGGGTCTCTCTCTTCCGGAAGATGATTGAATAAAAGAAATATAAATGTTTTAACACACTATGAGTCGGTTTTCTCTGTTCTATCATGGGGACGAAAGAATCGGGGTTAATAAGCGTTTACTCATCGACCGTCTTTTACTGCCGAGGTTCTTTATTTATGAGCCTTTCTGCAGAATGGGCTGATTTTAAAATCCTGGTTGGAGTAAAATGTCCTGGGCTGCTTCCAGACCACAGACTGTATAAAAAGGATGGAAGTCACCCACTTTGAAGACGTGTTACACACTGACGGAAGACGAGGTTCATCCAGGTGCACGTGGAGGTTTATTGCGCTGAAACACAGCAAAACAGTTCTGTTTTACTGACGGCTGCCATTACAATAAGTGGCCTGCGTTACTTTTGTGAGGGATTATTTTGCCGGTCACCTGTTTGTCTGAGCCGCCACTGCCACCTACTGGTGAAACTAAATATCGCCAATATTCATCTTTAACAGTTACAAGAGTCTAAGACATTTTTATTTTTAGCTGTTTTACATCAAAAACTCAAAAAGCTCAAAATAAACAAAAACTGCTTTTAAGTCCTGAGAACATCAAACCAGATCGCGCCACTCAGGACGGAGAGGAGGGAAACACCGTCAGCTAAACTTCAACCTGTCCAGTCCGGAAGCGTCAACCATGTCCCCTGCACATGTGTTTGTGGTGGGAATTATTATTTTTATTCAGTAATTGAGGGTAGACACTGGATGAAATACGGCGTTTTCCAAAGCTTGAATTTTGGTGATATTTCCAGGAAAACCTCAATAAATATATTTTACAGGGTTTATTTATCGGATAAAATACGTTACATGTCACCGTTATTATTGGCCGGCCCGGAAACAGCGGGGGTGTCCAAATTCAGAGGCTGCTTCCACCTGAGGACCCGCCCTTCGTGGTCTAAAGAAAGCCGGGTAGTATGTCACGAACTCCCTCGGTGGAGTGAAACTGCCGTCTGCTCCTTGCTATCTAAAATATAACCGGGCGCTGACGTAAACTTTTCTGTTTAATCATTTTCTGTTTGACGTTTGTTCAGCTGTGTGAAAACCCCGGAGGAAGCCTCCCGAGGGATTAATAAAATTAAATGAAATTTAATTTAATCTAATCTAATAACTTTGATTTCAGCCAAACCGATTTACTCTCGAACAAATAAAACACTGAAAAAGCCAAACGAGAACATGTTTAAGTTATCAAAGTGACTCATATATCATGTTTGACCCGAGTAGTGAAAGACCGCGGGGGTTTGAAGACGATGTGTCGGCTCAGATATTTGAAGTTTGCACAGCTACATTCTCACCTGAAAATATGTCAAAAGTTTTTTTGCGACCCAGAAAGAGAAATAAGAGTGATATTAAAACTAAGTAGCTGCCGCCATTGTTGGAAACTGGAATTGGCTGGGCCGCGCTATGAATTCTGCGATATGGTTTTTCAATTTTGTTGCCTGGGTGGAAAATCGGGGGAAATTAGGGAGAATGGAGGCTCCGGGAGATTTTCGGGAGGGGCACTGAAATTCGGTATTCTCCTGGAAAAATCAGGAGGGTTGGCATGTATGGTTGTGGCAACATCACTAACCTTGTCAAACACCTCAGAGCAGGGGCGATTCTAGGATCAGAGCTTTGGGGGTGCTGAGCACCCAGAGAGCTGCCCAGCCAAGCAAGATAAACTTTACACATCACGATGAGACTTCTTCCGTGTCTCTTTCGGTCCCTGCATCCTTAAATGTCTCCAGTTGTCCCGAGTTCTCTATGACTGTCTCCTTGGTGTGTTTAAACCCCTGGTCCTCCCTGTCCTTGTCATCTGTTGTCTTCGTCTCTGTTATCAGTGATCGAAATTTTACCATCTCTGTGCAAGTCTGTAAATTTCTTTATTAAATCATAAGATTCTTAAATTCATCAAGTCTCTCTGTGCCTGGGTCCTCGTCACACACTCTGTGTACACAAACACACACACACACACCAGGAGTTATAAGGTTAATGGGCATTCAGTCAGCTAGTTAGTATTCATTTCAAACAGGACAGTGGTAACAACTTTAGGCTACGGACAATTTTAAGTTTTAGATTTTAAATAGGCTGTATACATTTCAATGGGAGCAACAGGACAGTCAAATGTCGCTGATTTTACTACAGACTAGGACGGATTGTAGGGCAGCAAACATCGACGGAAAAGTTTTCAACACTGCAGGTTACCTGGTGTAATGTTTTTCAGCCAAAAAGAAACATGGTCTGACTCCTACCAACTATATAAAGAGTAACTGAAGGTTAAATGCAGCTAATATGTCCTGTTTTAAGCCAGGCACTTCCACCTCCGCTCTGCTGCGTCTCAGCCACCATCGCTCTGGCAGCAACGGAGCAAGAGAGCTGGAACAAACCATTCTTTTTTGTGTGTGTGTGTGTGTGGGGGGGGGGGGGGGGGGGGGGGGGGGGTATCTATACTTTTGTTGTTAAAATCTTACGTCTCAACCAAGTACTGTATGCTTTTTATATTTTAGTAGTGTGTTAGTCAAACAGCAAATATTGTCAAAAAAAGTAAGAAATCTTTGTGGGTGCTTTGATTCATTTTTGAATGAACCCCCAAAAATGGGCTAAAATCGCCCCTGCCTCAGAGTAAATCATATCACAGAATATGACGAGCTTATGTTGAGGCGAACTGAAGAGGAGGACAGGGACAGGTGCTGCTAGGGCGAGACAGACGTCTCTCACAGAGTCCTTTACTGCTGCAGGCAACGTGTTCAAATAGGGCAAAACTTGAGGTTTTTTATTTCTATATGATGAACCCTGCATTATTAAGTGATAAGAACAAGAAATCTGATGTCCTGTAATCATTGTGACGCTATAGTTTGAGATACAATAAATAAAATAAGTTTTTGTACAAAGTATCGGATCAGTATCGTCGATACCACCCTGGATATTACTTGGTATCGGATCGGAAAGGAAATCAGTGGTATCGCACATCACGTTTTCCTGCTCGCGCGTGCCGCTCGGCTGCTCATTGGCTGAACGTTTACTGGGGTCCCGCCTTATAGCACTCAACACCGCTTCTCCGATTGGATAACGTAGTCGTCATGTCCCCAAAGCGTCATCTCTGATTCGCTGTGACAAATCGGTGGGGGATGATCCTCGAGTTTAAACATAGAAACAGGCAGCGGCTCCTCGGAGAGTTCGGAGTTTAGTTTGAGGACAAATAATCGTTAAAGTCGCGCCTTCGAGCAGTTTATAGGCGGAGGTACAGCTGTAACGGCGGGATGGACGGGGCCAACGGTACCGGAGAGGTCTGGCAGATTTCGGAGAAGCTGGAGAAGTAAGTAAAGCTCGAATCGTTAGCGAGCGGCTAACAGGCTGTGCCGTGTGAGGTCCCGGTGTTCCAGATCTACTGGCGTTGGTCGAACAGATGTGTGGCAGTCTTGCGTTTCAGGAGCTGCTACCGACAAACCAGCAAAAAAACGCCAAATGTGTCACCTGTGACACGTGTGAGGTTGTCTCAAACACACTCCGTCAGTCTTGATGCTGTTGAACAACAAAATGTTTAAAATGTGGCGAGTTTACCTGGTGATATCCTCACGCGCGACGCGATCGCGAAAACAGCAAACAAGTAACACCACGCCGATGTTGTTCACAGGACAGCAAGAGTAAACGATCGGGAGACTCTTGTCGTCGTTATAGTTTCCCTCGCACGGTTTATTTCTCCGGTTTCAGCGTTTTTGCTCCACAACTACAGCGAGCAGTTTACTTTGTGCACTAACATGGACTCGAGTCAACCAGCGCCACCTCTGGCCAAGTGCCACAGCCTACAGCCAGATCAGCCTGTGACACACATCTGCAGCACGTTTGAATTCGTGTCATGCACATTTGTACCTTTCAATTGTGTCTGTTTGTGCGTCATGCAAATAAACCTATGAAAAGAATGAAACCACACTAATATTTCACCAGTGTTGTAACATCACATGTCGTTAGCCTAGTCTGTCTGTGTCTTTTCTCTGCGAACAAACATGTTAGAGTTGGTTGTTATATACAGTCTGTATAAGTGTGGTTAATCTAATAAACATTTGTAAGGAGAGGGTGGCACGGTGGTTAGCACTGTTGCCGCACAGCAAGAAGGTCCTGAGTTCAATTCCACCATCAGGCCGGGGTCTTTCTGTGTGGAGTTTGCATGTTCTCCCCGTGTTTGCGTGGGTTCTCTCTGGGTACTCCGGCTTCCTCCCACCGTCCAAAGACATGCAGCTTGTGGGGATAGGTTAATTGGATAATCCAAATTGCCACTAGCTGTGAATGTGGAAGTGAATGTGAGTGCGAATGGTTGTCTGTCCCTGTGTGTTAGCCTTGCGACAGACTGGCGACCTGTCCAGGGTGTACCCCGCCTCTCGCCCTATGACAGCTGGGATAGGCTCCAGCGCCCCCCGCGACCCTGAAAAGGATAAGCGGAAGTGAATGGATGGATGGATGTGTAAGGAGATGGCAGTTACTGTGAATGTACAGCAGTTACACAGTGATTAGTAATAAACAGTCAGACAATGACTCTGACAATCTCATTCAATCTTGCAGACTGAATGCACCTTCTGTGGAAAGTGGTACCACACAGTGTGTGTGGACTTCCCCTGTGCAGAAGGCGACTACAGATGTTGTGGGTGCTAAATAAACAGAAACAAATGATCCCTGTTGTCTTTGCTTACTGATTGTTTTCAGTGTTGACAATCCACATTGCTGGCATTGCATCTGTCAACATGTTTGTGGGTAGATTTGGATGTACCAGGGGTAAGTGCAGCCACTCAGCCTCTACTCATCATAGCAGCAGGTGCAGATGTGTCACAAGTTAATCTAGTAGTGGGCTGTGGTAGCAGTGGACTGACCTCCATTTGAAACTGCTCCAGCTGCTGTGTGATAGTGGATCGGCTACAAATTGAAGATCATAAGCAAGTTTTGGAAATGAACCCTTGTATTATGTTGAAAAACAAAAAAGTGACATTGATTTTGTTGCAGGTAATTTTGACCCGTACTGTGTAAATCCACTCAGAATTATCCAAAAACTGCAATAAAACAATAGCAACTTTATTTCCCATCAAATAAACATGTAGAACACAGTTAGACTTTCCATAACTATTGTAGGAACAATTTGGTTTTTCGTTCTTACAAACACGTATTTTGAACTTGCCCAACGTTCTCAGTTTTTCAATGCTCAACATTTTCAATTTTGTCCACATGATGGACAGAATGTAACTGTGTGCTTTCTGCAGATGTACTTCTTGCATTTCTCACAAAACGTGCTTGTTTTCAAACAGGAATCTTCCTAACTAAGATTTAAAACAAAAGATTTCTACGTCTCCTCCAGTCTCACAAACAGATGACAAACCAAGCAACACACCTGAGTCACTGACTTTCTTAAATCCACTCACTCTCACTGGCTGTTTATTACTAATCACTGTGTAACTGCTGTGGATTCACAGTAACTGCCGTCTCCTTACAAATCTTCATTAGATTAACCACACTTATACAGACTGTATATAACTCCAGCCATGTTGATGGGTTGCCTATATTGGCTGGAAATATTCATTTCCAGGGAAAAGACACAGACAGACGATGCTTACAGGATGTGATGTTACAACACTAATGAAATATTGATGTCATATTTGTCCAAGGCGTATTTCATTGTTATGGGAAAAGAGAATATTAAAATCATGATGACCAATTGGAGTGGTGATGTCTATGACTTTGTGTATATAATTTGGAATTTTGTACAAATGTAGGCCAATAAGGAATATATGATATCATTTCATTCATTTCAAAGGTTTATTTGCATGATTCACAGACAGACACAATTGAAAGGTACAAATGTGCAAGAAACGAAATCAAACGTGCTGCAGATGTGTGTCACAGGCTGATCTGGCTGTAGGCTGTGGCACTTGGCCAGAGGTGGCGCTGGTTGACTCGACTCCATGTTAGTGCACAAAGTAAACTGCTCGCTGTAGTTGTGAAGCAAAAACGCTGAATTCGGAGAAATAAACCGTGCGAGGGGAACGATAACGACGACAAGAGTCTCCCGATCGTTTACTCTTGCTGTCCTGTGAACAACATCGGCGTGGTGTTACTTGTTTGCTGTTTTTGCGATCGCGTCGCGCGTGAGGATATCACCAGGTAAACTCGCCACATTTTAAACATTTTGTTGTTCAACAGCATCAAGACTGACGGAGTGTGTTTGAGACAACCTCACAAGTGTCACAGGTGACACATTTGGCGTTTTTTTTGCTGGTTTGTCGGTAGCAGCTCCTGAAACGCAAGACTGCCACACATCTGTCCGACCAACGCCAGTTGATCTAAACGCCAGTAGATCTGGAACACTGGCTGTTCACACCTGCAGGTAAAAGCCCGCAGGTGTGAACACAGGACTGAAACCGGAATCAGAACACTTTATTAATCCCTAAGGAAACGATGTGGGTCACAGTTGCTCCAAGACAGAAACAGACTAAACTATTTAAGCAGATTTATGGATGTGTTTCTTATTCCTGGAGCGAAGGCTTCAGGTGTTCTTCAGGTGAGGGTGAATATCAGGTCCTGTGGCTCTCTGAGTGGACTCTCAGGCGAAATATGTGGGTGTGTGATCTCTGAACTGCTGCATGATTTCGGTCTGACACTTGGTACCTGTAATGGGAGGTGGTGTTACACTCAGGCAAAAAACTCCAGAACAGTGAAGCTGAATGAGAAGCTTCATTGTTTGTGGTGCTTATTTATCAGTTTGTTTGATTTTCACTCAGACTTTCTCTGCAGGTCTTTGTCCATCGACACAGAAGACGAAATGGAAACTTACCACAGGTAACACACACACACACACACACACACACACACACACACACACACACACACACACACACACACACCACTAATCTAATGCAATGACCCGTCACATCCACTGTAAGTGGAGGCAGGATTTTCTTTGTCCTGAGTCTGGGATCAGTAACTGTTCAGGTGAGTCGCTGCTCTGCGAAACCCTGAAGTAGACCGAAGCCGCGTTCTTTTACTATTAATGTGTGATGATCAGATTAGGGCTGCTACGATTAGACGACTATCAAAATTGTCGCCGACTAATTTAATAGTTGATGCTTTGTTTGAAGCTTTGTAAGATCCTGAAAGACGCAGGAATAAGTAGTAAGATTTAAGAGTGTAATAACGGACTGAAACAGAAGATGGCAGCACTGCATCGACAAGGATGCCAGCTGCCGTTAAACCCAGAAGAAGAAGCAATCCCCGGTATCGTAGCTGTGACCTAGGTCGTGTCCAAATTCATGGGCTGCATCCTCCTGAGGCCGCATTTGTAGACCGATTACGTCACAGCGACGCGCCGAAGGCTGTCCAAATTCGTAGACTCCTCCGAATATGGCCGACAAATGCGTCCTCCTTTTCCCCGAATTTGAAGGATGGGTCGGGTGTGTCCTTCGTGGCCCACCATATCCCAGAATTCATAGCGCGGCCCAGCCAAACTCCAGTTTCCAACAATGGCAGCCGCTACTAAGTTTTAATATTACTCTTATTAATCTTTCTGGGTCACAAAATAAACTTTTAACATATTTTCAGGCGAGAAAGTAGCTGTGTAAACATCAAATATCTGCTCGGTTTATCAAGATATCGCATATTTGCAAAAGTGCTTCGACGTTTTCAGAGACGTCTGCTACCCATCAGCTCCATAGCGAGCCGAAAGCTCAAGGGTCACTGAAGCCGCTGAGAACGGCACAACTCCCGGCACATTTTCAGATCACCGCCGTCTTTCGCTACTCAGGTTAAACATGATATATGAGTCACTTAGATAACTTAAACATGTTATTGTTTGGCTTTTTTCAGTATTTTATTTGTTCCTGAGTAAATCGGTTTGGCTGAGATTAAAGTTATAGTTTTTACACAGCTGAATAAACGTCAAGCAGACAGCTGATTATCAGAAGTGTGAGACGCTCGAGAATTTACTCCGGTGTCCTGTTATATTTTAGATAGCAAGGAGTTTATTAAACTTCACCGAGACAATCTGCAGATTTAATTAAAATTTAATAAACTATCATCTTGTCTTTATTTTTAGTTAGCACCTTAAACACTTAAAGCTGTAAGCTAATGATAGTTATATAAGAGCAGATGCTGCTGGTGCAATAAGCTGTACGTTTTATGTCCAATGGATGATGATCTGATTAGTCGACTAATTAGAGCTGGGCGATAGAACGATAACGATATGTATTGTGAAATAACTTTTTCTCGATAGAAAAATTAAACTATTGAGATAGACCTCACCGCTCTTGTCCTCTTAAAAAAAAAACCCCAGCCAATCCAAATTAAGTAGCGCAGAGCCGAACCAATCACAGCCGCAGTGTCACGTCACGTGACTTGTTGCGTACAGCACAAGTGCCAAGCCGCACATGTGTATTTGTTTGGGAAGCAGCCAGCCGCCGTGCCGCCGGGTAACGGAGGAAATGAGTGTGCCGAGAGCGCGACCGAAGGTTACCGAGGAGAAAACAGACGATGGTTCCAACGCCGGAGAGATTGTCGAACGGAAGAGCCACAGAAGCTCCGTAGTGTGAAGGTATTTCTGCTATTTCAAGTCTGACAAAAACAGAGCAGCTGCACTGTAAATGTGCCGAAAGCAAGTCTGGAAATACAATAAAGCGGTGCAGCTCAGTCTCTGACTGGAAGCGCTAATTCGTCATTCGGCTTTTGTCAGACTAAAGTAACTGTTACAGCTGTTTGAAAAGCTCAGCTATACAACAAGGAGAGGTCGAGAATTTCCTTTTAGTTCTCAGTTTATTTGATGTTGACAAAAGTTAGTCAGTTCAAATTCAAATTTTATTTGTCACGTACACAGTCATACACAGTACGATATGTAGTGAAATGCTTGGACAACTGCTCGTGACCTAAAGAGAACAAAAAAGGAAAAGGCTATGAATAAGATAGGAAATAAATATGAAAAATTAAAAAGGGTAAATTTAACTAGGAAGGAATAAAATATAAATTAAGGTTAAAAATGAAATAACTGTACAACACAAATTAGAATGAAGGGTAAATTTAACTGGGAAGAATAAGATAAAATATATAAATTAAAGTTGAAAATAAAATAACTGTACAACAAAATACACAATATAGAACTATATAAGAATGTATGAAGGAATCTAAATATAAATAAATATATACACAATAACAGCAGCTGTACAAGTATTAACTGGAAATGAAGAATATAGTGACCAGTGTTGTGCAAAAACAATGTCCAGAAAGTCCAGTGTGTGTGTAAGAACCATATGTGTGGGTCAGTACTGTGTGGTGGTGTGATTGAGAGACCGTATCGCCTGCGGGAAGAAGCTCCTCCTCAGTCTCTCTGTGTTGGTCTTCAGGGAGCGGAATCGCTTTCCTGACCTCAGCAGAGAGAACAGTCTGTTGTTGGGATGGCTGAGGTCCTTCACCATCTTCCTGGCCTTGGTCCAGCACCGCCTGCTGTAGATTGAGTGCAGGTCAGGGAGCTCGGAGCGGATGGTGCGCTCAGCTGACCGCACAACCCTCTGTAGAGCTCGTCTGTCCTGCATGGTGCTGTTCCCGAACCAGGTTAAGATGTTTCCCGTCAGGATGCTCTCTATGGTGCAGGAGTAAAAGTTCCTGAGCACCTTGGAGGGCAGTTGGAAGTCTCTCAAGCGTCTGAGGTGGTAGAGACGCTGTCGGGCCTTTTTCACCACGGTGTTGATGTGACAGGACCATGACAGGTCCTGCGTGATGTGAACTCCGAGGTATTTGAAGCTGTCCACTCTCTCCACTGGGCACTCGTTGATGACGGGGGTCTGGTAGTTCCTCTCCTGCTTAGTGCTGAAGTCCACTATCAGCTCCTTTGTCTTACTGACGTTTAGAAGGAGGTTGTTCCTCTGGCACCAGTTCTCCAGATTCCTAATCTCCTTCAGGTAGGCCGTCTCGTTGTTATCAGAGATCAGGCCCACCACGACGGTGTCGTCAGCAAACTTGATGATGGTGGTGGAGCTGGTAGTGGCCACACAGTCATATGTGTACAAAGAGTACAGCAGGGGGCTCAGAACACACCCCTGGGGGGCTCCAGTGCTGAGAGTGGTGGAGGCTGAGACATGTCCGCCCATCCTTACTGCCTGTGGTCTGCCAGTTAGGAAGTTGGAGATCCACTGACACATAGATGAGCTGAGTCCCAGATGCTCCAGCTTGGTGGTGAGTGTGGAGGGAATTATGGTGTTAAATGCAGAGCTGTAGTCTATGAAGAGCATTTTAACATAATTCCCCCTTCTAGTGTCCAAGTGAGTGAGTGATGTGTGGAGGAGATGAGAGATGGCATCGTCTGTGGAACGATTTGGACGGTAAGCGAACTGTAGTGGGTCCAGTGTGTCTGGTAGTGAAGAAATGATGAAGTCTCTGACCAGGCGTTCAAAGCACTTCATCACTACTGAGGTGAGGGCTACAGGGCGATAGTCATTGAGAGAAGCAGGGTGGGGTTTCTTCGGGACAGGAACAATGATGGACTCTTTGAAGCATGTGGGGATCACCGACTGAGATAAAGAGATGTTGAATATCTCAGTGAACACAGGAGCTAGCTGGTATGCGCAGTCTCTGAGGATACGACCTGGGATGCCGTCTGGTCCTGCTGCTTTCCTGGTGTTCACTCTCTTGAAGGCTCTCCTTACTTCATGCTCGGAGATGACGAGCACGTTTCCGGTGCTGGCAGTATCTTCCTGTCTGCAGCCGTTAGCGCCGCTAACACTAGCATTGTTGGAGACCTTAGCTGCAGCCTCGAAGCGAGCATAGAAAGTGTTCAGCTCGTCTGCCAGAGTCACGGCCGCGTTCGTCATATCGGTTGTTGGTGCTTTATAGTCCGTTATTGTCCTTAGTCCCCGCCACAGGCTCCTAGAGTCACTCTGTTGGAGTTGTGACTCTAGTTTCCTCCCGTAGCGCTGCTTCGCCTCTTTCACCGCCCTCTGCACGTTATATGACGCGGCTTTGTACGGGTCCATGTCCCCCGTCATGAGTCCCGTGTTGTAGGCAGTGGTGCGGGATCTCAGAGCGTCGCGGATGGTTTTATCCACCCACGGCTTCTGGTTGGGAAACGTTGTGATAGTCTTTGTCTCCACGGTATCATCCGCTAGTTTCCCGATGAATCCCACAACCGCTTCCGTAAACACGTTGACGTCATCGTCGGAGCTGTTTCTGAACATGCCCCAGTCTGCGTCATCGAGTGCGTCCTGTAACGCGGCCACCGATTGATCCGTCCAGCGCGCGACCTTCCTCTGAACCGGAACTTCCTGTTTCAGCCTTTGTTTGTATTTTGGCATGAGGAAGATGGCGGCGTGATCAGATTTGCCAAACGGAGGGCGGGATTTGTCTGTTTTGTCTGATCTTCTGTAAAACAAACTAAGATTTATTTTTAGAATTAATATTTTGTTTCTAAGTGGAATTGACAGTTTAGTCTGTTTCGTTTGTTCTATTTTGAAACTTAAACGCTTTAGCGGCTGCCTTTTGTGTAGTTTGCAATATTTGCCTTTATTTATCTGAAAAAGTCTCATGTTCCTTAAGTACATCTACCCTGTTGAACTTATTATGGGAAATAAATATTTAAATCAAAACAAGCTGCTGATTATTTCACATTTTACTTGTGAGCAACGGCACATTTAAATCTTACAAATATAGTTATTTGGCTGATATCGTGATATGAAAAAATCTTATATCGCCCAGCTCTACGACTAATAAAATAATCGTTTGTGGCAGCCCTAGCTCAGATCTTCATGAGTCACTGACATTAGAAGCCTGTTTGTCACAAGCACAGAGGCTGAGAGGACGTCAGTGTTTGAGTGGGGATGGGATCATAAATGTCCTGGATCTGTTTTCCACACGTCGCAGTTTACTGAAGCATTTTAAGGTGCATTAATTCATCCATTAAATATTTGATTCTGTGCTAATATCACAATTTAGACGTTAGTTAAAAACACATTTTACTTGATTTAAATTATTATTACAGCGTGTGGCTGATCTGAGATCAGTTTTTTCTTTTTAAGACTGTTCTGTTTCTGGCGTGTAGACGAAGCTCCCGTGCCGTCGAACCAATCAGGTTATACACACACAATACGGTAATATTATGTTGAAGCACAGTGCGTATCACTCCGCGAGGCTCCGCCTACGACAGCCGTAACGCTCGGAAAATCCATCAAGTGGTGCGGCTTCGTAGCTCAACAAAGTCGTACTGAAACATTTGACAGATTTTTGAGCGCCGTGCACATAAAATCGGTTTGGTAATAACGACGGCCCGCTAGCATGCTCTACCAAAAACTGTGCTTTGTTGTGTGTCTGACGGACGAAAGCCAAACCAGTTCCACACCAGTGAAGCTGCAGCATTTTTACAAACCAGTTCTGGTTCATCAGTTTCATTCATTGATCCGCTTTCGCCATTCTCGTTCTCCGTCGCCGCCATGTGCGTATGTAAACAAAGGCACTGTGCATGTGCGTTTTACCCATATTCTATTGCGATATTTAATTTTCTTATAATGGCCTAACATTATAAGAAAATGTTAGGCCCCAGCCCTAGTCGCATCTTTGTTTGTTTTGGTTCTGTGTTCCAACAGCACTGAAATATCTTTATCTAAGAATCAGACATGAGAAACCTTTTAAAGACTGTAGCTGTGCTTTTCTGTAGCTCCTCTCCAGTCTTTCTGCTCTGGTTTCAGAGGAGCTGCAGTTTCTGGTTTAGTGCTGTCTCTTGTAGTTGCGGCCTTTCACCAGCAGGTGTCAGGCTTCCCGTTGATCATGATGAACCCAGCACTCTATAACTGTTAGTCATGGGCGCTGACTGTAAGTGCAGTCAGGACTGAGCAGAGGTTCCTGGCAGTCGTGACTGTGAGCCGCAGTGATCTCAGTGTTGGCGAGCAGAGGGCGGTTAAAGGTGATTTCCACAAACTCACTTTCTAACCTCAGGACTTTCACTTCTGCAAACTCTCTGCAAGCCTGTTTCCTGTCAGCCTGTGACTTTTAGCCTTTCTGAAAGACACACACTGTTCAACCCCTGAATGCAATATCCATGCTGCAGATTATATTTATTATTTAACAATAGCAGTAAAATAATTTCCCTGCTCCACAGTGGTCTGGTTGAGCGTTTGTAGCCTCGCTAACAACCCAACATTTCATCTCCGAGGAAGTGATTCCAGAGAGAAGTAAAGCAAGTGTGTAAGTTCATCTCTGAATGTTTGTAAAGCATTCCAGCGTTAAGCTTAACAACCTCTCTCTCTCCTGCTGCTACTTCAATCATGAAACTGATCAATGATCAGCTGATCGCAGGGCTCGCAAAATCGCTAGCCCGACGTCCCGGGGCTAGCGATTTTTCCAGTCGGGCTACCAAAATCTAACTCAGCCCTGCCCGTCGGGCTGTCATAGGAAGGAAAAATATGAATGTGCTTTAAATTTTATAACTTCTGAGTGAATGTAGTTGCACGTGTACGCCTTTGAAATGGGTGTATAGCAGTTGTAGAAGAAGCTCCATAGTTTATTAGCCTAGCTTGAACCGGTGAGCTGCTGAACCGGTAGCTCTGTAGACCTCGATATAAGTTTAGCCTATTTACCGTAGTGTCTTTTCAGAAATTGGGATTTGCTTCCGCATTCTATGCTTTTGCATTCTTTCGCCAATGTAGCTGAGTAATTATGTCACTGGCATCGATGAGCCACTGTCAATATGTGACACTGATTGATCAGTGACGATTAATTGTGCACCAATTCCTCTGACATCGTCTTATCACTCATTAGCTTACTGTTCAAACGTGACAAGTGAAATCTCCCGCAGCTTAAACATGTGAGAGGTTGATCGCTGAGCGTTATGTGAGTGTGTGTAAAAGCAGCAGGACATATATTTTAGTTCTGCTGAGCCAAATAAGACAGGTCAGGGTGAAGAAGTGACAGCCAAAGAAAAGCTTACCACAAAACGGAGAAGTTATGACAAATCAGACTATAAGGCAAAAAGAAAAAAAAAAGCGCAGCAGTTTCATGGACAAAAGAATTTCTGTGGCTGGAATATGACGAGCTAAATAACATGATGTTCTGCCGGGTGTGTTGTGAGTCGACAAGCGCCTTTGTTACTGGGACCAGTCATTTTAAGAAAGACCCCATCAGAACCCATGAGAAATGCAAGAAATGCATTATTGCTCAGTCTGCAATATCTTTCCCAGAACAAACACCAATTGCAAAAAAGCATACTAAAAATAAACCTGAGAAATCTGTTTAGAGCAGCTACTATGTTGCAAAGAGTGAACTACCTTTGGCCAAATGTAGCAGTCTTTGCAAACTTCACAAAGCAAACGGCCTCGATCTTGGTTCCACTTGCCTCTTACCCGTGACTTCAGTGGAAATGTCAGATTGAGGATCTGACACAGACTGATTCATGTCCTACACAGTTCTTACAAGTTCATAGACATTTCTGTTCAATGAGAACCAAGTATTTGAGTTGATGGTTATTTGTTCCTCATGAAGAAACCGTACTTCAGATTTTTGTTTACATTTATTTTGATTCAGCCAGTAAATCGTGGATCCTTTCTGTGTATGACAGTGAACGCTGCTCTGTTTTTGTCAGACTTGAAATAGCAGAAATACCTTCACACTACGGAGCTTCTGTGGCTCTTCCGTTCGACAATCTCTCCGGCATTGGAACCATCGTCTGTTTTCTCCTCGGTAACCTTCGGTCGCGCTCTCGGCACACTCATTTCCTCCGTTACCCGGCGGCACGGCGGCTGGCTGCTTCCCAAACAAATACACATGTGCAGCTTGGCACTTGTGCTGTACGCAACAAGTCACGCGACGTGACGCTGCGGCTGTGATTGGTTCGGCTCTGCGCTACTTAATTTGGATTGGCTGTTCTTCTTTTTTTTTCTTCTTTTTTTTTTAAGAGGACAAGAGCGGTGAGGTCTATCACAATAGTTTAATTTTTCTATCGAGAAAAAGTTATTTCACAATACATATAGTTATCATTCTATCGCCCAGCTCTAGCATTACTTACTAATGACGTTTGCTTTGCTTTCGTTCAGGTTCATTCAAGATGGCAAAGACGCTGCCCGACAGGGAGACCTGCACAAAGCGCTGGAGTTCTTCAGACTGGCTTACAACATTCACCACAGTCACAAACTGGAAAGCCGGATCAAAAAAATCGAAGAGCTCATCGCTGAGAATGACTTGGAGGAAGATGATGACGAGTTTGTTAATGTTAACAGCAGCGGTTTAATGCTTTTTAAAGAGCTGTATGACAAGCTGTACGACTACCAGAGGGATGGAGTGGCCTTCTTGTACAGTCTCTACAGAGATGGCCGGAAAGGCGGGATTTTAGCTGATGACATGGGACTGGGCAAAACCATCCAGGTGATATCATTCCTCTCTGGCATGTACGACAATGAGCTGGCTAAACACACACTCCTGATCATGCCGACTTCCCTCATCACAAACTGGACCAAGGAGTTCTCCAAATGGACTCCGGGCATGAGGGTGAAGGAGTTTCATGGCATCAGCAAAGGAGAGAGGACCAGGAATCTGGAGAAAGTTCAGAGGAGGGGCGGCGTCATCATCACCACCTACACGATGCTCTTAAACAACTGGCAGCAGCTGTCCACCTACAATGGCAAAGAGTTCACATGGGACTATATGATCCTGGACGAGGCTCACAAGATAAAAAGCACAACCACCAAAACCGCCAAAAGTGCCTACGCCATACCGTCCAAGAACCGAGTTCTACTCACAGGAACTCCGGTCCAGAACAACCTGAGAGAAATGTGGGCTCTCTTCGACTTTGCCTGTCAGGGCACCCTCCTCGGCATGGCGAAAACATTCAAAGCGGAGTACGAGAACCCCATCACCCGGGCCCGGGAGAAGGACGCCACTCCAGGAGAAAAGGCGCTGGGATCCCGGATGTCAGAGAACCTGATGGCAATAATAAAACCGTATTTCCTGCGCAGGACCAAGTCCGAAGTACAGAAAAACAAAACAAACAGCACACGTAACAAGGAACACTTGGAGGACATGGAAGACCATGTTCCAAACCTTGAAGCAGACTCTGGAGCGGTGATGCCCAAATTGACGAGAAAAAACGACCTGATTGTCTGGACTTACCTGAGTGCCGTTCAGGAGGACATCTACAGGCAGTTCATATCGCTGGACCACATCAGAGAGCTCCTGCTGACCACCCGATCGCCTCTAGCTGAGTTAAACATTCTGAAAAAGCTGTGCGACCACCCGAGGCTCCTCTCTGCTGCCGCCATAGCCAAGTTAGGCTTGGAGGAGAGTGCAGCTGACTGCCAGGAGACCACAGAGGCCAACGATCACAGCATCATCAGCGTTCCTGATCACACCTTGATCTCAGAGTCTGGGAAGATGGTCTTTCTTTTCTCTCTCCTAGATCGGCTCAGGCAGGAAGGCCACCGCACCCTCGTCTTTGCCCATTACAGGAAGGTGCTCGACATCATCGAGCGCATCCTGGGCAACAGAGGCTTCAAAGTGCTGCGGCTAGATGGAACCATCACTCAGATCGCAGAGCGAGAGAGGCTCATCTCTCTGTTCCAGACTGACAAACGGTACTCCGTCTTCCTCCTCACCACCCAGGTCGGTGGAGTCGGCATCACCTTAACAGCAGCCGACAGGGTGGTCATCTACGACCCCAGCTGGAACCCTGCGACAGACGCCCAGGCCGTTGACAGGGCGTACCGCATAGGCCAGACTGAAAACGTCGTCATCTACAGGCTGATCACCTGCGGCACTGTGGAGGAGAAGATTTACCGCCGGCAGGTTTTCAAAGACTCTCTTATTAGGCAGAATACCGGGGACAAAAAGAACCCGTTTCGGTACTTCAGCAAACAGGAGTTGAAGGAGCTCTTCACCTTGGAGGACACGCGGTCCTCCTCTACACAGCTCCAGCTTCAGGCGCTGCACGCCAGGCACCGGCGCACCGACCCTGAGCTCGACAAACATATCACACACCTCCACACCATGGAGATGTTTGGGATTTCTGACCATGACCTCATGTTTACACTTGACATCAACCACGACGAGGCCCTCGAGAACCAAGAGGAGCATCATTACATCGAAGGGCGGGTCCAGAAGGCTCAGGAGCTCATGAAGGCGGAGTCTGAGCTGCAGATGCAGCTGGCAGAGAGCATGGTGTCCAGCACGGAGCCGGCATGGCTCCGATACCCAGCAGACAACAACAGCCGGGAGCGGTCCCATGAGAAGAAACCACATCCTTCATATCCGAAGCAGGACACGAGCCTGGCCTGGTCTCCAGCTGTGGTGGATTTGGAACAGACTGCTTCTGGGAAGGAGGCCACTCTGGAGAATCTCAGCAAGGGAGTGATTGATCTGACTGCAGAGGAGAGCACAGCAGAGGTCAGCCACCATAGCCTCGCTGAGCAGAACCTGGATTCTCCGAAACACCCGTCAGTGAAGCTGGAAAGGAGCTTGTTGGAGGCGGCAGATCCGATCGAGGTGTCTGTGGTGCTGATGGAGGCTGGTGACGTAGCTGACACCTCAGTCAGAGAAGGACTCAATGAATCTGCGGCCGCGAGTCTGTATGTTACAGCAGCCGATGAAGATGAGCAGAAGATGATGGGACATTTGACCCTGAAGTACGATGACTCCGAGATGGAGCTGGGGTCTCCTCACATCACTCCTCCAGAGAACAGAAGACTTTCCGCGCTGCGCGTCTCCAGTTTGAGCCTCGGAGCCGACACATCATCCAGAATCGGCAGCGAGCTCGAGTCTTTGAATGGCAACTTCAACCTACAGCTGGAGGACAGTGGCGCCGATCACGATGAGGCGGAGCTGCAGGAAGAGGAGGAGGAGCTGCAGGAAGAGGAGGAGGAGGAGCTGCTGTCTCAGCTGCAGCTGGAGGGAAGTTTCGACGTGGGTAAATCTCTTTGTGAGTGGCAGCAGAAAGAAGCATCAAGTTACAGCGCGAGCAACGGCCGCGCCGTCAGCCTCAATGAGTCACATGACTCAGTCGTGGGTATCAGGAAGAAAAAGGCTGCTGTGATTTATGACAGTGAAGAGGAGACGCAGGAGGAGGATGATGGGCAGCTTGAGAACTCCTTCCAGGTTTCCGGAGCATCGACGCCAAAGTCAGCGTGCACTGGCACCACGCCGCTCCGTACTCGAAAGAGCATTGGTGGAAACACGTCCGTGGCTTCTCACCGCTCCTTCCTCCATTCCATCATTGAGGACATGGACAACCAGGACAGCCATGAAGATGATGGTGATGCTTCGGATGTCCATTCAGATGAGGCCGAAGAGGACATGATTGGTTTGGCTCATGATGAGGTTGAGGAGGAGGAACCCAGTGGAGAGACTGTAAACTCAGAGGAGGAGTTTGTAGAAGAGGAGATGGAGGAGGAATTTGAGGAGGAAGGAGACTTTGAGTCAGGAGACACTGAGGAATATGGAGAAGGGAGCCTCCTGGAGGAAACGTCCACCGAGCCTGAGTTGGTATCAAACGAGGCGATGGATCAGTGCACCGCCGAGACAGGTGTAAAGGAGGTCGAGGACGAGAGCTACGACTCGCTGGTGCAGCGAGGGCGGGAGTGCTACAGCAAAGCTGAGCTGGACGAGGCCCTGGACTTCTTCCTCAGAGCCATCGACATCAAACCCGGAGATCCGGAGATCCAGCTCATGACCATCCAGCTGTACCGGCAGCTGAGTCAGGTGGCGAGGAGATCCTAACAGAAAAGGACGATCGGGGCGGCGAGGTCAAGCTCTGCCGGCCCGCCGCTTCACGCCAAAGCTGTAAATCTTTCAAACGTGTCTGGCGTGTTCGTCTTCTCCGTGAGATCGCGCTGAGTGACTAATGTTTGAACAGCTCAGCTGATTGCAGAAAGCTTCCTGTTTGAACTTCTTCTTTCAGTAATGTAACTAGAATCAGGTGTGTGTCATCATCCACCACGAAACGGTCAGTTTTCATCTTTGATCTGATTTTCATCTGTAACCTGTACTTATTGTAATATACTTTGAAATTTGTCAAATTAAAATTCATGTTTCTGTCTAATTAGAATTCATGTCTGTTATTTTTAAGGTAATGAACGGCTTCATCTCTGAAAACAGAAATCTCCTGCAGAGCGTTTGGCCTACTCAAAAGTTTTCCCCGCCCTAAACCCACCAAAATAAACTTCCTGTTTTATCCAGTTGGGCCTCAGATCAGCTGAGCAGGAGCCTCATGCAGGTTTAGGATTCACAACAGGAAGCTACATCCATCTTTTATATACAGATTATAACTAAATCGTCCGATGGCCCATAAAAGACTTCACACAGCTGTGATCCAGCTGTGCAGAGACCAGAACATAAACTCAGCAGGAAGTGCTGAGGATACATCGGTGGGTCAGACCTGAGTTTAGGTCCCTCTGAAGCGTCTGACTCAGCTCTTAATCCTGGTTACATTCCCCTTTAGAACCGAACGTGTTGGGATTTGTCATCTCCTGAAACGCTTCACAGTCGGTGCTGCAAACCTACGTTTACAAAGCAGAACTGACGAGACGCACACAGCGGCAAGAACGCGTTCCCACACTTCCTGTCCAATGAGGTCGCGAAGGTCAGAGTATTTGAGCAGAAACAAATCCAGAAAACATGAAACATCAGTGTGAGGTCATAACAGCTCATTTCCATGTTTCTGTGATCACCGGTGTGCAAATATTCAACATTATTCTTCTTCAAGTTCACTGTTTGAGCAAGAAGCTGAAGAATAATGAAGCTCATCATAAGATGTAAGATTCCAGTTAGTTAATGTTTGACGTCAGTTTTACGGGTTCAATGTTCTGATTTCTCACTGCTTTCAGATTTTGGGGTAAAAACATGAACTTGGTTTATTTTCTGGATAAATACAAATACATACAAATACAAATAAATACAAACTGCTTGGACTCTGCGCCGGTGTTGTGCCAAAAACTGATTTCCAGTGTGAGTAATATCTTTACATTAACAGGGTTATAGGCAAAACCTTAAAATTACCCCTTTTCATAAAGTATCTTAATAACTCTGTGTTATTGTACTTTCATTATGACCAATCCCGACTTTTCCCCACTTTAAGTGTTTACAGAACTGTTTTATTTGTTGCAATTTCTGACTTTTTTTTTTAACTGGATAAATAAAGGAGATATAAAAGTCACTGCCAAAAATGTAAAGTTGACATGTTTGACATATTATAGACCAACAAGTCATTTATAGCTTATGGCAGCAATCAGTTTTTGGCACAACACTGTATTCAAAGTCAGCGCCTCATTGGTCAGTTTGCTCCCTGAAGCCTCAGCAGTAGCGGTTTTTGACACGGGCTCGTACTCATTCTGCCCCGACATCAGCCAGCGCATATTGGGAATGTCGTAGGCACCGATCGGTTTTCTATCGCCCATTTGCTGGGAGTAAGGGCGCCCTCCGTTTGGGAGGTGCGCCTGCTGCTTGCGGCACAGGGAGGAGAGGGCGGGGCGGCGTCTAATAACCAACTCGCAAAATAAAAACAAAGCAACAAACACAAAAACACCAGACATCATGATACAGATTTAGCAGCGATGTTTTTTCGAAATTCTATACATGAAAAGTGAGCTCGAGAGCCCTCGGTGCGCCTGCGCGGTGCTGAAGTTAAAGTAAACTTTATTGTCATCTCCGCTACAGACAGTCCAGCATATAGAGACGAGACAACGAGGCTGCAGTTACAGCAGTGCAAGTAACGCCAGGGGGAGTGTTCGCCCAGGGCGCCAAACAGGCTAGGACCGCCACTGAGCGTCAGGCTGACTGAAGCTGCGTTCTGATAAATCACGTGACTATGCTGTTTGTCTGTGATCAACACCTGGGCCCTGTTTCAGGAAGCCGGTTTAGAAAACTCAGAGTGAAAAACGATACTCAGGGTTGAGTAACCCCGAACTGTCCAACTCGGAATATTCGGTTTCAGAAAGGCTGATAACAATTAGTTCAGTCAACGCGGAGTTGCTTTAACCCCAAGTGAAGCGTGCGGACGAGGATACATAAAGCCCTGATTAGTGGAGCACAGATTAAGCGAGTCACCATGGAGACGGAGGGAAAGAAGGCGCGGTCAATGTATTTCACAGCGCTTGAGGCCGAAATTCTGATGGCAGTGTATGCCGATAACATGCAAATTCCGCGGAAAAAAGTAACACAGCCTCAGCTGCAAAAGAAAGTGAGCATGCATGGCAAAACATAGCCGACAGAGTCAATGCGTGAGTGTTAATTTAAACATTGATCGAGGGATTTCCACCCATTTAACACGTTATTTTATCATATGTTATTTTATTTGTTATTTCATACATTTTATTTTGTGACGTGATGTGAGCGCAGGTGCAACCCAACAGGCCCCAAACGTTCCTGGCAGCAAGTAAAAATGAAATATAAAAATATAGTCCAAACAGGTAAGGTGTAATTGTATTATGAGCCATAGTGCTTGGTCTGTTTGTCCCATGTAAATCAATTGCAGTTAGAGGCTACATTAATTTTCTTTCTGTAAGCACTTATTGAAATTATCTGAGCACATTACAAGTACATATTTGCTTACTCTGTATACTCAAATGTGGCCCGTTATAGCCAACAGAAAAAAAGCGGAGGCCCGAAAAACAGGTGGGGGTCCTCCACCACCACCACTCACAGAGGCTGAGCAGTTGGCCCTCAGCCAAAACAGTGGGCGCCCTGTGGCCGAAGGCATCTCTGCGGGGACATCCTCTGAGTCAATAACCCCGCAAGACACAAGTGCCTACTGTTAAGGTTCAAAATTGAGGAAGGAGAGTACAAACCACCATGGTCCAGAAGGTCTTTTGGTCAAACAATGATTTTAATGAACACACGTGTGGGAAGACACTCTGTACGCAGACAGCCAGTAGTCGTCCTCTTAATCAGAGCATACACAGATTTTTATAGCATCAGGGTTTGAATTACTGACGCCCCTTCATACGTCACAGACAGGATATATACGTGCGTCAAATCAAAACCACAATGACCTTTTAACACAGTTTAAAAGAACATCGTCTTCCATCTTCATAGCAGGTGCATCCTGTCACTGCCGGATGCTCGCTTGTCATCTTGACACCTCAGCAGCAGTTCTGCGACAAACTGCTCTTTCCAACATCAGCAAACCACAATTAAACTTTCCCCCATAAATGAATCTAACTAAAAGTGTGTGTGTGTCTGCGTCTGTGTGCTAACCACAATTGCACCCTGTTTCACCTCGCGACTAGCTCCTGACCCCTCACCAGACAGAGAGACAGAAACCACTCTCGTATATGTAATAATCGAACTGAAACTATGGATATGACTTTTACTAAATAAATGTTTTAATCAAGAACCTCTACTAAACATAATAACTGTGTGCATAAGCATCTTAAGGCCTTCTTAAAGCTATCTGTTACTTTGTTAAAGCAATGATCATACTGCAGATTATATTATGCTGGTCAAATACTTTTTGTTCATCCCCACACTACATAGGGGGTAAATTCAAAATAATACATGATGTGCATACACCCTTTCTTCACAGTCACCTTTGCAGTGCTACTCATTCATTTGATAAACTCTTTACCATAATGGATTATTTTGTAGTGAAGTTATTTTCCGACTGATTTTGCCTTCCCTCAGTCTTGGTTGTCTTTGAGAGCATAATGACAATGAAGTGTAAGGTGATTGGTATGTTTGTTAATTGCCATTTGGTCCCTTGTAAGTTATAAGTGACCTGTATAAACCTCATATTCTATCAGTTGATGGTGATGGTGTACTGCATCTGGTGCAGCCTCCTGTTGAGCCAGACCAACATGCAGTTGTGAGTAATACTCCACAGATTATATGAGTTTACAGTAGAACAGCAATGTTGTTTATTTCTTTACTACAGGAAAATAATGAAGAAACATTGACAGCTGTTACAGAGGAGGAAGCAACAGAGACACTTTATGAGGTTTACATCTTTTAATACTTTGTGTACAGGAAATACAGGCGACCAATAAAGCCAGTTGAACAAAACATCTGTTTATTCTTCTTTCAACATGTTGAGGTGATGGGTCAAAAGAAATGATTGTGACATATGGTGTCTCTGACTGCGCTTCCATCTTGTATGTCCGTGGGAGGGTCAGGATGTTCATGGTTTGGATCACTGCTGATGTTTGGTTCAGAAGGACAGTGTTCTCCTCTAATTGTGGCAATGTTGTGAAGAATCACACATGCCACAATAATGTCACATGCCCTTTCTGGGGTGACCCTGAGTCTTTGCAGGCACTGGAACCGGGCCTTAAGCATTCCGATAGTCATTTCAATTCTGGCTCTTGTCCTGCAATTAGCCAGATTATATCGCTGCTGTGGGCCCGGTTCAGGGTCAGGGTAAGGGGTAAGCAAATAGGGTAAACATGGATACCCCCTATCACCAAGCAAGTAGCCAGTGAACTCTCCTAAGACAGAAGGATACACTTCAGTTCAAATGTCCCTGAAGCAATTGGTCTTTACATATTTTAAAGTATTTTCAACTCACCATGTCCAAATTTTGTGCTCAGTGTACATTCACGGAATATTTGTGAGTCATGGACAGAGCCTGGCCACTTGGCTTCCACATTTGTGATAATGTTGGCAGCATCACATATGATCTTCACAGTGCAGAGAACACAAATTAGCATCCATTACTATAATGAAATAATTTGTTAGTTTGACATGCTACAGGGAACTATGTACCTGTACATTAATGCTGTGGAAAGACTTCCTGTTCACATAGTCTCCTTCATTTACTAAAGGAGCAATGATTGGAATGTGAGTGCCATCTATACAGCCAATCACGCCTGGGAACCCTGAAAATAAATGTAAAATTTAAGTAGTAGTTCAAGTATCACCACATCATAAATTAAGTTTTGTTCATCCTGATACCTGCAATTTTGTGGCATCCCTCTTTGATGAATCTTGTGGGTCTATGACCGGGGAACACAAACGAGTACAGGAGACGTTTCAGTGCAACTGTAACATTCCTGACTGCCCGACAGACGGTAGCCTTGGAAACGTGCTCAGCGTCACCAATATTATACAGAAAGCTCCCGTTTGCAAAAAACCGAAGTGCAATACAAATAATATGCAATGAACTGAGAGCATGTCCGCGATGTGTCACATGCGTAATATATGGCCTGAGGATGTTATTCAAAAAAATTATAGATTGTGCTGAGAAACGGTAACGTTCACACAGGAAATCATCAGGAAATGATAAAATGTCCAAACGCGCTCTGATCACTCTCTCCCGGCGGAGAGCTCTGCGGAGAATTTGGGCTTCAACATCTACTGGCTCTTCAAGGAAGTGGCACGCCATGTCTGACACTTCCTACTGTCAGGTTTCCGACACAGAGGCGGAGACAGTCAGGGTTAGTTGTAGTAAACCTGCTAGGGGGCAGGTTAGCTTCACGGCGTGTGTCGTCATAGTGACTCACTCAGGCTGCAGCTGAACTCGCTTTGTGAAACCGAAAACCCAGAGTTTTCGTTAACTCAGGGTATACTTACTCAGTTTTTCCACTAAACCGGCTTCCTGAAACAGGGCCCTGGGCTCAGGTGAGTTTCAGAGAAGCAGTTTTAGTTTAATAAGAATATGACGTTTTTATTCCTGTCACGTGACGCACGTCTGCTTTTGAAGTTTAAAGCTTTTACACAAACTGAATACGTCACTGCTCGCCGTAAGAATCTGCGCGTGCGCACTTTGACGGCATATTAGTTTTGTCACGTGAACTGAAAGCGTCCATTGACCTCTGCGTGAGCTGCTTTGACTTCAAAATAAAAGCCTGGGCTTGTGCAGAGAGAAAAGTATTGTGCTGAACGTTATTTTAATTTACTTACATAGGTCAGATAGCGAAGTGTCACCTTTATTCAAAGTACTCTGTGGAGTGAAGCAGCTCCTGTGATCATGAATTTGTATTTGCTGTGAGTAAAACAGCATTAATTATGGGTTTATTTAGAAATAATTTTTTCTTGATTAGCTGATTAGCTTATTTTGTTCAAAAGCCTGACATGAAAATATTACTTTATTTAATCACCAATAAAGACTTCAGATCCTGGAGTTCACATGAGAGTAACAGACAGAAAACAGTCATCCAAACACTATATAGTACTAATGAGACCATCTTCAATGCGTTTTTGTTTTTTAGGTAATGACATCGATGTGAATGGAGTGATTTCAGCTCCACTGCTCAGAGTTTAGACTCAACACCTGTCAGGTGATCCTGGCAGGATCACAGGAAGCTGAAAAGGTCCTTAAAGGGATCATCCTATAGTGTTTCATCAAACGTCCTATTACTGCAGTCTGTCCTTCCTGTTCACGCTCAGCTCAGAGTGTGTGGTACAGGTTGTAATTTTCATTGATGTGGATCAAACGTCATACCTCTGCCTACGGGAATGAATCATCAAATCAAATAAAAATGCAAACAGAGACTGTGCCCTGTTGACTGTATTCATTATCATCTACATCTATCAAGTCTACTGATGTGACCTTTGACCTTACAGGAACTGACTTTTGTCCACTTCTGGTAATTTGTGTGAGGTCCACATCCAGTAATCAAATCAATGTTTTAAAATAATTGTCAAAATCTTTTTATATTCATTGATATTCGTGTTTACTGTTTAAACACCATGAAACAGTTTCAACCTATTAACAGCAAAGACCTGGAGGACATCTTAGGTAAACTGAACTCCTCCTCCTCCACATCAGTCCAGCTCTGAGGTCTTTACACTGGCTGCCTGTCCGTCAGAGGATAGACTTTAAAGTTCTGATGCTGGTCTATAAAGCTCTGAATGGTTTAGGACCAAAATACATCAGTGACCTCCTGACCCAGCATGAACCTTCCAGATCCCTCAGGTCATCTGGATCCGGTCTTTTATCAGTTCCCAGAGTCAGAACCAGACACGGAGAAGCTGCATTCAGCTTTTATGCTCCTTATATCTGGAACAAACTCCCAGAAAGCCTCAGATCAGCTGAAACACTCAGTTTATTTAAATCCAGGTTGAAGACTCACCTGTTCTCAGCTGCATTTGAATAAAGCACCAAATCCACACTTTAAGCTTAAATTTCAAAACTTACATTTAACTACTGATTTTATCTGTTTTGATTTTATATACTGTTTTGTTTGTTTGTTTGTTTGTTAATTAGTTAGTTAGTTTATTTGCTTGTTTTATTCAATTTTAAATCATGCTTTTTATTTGTTCTTGTTTCTAATGTCTCTGTAAAGCACTTTGAATCACCTTGTTGTTGAATTGTGCTATACAAATAAACTTGCCTTGCCTTGCCTTGCCTTACTGGAACATTATTAAGACGGACTTGATTTTAATTTTATGATTTTAGTTTTGCTCCTCTTGAGATGATTGGTCTTGATGCTATTATTTTGAAGAACCGCACAGGAAGCTGCGGCTGTTTCCGCCAGCTTGCTTCAGCTTCAGTCGAGTTTCCAAGGAGAGAAATATCAGACGCGCTTCAGCTCGGACGGGACTTCTCAGAGCAAACACCCTCACACACTCGGGGCTGACCTTTGACCTCTGGGACATTTTGGGGTCCGGGCGGGAAGCTCGCGGACGGTGTAGACCCGGAACAGGCTGCCATGGCCCGGCCGAGGAAGAAAAGCTGCTCTGGGTGCTGAACATGAAGCTCCGCGGGGGGAGACAGAGAGAGCGCAGACTGCAGTAACACACGGAGGGAGAGGAGGCACTTTAATTCAGGAGAGAAGAAGAGGAGGATGAAGATGGGAGGGATAGTGGAGCTGCTGGGCATCAGCTGGCTCCTCTTCCTCCTGCTGTTCATCGGAAACGGCCACTGCAGAGGTGAGAGGGGTGAGGAAGAGCACGCTGAGTGGGAGGTTTATCGGGCCCTGTGAGGGACACTGACCCGGGGCATCACGGGAGGTGTAGTCCACCCTCAGCTGCTCTGACGGTCACTGCGAACAAATATCTGAAATGTTTCTATAAATGTGTCCAAGTTTAATCTTCATCGGAGTGAGAGGACGGTTACACCGACTCTGGCTCCTGCCTCCCTCTGTGAGCACGCAGGTGTGCACAGGTAGGAGTTTACGCAGCACGCTGAGGTTCCATCTGATCTAGTTAGCTCTAAGGTTTCATGTTAAATGTGGCCAGAGTTTCACAAAGTGACGGGCGCGTGTGCAAAAGTAAGGTAAAGCACTGGGTCGGGCCCCTCTGCGGCTTCCTAAAGTCAGCCAATCAGACGAAAGAGAATGGGGGCGGGGCTTAGACGGGAAATAAGGATGACCGAGGCCCGAGCCTCTCCTCTGATGCAGCGCTCCTCTGTAATCCTCCAGCTGTTTAAAGCCAGTTAGTTTAACTGTTGCTCAGGTGTCCAAGTACCCGAGAGCGGTGTGGTGAAGCTGAGGCTCAGGACTTTTGCACAGAGCGATCCAAACCAGCAGCAGATCATATAGGCTACGTTCACTCTGCAGGTCTTAATGCTCAAATCCGATTGTTTTGTCTGCTCGTTCACACTACAAATAAAATGCGACAGCAAACGCTCAAAGCGGCCGCATGCGCAAAAGAAGACGTCACACACAGCGCGCTGTTTAGACCCAGAACAAACAGTCTTTACGTTTCCCAATTTTGCTTTAAGTTATAAAGTTATTTTGTTATTTACATAACAAAATAACTTCTGTCAGAAGTTTATACAGAACAAATGAAATGTTCACGTTTCTCCAACATTGTCTTCCCAGCAGTTGTACTGGACGGACAGGAAGCGTTCGCGATGTCTTCTCCGGCGCTGATAATCGGCGTCTGTCTTGTGTCAGGGACGTAAAAGACGGATTTAATGCGACGTGACCGTCAAACAGCAGTCGCTTTCTAAAACATCAGATATGTGTCGGATTCAGGACCACATACGGAAGTGACCCAGGTCGGATTTGTGCCGTTCACACTGTCACACCGTGATCGGATATGAGTCGCAGAGGGTTGAAAAAGTCGGATTTCATGCGCTTTCACCTGCAGTGTGAACGTAGCCTTAGTGACCTGGACCTGCTGATGGATCCTCTCAGAGCTTCTCTGAGCTGAACTTAGGTCTGAGGGGGAAAGTGGAGCGTGAGCACTCAGGCCGGAGCAGATTTTACTCCTGCTCCGGCCTGGGAAAGGAAGCTGGGATCTCCCAGGAGGAAGTGGTGCTTACTTTACTGAGCGGTGGGTTTCAGTTTTCAGGCGTGCTTTCGTCAGAGCTGCCTTTTCTTTCTGGAAACTTTATTGAAACAGTTGTGAGAACAGCCACACTGAGCTATCAGGTGACCAAACCGCGTGGTTCCTTCCTGTTCAGCGCCTGGTTCTGGTTCCAGCTGAGCGGAGCTGAATAACTAGCGTGCTGAGACCAGTGCAGCGTTTCCATCCTCAGCCTGAAAGTGCCGTTTTTCTTCATCATAGTCATATCTACCAATCTGCAGGCGGATCGTTTCCATTTGTTCCCGTATTTGTGAGTCTTTCTTAGACCATCGTTAATGTTCACACACGCTAACTTATTGAAAACCCCTGGGAGCTGACAGATCTAGGAAACAGGAAGACGGGAAACTCTTCTTTGCTCGGTTTGAGGTTTCTGCACATGAATCTGATATTAATCAGTTGTGATTTCCTGTTCTGCGATGTGGTTTTAGAGCAAGTCAGGCGGTCATGCCACAGTGCAGAGGTTTGTGTGAGAGCAGAAACCCTCTTTAACCATCAAAGGAAAGCTTTAACAGCTCCTGTTTGGATGTCTGATGTCACTATGACAGTTTTATGCATAGAGTACATTTGATTACATTAATATTGAATATGCTAAACGCTGAGGACACAAACATAAAAACCTGTGTGGGCTTACGCTGAAAGCTGCAAATAAAACTTGACAGAGAGGAAACGGTGTGCAGCTGAGAGCCGTGATGAGGTCAGAGAGGCGAACCAACAGGATTCTAACGGTGATTCTGTCTTAAACTGGGAGCCAATGGCGTTCAGTCCCAGGGCCACGTGGTCACATGTCTGTGGTCACGTCCTGCAAACGGAACGTTACAATACTCTAACTGAAAGCATGGACCAGTGTCTCTGAGTCAGTTTGGAGTAGAAACTGTGAACACAGGCTACACACAGGAAGTGACACATACAGCTGTGTATCGCCTGCATAGAACAGTAACCTTATACAGGGGAACACCAAGGCGTTCCCAGGCCGGCCGAGAGATATAATCTCTCCAGCGTGTCCTGGGTCTGCCCCGGGGCCTCCTCCCGGTGGGACATGCCTGGAACACCTCACCCAGGAGGCGCCCAGGAGGCATCCTTGTCAGATGCCCGAACCACCTCAGCTGGCTCCTTTCGATGTGGAGCAGCAGCTGCTCTACTCTGAGCCCCTCCCGGATGGCCGAACTTCTCACCCTATCTCTAAGGGAGAGGCCAGCCACCCTTCGGAGGAAGCTCATTTCTGCCGCTTGTATCCGCGATCTCGTTCTTTCGGTACTACCCACAGCTCGTGGCCATAGGTGGGGGTAGGGACGTAGATCGACCGGTAAATTGAGAGCTTCGCTTTTACACTCAGCTCCCTCTTCACCAGTCTCCCTTGGAATGCTGTTGAAGCTCTGCCGGAGGTGTGCGTTGAAGATCTTGCAGCCTGGGGCCTCTGCTAGACGTTCCCAGCGCACCCTCACTACGCGTTTAGGTGCACCGGGTCTATCCAGCGTCCTCCCCCGCCACCTGATCCAACTCACCACCAGGTGGTGATCAGTTGACAGCTCAGCCCCTCTCTTTACCCGAGTGTCCAGAACATATGGTTGCAGGTCTGGTGATACGATTACAAAATCGACCTGTGTCCTGGTGTCACGTGCACTTATGGACACTCTTATGTTCGAACAAGGTGTTCGTTATGGCCAAACTGTGGTTAGCACAGAAGTCCAATAACAGAACACCGCTCAGGTTCAGATCAGGGAGGCCGTTCCTCCCAATCACGCCCCTCCAGGTCTCGCTGTCATTAACCACGTGAGCATTGAAGTCTCCCAGGTGGAGACAACAGAGTCTCCACTTCCATGTCTCCTCTTTGGGCCCGGACACCAGACGCTCGCCCTCGGGCACCCTCCCCGGGCCTGGCTCCAGGCCGGGGCCCCGGTAACCCTATCCCGGGCAGGGTAAACTGTTCCCTCGATGTTGTCTTCATAAGGGTCTTCTGAAGCGCTCTTTGTCTGGTCCCTCACCCAGGACCAATTTCCCTGGGACACACACACAACTCCACCACAATAAGGTAGCGATTCACGGAGAGGGGAAAGAAAAATCAGATAAAAAATGAAACCAGTCCTTTCTGTGAGAAGTTTCCACTGAGTCGTCCAGTCTGAATGAATCACACACTTACACACTCACACACACACACGCACTCACACACACTCACAGTTTCCCTGAATCATGACTCATGGTGTTTTTCTTGGACCTACAGACCGTAATCACAATGAAAGCAGCTTCAGGGTCTGATAATGTGAACCTGCAGTTTTCTCAGCGCCCAGCAGAGGGCGAGTCATTTGGCAGTACATCAGAGAGGGTGCGGCCATCTTTTAAATACAGTCTGATCGGGGTGGCGAGGCTCCTCCTCCTGCGTGGCTGATCGCAGCTTCTCCTGTGTTTAAATCTGTTTCTTGGGGTTTATCGTGTTTCTACTCAAGTCTTCATTTAGTTTTTACTGTATTTTATTCTCAGAGCTTTTTGCTCGTCCCCGTGTTCCTCATGGTTCCACCTGATTTAGCTTTTTTAAAATCTGTGGTTGAGATTATCTTTGGAGTCGCTTTTCCAGGGTTTTCCTTCTGGGCTCCCTTTGGCAGGGATGAGCAGCAGCTCTTGACATGACGAGAAACAAGCCAGCAGGAAGCAGTGAGAGTGCTTCCTGTTTGGAGGCTTCCTGCCCAGCTTCAGGACGGCGAGGTCGTTAACGTCGGACTGCAGGTGTTACCGTGGCTACAGATTAATGCACACACACACACACTCGTGTTGGACACCATGCTGTCAGTTGTAAGCAGATGGCGAGAAATGAAGAACACTGTGTGTGAGTGAGTGAGTGAGCGTGCGAGCGTGCTTGTTTGTTTGTTTGTTTGTTTGTTTGTTTGATTGATTGACAGGCCACCACTTGGGATTTTTTTCTCCCGAGGAACAAAATACAGTTCAGAGCTTCCTTTGAAATGTGTGATTTGAGCTGCAGTGTGACACTGATACCTGTGTGTGGATCAGCTGCTTTGTTACCAACAGGAGCTGCTGAGGACGCTTTCAGCTGCTGTAGAGGAAACAGTGGAGCTGTTGTAGCAGCGCCGTAAGGAGCTTAAAGCTCTGCGGCTGGATTTATTTTCTTTCACTGAGCTCATTTCCAAACAGGCCGTCATGATGCTCTGAGCATGTTTGCTTTACTTTATCAGCTCAAAGAAGGAAAACAGAAGACGGGTGAGGCCGAATGTCAGCAGCAGACCTCACAGGCCGGGGTGGCGGGTTCAAAAGTCCCGCCTCCCATCGAGGAGGAAATCCGGAGAGAGAATGTGGTGCGATGGTGTGCAGGGACGGCTGGAATGAGGATTCACTGATGCTCCTCAGACTGCAGTGTGTGGAAACACACCCGGCTGAGCTTAAACCAGGAAAACACAACCGCACGCAGGAAGTAGAGCAGGACCAGAGACATAAAGATGAGCTTCATGTGCGTAAAATCCAGGTTCTGGATCGTGTCTGTGGATCACGTGTGACACCGACACAGACGTAACTGTGAAGCTTTAAAAACATTTCTAGCGCCATCGTCTGTCAGCACAGGACGTGATGTCACCTGGTTGGTTGTGGCTAACAGACTCACATTAGCTTATGTTGGCTAACTAGTGACATCATCGATAGCGCAGAGGAAAGTGAGGACAGAAACTAAACGTCAGTGTGAGGTAGGGCTGGGACGGCGCGTCGACGTAATTACGTCAACACGTAAAATACGCAAAAAACGTGTCGATGCGTCGTCACTTTCAAAACGGACATGGCGGCAGCGAGTAGCGGCAACATGAATGAGGCAGCCGCAGTCGACTTCAATCACTCCACCCGAACACGCAGTTCTACAGTATGGGCATGTTTTTATTAAAAGGTGTCCAGATGAAGAAATTTGTGTTTTTCATTGAGATACATAAATTAGTAAATGTGAAGTTGATACACAAATAATGGGGAGAGAATCGAATCAAAATGAATCGTCGAATCATCGATTAGGAAAATAATCGTTTTGCCCTGGTGTGAGGATCACCGTCGCGCTGCAGCGATGAGTTCATGTTAAACATGGACCGTCCACTGTGCGTGTCCTTAACAGGAAGTGGCTGTTGGCTGTGTGGTCAGCGGCACTCAAACAGGAAAATCCAGCTGTTAGCCGTGATGTTCGGGTTTGTAAAGCACTTCATGAACGAGTCCTGAGTCAGGTGACAGGCCTCCTCTCAGCTGATGCGATGTTTTGTGCAGTAAAATCTTCGCGTTCCCGACACGTGCACACCAAATGATGTGTTCAGTTCTGAGGCTGTGGCAAAGGATTTGAACTTGTTTACAGAGCAAACTGAACTGATTCGTTTCCCGTCTCCTCCTGCAGACTCTCACCAGACCGAGCACCTGTCCTCCTATCAGCTGACTGTCCCTCGACCAATCGGAGGCAGGCTGAGGAGGGACGTGAATGGAAGACTGCCCAATCAGGTCTGGAGGTTTTTATTTCTAGTTCATTTCCACTTACCTGTTTCCAGATCACACAGAGAAGTTCACGTAAGACGATGATGAGAGCACACAGGAAGCAGCGCTGCTAGCTCCGGGTCAGAACCAGCCATGGAATCGTAGGCGGGCAGACTCCATCTTTGCTGGTCCATCACACGAAGAAGCTCAGATTATTGTGACCCCAGTCTGCGTCAGGCGAGCTGCTGACTCCAAACTGATGGATCGTGTTGTTTGACTGATGTGACTGTGCACACAGATTTTAAACATTAGCTTTAAACCGTGTTTGGCTCGCCACGAACACAACGTCCATGAAGCAGCACGCCTGCAGGCTTCGTTTAAACACGCTCGCTGCGCCCGCGCTGCTGTCCCTCCCTGCATGCTGCAACATGCTCACACACACACGTACGCACACACACACACACACACAGACACACACGATGACACACTCTGCTGGCATGTGCAGTCTGCGCAGAGATAACACCCCTGTGAAAGTGTTGTGGAGACATGAGTGTGTTTGCAGTCTGCAGATGTGTGTGTGTGTGTGTGTGTGTGTGTGTCTGTGTGTGTGTGTGTGTGTGTGTGTGTGTGTCTGTGTGTGTGTGTGTCTGTGTGTGTCTGTGTCTGTGTGTGTGTGTGTGTCTGTGTGTGTCTGTGTCTGTGTGTGTGTGTGTGTGTGTGTCTGTGTGTGTGTGTGTGTGTGTGTGTGTGTGTGTGTGTCTGTGTGTGTGTGTGTGTGTGTGTGTGTGTCTGTGTGTGTCTGTGTCTGTGTGTGTGTGTGTGTGTCTGTGTGTGTCTGTGTCTGTGTGTGTGTGTGTGTGTGTGTGTGTCTGTGTGTGTGTGTCTGTGTGTGTGTGTGTGTGTGTGTGTGTCTGTGTGTGTGTGTGTCTGTGTGTGTGTGTGTGTGTCTGTGTGTGTGTGGGTGTGTCGCTGCTCGCAGAGACTCGTGGCTAACGCGTCGCTGTGCTCGGCGCCGATTATCCTCCAGCTGTGTCACAAACAGCTGATCATTCCCAGGATCGTGTGATGTGAGCGTGCTCGCATCACCACGTTTTTCCACGTTTTACTGTGTGAAACTGTTGAACGTGAACTTTCTTTGAAACTCGTCAGCATCGCCCACTTCCTGTGGAAACAGCTGACGGGGGAAGAGCTCACCTGTGGAGCCACGTCGGACAAAAACAGGGCGCCACAGTGATGACCTCACTGCTCTCGGCGCCGATGGCTTCCTCGGGGTTCGTGGCCCACAGAGGAGCTGAGAACGGATACCCGCTGCCTGCACAGGTACATACACCTGGTGATGTCATCAGATACCTGGCTCCACAAACGTTACAAAAACGAGGTCAGCTGACTCTGCGAGGCGCCACGGGAACGCTGACCGAGCCAGAACCAGCAGCAGCTCTGCTTAATGAGTTTGAGCTTGAACCGTTTCCATGACGATGCCAAGGTATGTTTACAGATTTACCCGACCTCTGACCCCTGCTGTGTTAGAGGACGGATGAGCTGCTGCTGGCAGCTGGACGATGGAGACCACCGCTGACTTCCTGTCCACACCAGCTGTCTGTGTGCGCTAATTATAGTTCTGCTGTCACACACAGACAGACACACACACACACACAGAGCCAGGTGAGTCAGAGGCTCAGGTGACCTGCTCGGCGAGCAGTGGGATGCGTGATGGAGGCGATGGCGTGCTGTCAGTGCAGATGTTTGGCAGCTCGTGCTCGAGCTGGCAGAGTTAGTTGTGTCAGCAGGGCGACTCAAGTCGACGAAGTCTTTGTTCACAGCAGATGGAGTGCGTCTTTAACACAGGCTGTTTTAGCCGTTTGTGCTAAAACGAGGTGAAAATGAAACCTGGAGGAGCTCCGTTTTCATCCCTCGATCCGAAATAACCCACAACACGGAGCAGGAAGTGGAGCCCGCAAACATCACGGGTACAAAGGTAACCGCTACTGGGAGCGACTGTATGTCTGCCACATATCGGACGCTAGTGTCAGCGTGTTTGTGCTGTTAGTTAGCGCCGTTAGCTAACATGCTCCTCGTGAGGATCGAAGCGCTAATCCCGGCGCTCATGTACCAAACCAGCTTTGAAGGACGCGTCGCTCTCTGAGCGCCGTGGCTGTGAATCCAACATGGCGACAGGACGGCAGGGAATGAGACCTCTTGGTGTTCTGCTTTCTGATTGGCTGCTCTCCACCTGCAGTCACTCACACATGCTCAATGTTTTATTCTACAAGCTGTCACACTTCAAAGTTACCTTTTTGTGTGTGCAGGTGTCCTACATCATCAGCGTGGATGGAAGCGATCGCGTCGTCCATCTGGAGAGAAACGAGTAAGTCCTGATGAGGGGCGGTGACATGTTCACGATCGTACGATCGCTGAGATCGAAGCTTGTCAGAGCGCGCTCGCCAACAGACGGCTGACATGTTTTTACTTCATGGTCACAAAATCACATTTCAAAGTCTGTGACAGGCGATCCAGGATGTCCTGGTGTGTGATTCTAACTTTTTATGGAAACGCCAGCTGATGAAAACACGACGTGAACCAAACAGCTTCACAGCTGTTAATAAAAACATCACTGTTTCTGTTTTTAATACCTGACTGAGCTGCAGCGGGAGTGAGGCAGGTGAAGGTGTTTCCTGTGCAGGTGTGACGTGTCAGACTCACACCTGCAGTCGGGGGTTCGGGGTTAAAGTGAAGTTGGTCACATGACTGTCCTGTTTCAGGCTGCTGCTGCCTGCAGACTTCACCGTGTTCTCCTACAGTCCCAACGGATCCCTGGTCACATCCACGCCACCTGTCCAGGTAACGCCCCGCCTACCTGTCTGTCTGTTGTATATGAGCCTCACCGGTCCTGTCAGCCAGTCGCATCGCTCAGACTCACCTGCTTTACAAACGCCCCGCCCTTTTCCTTCCTTTATGGTCATTGCGGCGTTGATGCCACTGAGAACAAAGCGCACGCGCTCTGTTTCTCTGCAGACTTCATTAAAGCAAGGTTTTCCCAGAGAGAGGTGCATGCTGGGAGTTGAGCTTCCTGTCAGCTGACGTGGGTTGTCTGATGTTTGAATGATAAATGGACGGTGGCAGTCTTTGTTTGGAGATGGTTACCATGGCGAGGGTCAGGGTTCGATCCTGTGACTAGCTGTCACTTCCTGTCAGTGTACAGAAACACGCTGACTCCTGTTTCCTGTATTTAAACTTGAGTCAGCTTGTTCAGGCAGAGCGTGATGGGCGGGTGGAGTGCTCTCAGCTCGCTGCTCGCTGCGCCCACAGAGGGGAGGAGACAGAGCGAGAGCAGCAGACCGCTGAGATACGAAACTAAGACGCCGCTGACTATCCGTGTCTAATCGTTCACTGCAGGGAACTTCACAAAGTGCATTCTGGGTAAAGTTTGAGCCTCATGTGCCACAGGCGTCTTCGTTCAAGGATGGAGACCTATGTGTCATCAGGTCGATCAGATCAGGTGACGTGCTGATAGGTGGAGCCTGAGATCCCCGTCCTGTGAGTCAGTGCAGACAGGATGGGTTCAGACCCACGGGCCACGGCTTGACCACCGCTACTCCATGAGGACAAACAAGAGGAAGTGAGAAAATGATGAGCTGGTGTTCCTCAAAGTCTCTCTCCCACACACACACACACACACACACACACACACACACACACACACACACACACACACACACACACACACACAAGCCCGTTCAGCTATCTCAGTGAGGACCTTCATTGACATAATGCTTTCCCTAACCATTACAGATGAACGCCTGACCCTAAACCTGACCATAACCACATTTTGAGCCTCAAAAAGGCTTCAAACTTGTGAGACCGGTGTGTGTGTGTGTGTGTCCTCACAAGTATAGTAGAATGCAGATTTTGGTCCTCACAAAGATAGCTAGACAGGAACACAGACACACGCACACACAGACAGGAAGTGTGTGAGCTCCAGTGGAACTGATACAGCAAGAATCGCGGCAGTGATGTCACTGAAACTCCGTCTAGTTATGAACATGTGATTCAGTCACAGCAGTGTGTGTGGATAGGAGGCGTGGTGGCGCCCCCCACTGGTGTGTGTGGGTGCTGCAGTCAGCTGTCTGTGTTTCAGGACCACTGTCACTATCGCGGCTTCGTCCAGGGCGTGGAGGGCTCATCCGTCGCCATGAGCATCTGCAACGGCCTCAGGTAATACACACATGCACACACGGGTCCATCAAACATGGCGAGGATTAAGGCGAGTCTGAAACAGTCGCCGCGTTTGTTCAGTATCAGAAAGTACTTTTAGCGAGCGAGGTCGTTGTGGGGGAACGAGTGTGGAGGATTTAACGAACACGTCATTTACTGCAGCACAACAAGTCTGACACTCAGTGTGTGTGCGTGTGTGTGTGTGTGTGTGTGTGTGTCTGTGTGTGTGTCTGTGCGTGCGTGCGTGTGTGTCTGTGTGTGTGTCTGTGCGTGCGTGTGTGTGTCTGTGTGTGTGTGTGTGTGTGTCTGTGTGTCTGTGTGTGTGTGTGTCTGTGTGTGTGTGTGCGTGTGTGTGCGTGTGTGTGCGTGTGTGTGTGTGTGTGTGTGTGTGTGTGTGTCTGTGTGTGTGTGTTTTCAGAGGAGTGATGCACCTCAGTGTTGGCAGCTATGGGATTGAGCCGCTAGACTCCGCCACCGACCAGCACCTGGTGTATCGCCTGCAGGATGTGACATCACAGCCCCGAGGGTGCCAAGCGCCGCACTACGAGCACGGCCCCAACTCTACAGAGCGTGCTCAGGCCAGCTGGGAGGAGATCCCTCACGGGCAGCACAGACGGGTGCGTTTTCCCTCACGCACACGGCGCACGCTGACTTCCTGTACCCTGAACTTTGACCTGTTCCAGCTCTGGAGTCATGCCATCATTGCTTTACAGTTTATGTTGACTTTACATTGACGTCTCGAGCAGCGATGATGGCGCTTCAGCAGCGTGAGCGCCGCCGTGCGCTCTCAGAGAGTAACCGTGTTTCTGTTCCAGGTGAGGAGAGCCGTCCTCCACAAGACGCACTACGTGGAGCTGCTGCTGGTGGTCGACAACGAGAGGGTGAGAGCACGACACCGGGTGGAGGTGGACTGCTGCGGCGGGCGGCGTGTAACCGTGTGCTTCTCTCTCCCCAGTTTAACTTCATGAGCAGGAACGCGACGGCAGTGAGGGAGGAGATGGTTCTGCTCGCCAACCTCGTGGACAGCGTGAGTGTCACATGTTTCCTCCACGGCTGAGTTAGCTTTGTGTCACACGGCAACAGGAAGTGACTTTCCTTTCAGCCCGTTTGCTCTTGTGTGGTTAAAAGTAGGAATAAATCAACAAATGTCTTAAAACCCTTTGATGTCCTCACCAAGGAAAAAGCAATGGACATTTTTTTGTTTGCATTTCTTATTGATTTGGGGGTAATAACCACAATCAATAGTTTAGTTTTTAAAATATTGATCTCTACCAAACAGTTGAGATGCCACTTAATGATAAGAGTATGAAATGTCATGCAAACACAAGTACATTAGATAATACAGCTGAAAAAAGTCAAAGGGCCAAATTCTGATTATATTAATGGAAACTATGCAGGGCATTGGATGGTAGCATTCAGTGAACATTGCTGTTTTCATTCCATCAAAGGAAAGCATTACATCAAACAACAAAATACATGTGCTGCATCCAGGCCACTTCTGACTGAATGCTACTGTGCAAAATAAAAACAGTGCCAATCAGCACATCTGCTTGTGGTTTTGGTCGTTGGGGTCTTAGGGTGTAGCTTTGATTCTGTGGTCTTGGAGAGCTGGATCAGGGTTGACCAGCTCGAGATGCTGGCTTGTTAACTTGTAACTTATAACTTGTCTTATACAGGTGTAATAGCATACCAGAAAGTTTAATTCCTCCCATATGCTAATTATACACAGGGATGGTGATCTTTGCGTTGGACTCTTTGCTCCACCGTTTGACCGATGAAAGAAGCACAAACCCACAGGCCTTGTTTAGGAGGTTGACACATTTGTTGTCAAATCATTTCATTGCAATCAGACCTTCATCAGACCTGTAATCACAGGCTGCATGGCCCCTCTTCATCAGGTCTTTGTCTGCCATCAGTTTGGTCATACAGTACCAATGCACCTGACACCAGAGGAGGTGTGCAAGTTCTGGACCAAGCAGAAACCTGTGAAGAACCGAGGTTCTTTTATAGGTTTGCAAAGTGTTGTTTACAGCTTTGGCCCCTTAGAGGGAGCTTCTGTTGCTTTCACTCAGGGGAGCATTGAAGAATGTAGATCCTCCTCACACAGCAGCAAGTCGTGGATGATGCCAGATGAACAATTTAAAGCCCCACTCATCTGGTTTGTTGGAAATATACTGGTGAGGAGTGCCAGCTCTTGTGGCTCCATATGAAAGCATGACCTCAAACACGCTGTGGTTGAAGGTGGATGGCATCATGAGTGTCATGCCACAGGACCATGTGATTTTTAGCCATATAATTGTTTAGCGTCCATATAGCACAAATTATAATTTTGAAAACTTACTAATATTAATTTACCAGCTACGGTAATTTGGTTAAAAGCTAATCAGTTGTGATATTCTTGATTTTTACAACATTTACTAATATTAACTCAGAAAGTTACAAAACTGACTTACTGAGGAAATTCTTTCAGCATATTCTTGCTGTGCTAACACTTAATGTGATTTATCAACACTGTCATATATCAAAAAATTATATCTTCCTGCCTTAGTTTGATCAAAAACACTCAAAATATGTTGGACGGTTTTTTGCTTCTGACTTCCTGTTTGGGAGAGGTTTAAGAAGAGCCCACAGTTTCCACTCACAGCGCCTCCTGGTGGCTTTTTTTGGCGTTACAGATGAAAAACCAATTGGTAGAAAAGACTCAACAAGGCAGGTCAACGTCAGTGAAAGCCTCAGTTAGGGCCTGAAAATGTGCTCTACCAAAGGTTGACCGGAACGCTAAAGGGTTAAAATGAATAAAAGCATAAATAAGAGGAGTGTGCGTGTGTGCGTGCGTGCGTGCGTGCGTGTGTGTGTGTGTGTGTGTGCAGATCTACATGCAGCTGAATATCCGGGTGGTTCTGGTTGGTTTGGAGATCTGGACTCAGCAGAACCAGATCAGCACCGACGGAGCGGCTGGAGAAGTCCTGAATCGCTTCACCCAGTGGAGGGAGAAGGAGCTGGTTCCTCGCCGCCGCCATGACTCAGCACAGCTCATCCTGTCAGTACACACACACACGCTGTTGCTGTTTTGTTTGTTACTGCATGTGATTGTATCGTGTATCAGGTGATGATGATGGTGATGATGATGGTGTCTGTGCAGGAGGAAGAATTTCGGACAGACGGCCGGGATGGCGTTCGTCTCCACTGTCTGCTCCAGGAGTCACGGAGGCGGGATCAACGCGGTACGCCACCATGCGTGCAGACTAAATACATTCAGTTTTATGAAACACACCAAAAACATTGAAATGATTGTTTCTGTGGCGTCGATTTCACTGAATCGCACGTCTGGGAAAAAGAGAAATAAAAGATCTGGATCCTAATGACAGCTTTAGAAGGAACTCCATCTCCCAGGGTGCATTTCAGTGAGACGTGACTGAACTGTGCTCTGTGTCCTTCAGTTCAACAACAACCTCGTGGTCTCGTTCGCCTCCATCGTGGCTCACGAGCTCGGCCACAACCTCGGCATGAACCACGACGACGGCCGACAGTGCACGTGTCCCACCGGCGCCTGCATCATGAACTCTGGAGCCACGTAAGACGCACACGGCGAGCTACGCCGCACGCTCACACGTGCCCGCACACACTCACACTCACTCCTAACGCGTCTCCTCTCTGCAGAGGGTCAAAGAACTTCAGCAGCTGTAGCGCCGATGACTTTGAGAAGATGATCCTGCTGACGGGGGGGGCGTGCCTGCTGAACGTCCCGCGGCCCGACGAGGCCTACAGCGCCCCCTACTGTGGAAACAGGCTGGTGGACTTCGGGGAGGAGTGCGACTGTGGCTCAGAGAAGGTGTGATGTGTAGAGGATGAGTTAGACATGCCTTACATTCGATTTGACCCACTTTGATACGACGTGTGCCGAAACAGCGGCGACGCTCCTGGCAGTCAGGGCCCGCCCAGATTCAGTGATTTATTACACAACTCGAGCTACTCGTCAGCGGGAAGTCCAACATCTACGCCGTCCACGTGTTCCACAGCTGTGCGGTGGACCAGGTGGCTCCCGGGCCTTATGTTTGACATCCCTGTTTTATATTAACGTGTCACTGTTGTTGAGTTTTCCTGCACACAGAAAATGAAGACAAAAAAGTTTCGCTTTGTGGGTCATTTTCACGTCTTTGTGCGATTTTCTAACGTTTAAAATGATTTTACGCCAGAGACAGAAACTTCCTGTTTAAACCCGGTCACGTGATCGACCACGTGTGTGTCTGTGTGTGTGTGCAGGAGTGTGAGGAGGACCCCTGCTGTGAGTATCGGACCTGTAAGCTGAAGTCTGGAGCTCAGTGTGCGTACGGCGAGTGCTGCTCCAACTGTCAGGTAAACACAGCGAGCCTCGTGACACACACACACACACACACACTGTGCGTGCGTGTTGGGCTCTGTAACTGTGTGCTTGTGCGTTCAGTTCCTGCCGGGGGGAACCGTGTGTCGCGCCAGCACAGATGAGTGTGACCTGCCTGAGTTCTGTAACGGCTCCTCGTCCTTGTGTCAGAGCGACGTCTTCATCCAGGTGAGGTCCGCTGCATTTACCTGAGCAGGTGAGCTGCTGGCTGAGCTGTACTTCATCACATCTGTGTGTGTGTGTGTGTGTGTGTGTGTGTGTGTGTGTGTGTGTGTTTCAGAACGGGCAGTCCTGCAGGAACCAGGAGGCCTACTGTTACAACGGGAAGTGTCAGCACTACGACAGCCAGTGTCAGGCCATCTTTGGAGACAGTACGTACCTCTGTACGACTTCATCTTCTCTCCTCTCCCTCATTACTCAGCAGCTGACCCCCCCTTCTTGCCCCTCCTCCTCCTCCTCAGAGGCGAAGGCGGCTCCTGAGCTCTGCTTCAAAGAAGTCAACAGCAAAGGAGATCGCTTCGGCAACTGTGGCTACCTCAACAACGGCTTCAAGAAGTGCGAGAGCAGGTAACACACACACACACACACACTTCCTTAGGGTCCGTCCCAGTGTGAGGAGCTGAGACTGATGATGTCACAAAGTTCAAGTCCCACGCAAGTTAAACGCACCTCCAGCTTTGACCTGATGGTGGCGCTGTGTGATGTGTGCACTCCAAACCGTCACTACACCTGTGTCGCTACCAAACCGGGAAAACCTGAACAAACTCCATCTCCCAGGGTGCATTTCAAAGCCCCGCCCACATGACTGTGCTGTGTTCAGGCGTCTTTCCCACAGTCCGTCTTCGAGCCTCCTCCTGAATCCTCCGATTCTTGTCGAAGTCGCCGCTTCCGTTTTCCTCATCGTGTTTGTTGCCATAGAAACGCCATGTGTGGGAAACTGCAGTGCTCCAACGTTCAGGCGAAGACGGTGTTTGGCATCGAGCCGTCGATCATCAGCACGCCAATCGCCGGAGGGAAATGCTACGGCGTGGACTTCATGCTGGGGTCGGACGTCCCCGACCCCGGGATGGTGAACGAAGGGACCAAGTGTGGAGAGAACAAGGTGAGGAGGAGGGAGGAGGGAAGGGGATGAGGAGTGAACAATGAGGTGTTAAAGCTCGTTTCTTCTTCTGCGGCGCTCAGGTGTGTGTGAACTTTGAGTGCCGCAGCGCCGACGTCCTGAGCTACGATTGCGATGTGCACACCAAATGTCACGGACACGGGGTGAGTCGCCTGCCTGTGCTCCTGCCTACCTGTCTGTCAGGTGAGTCACATGACTCAGGTGTCACCTGTCTGTGTGTCGCAGGTGTGCAACAGCAACAGGAACTGCCACTGCGACTATGGCTGGGCTCCGCCTTCCTGCGAGTTATCGGGTTACGGTGGAAGCGTTGACAGCGGACCCACGTGGAACGGTATGTCACCTGGAGAACTCTGACTTACCTGAGGGCAGGCGTCCCGTGTTAACGCGCCTCCTGTGTGTGCCCCTCCCCCAGATAAGGACACGTCTCTCAGGGACGGCCTGCTTGTCCTCTTCTTCTTCGTCCTCCCGCTGCTCGCTCTCGGCGTCTTCGTTTTCCTGCGCAGGAACGAGCTGCTGCGGCGACTCGGGCTGAGCCGCAGGAAGAGGTCTCAGGGATATGAGTGAGTGCATGCACACACGCCGCCACGGCCGCAGGAACCACGTGTTCTCTGTGCTGCGTTTAGGGACACTGAATATAATTGTAAACCATTAGCTGCACGTGTGGCGCTGCTCTCACGCTCATGTCTCCCTCAGGGCTGACGGCATGGCTTCAGCCAATCACAGCAGGAGACCGCCTCCCAGAGCGCAACCTCCATCTGTTGCCCGGGGTAACGCCAATAACATCGTCAGAGACGGGGTAAGTTTAGGGTTCACATGAGAGTTTACGTTTTCCCTCGTTTTACACACACCTGCCTCACCTGTCCGTCCAGGTGTGTGATGATGTTTGTAGCATCAGCAGTCGCTCCTGCAGCTTTACCCGGTTTGTTCTGTGTGAGCAGTGAGCGTTACAGAGTGGGCGTGTCTACAGAAGGTTAAAATTAAAAATCTTCAGGTGGACACGCCCACACGGCCTCCTGCTGCTGCTGCTGATGATGATGATGATGATGATGTTACTAATGACACAGATCTGCTGTGACCCTGCTGATCAGGAGGCTGAGAATGGAGACGGTGATGATGCTCTCCCGGTAAGCCTCAGTGTAGAAGCTGAAGTTAGATGTAGTGATGAGCACACCTCAGCACGAGAGCACCAAACACAGTTATTGATCACTGTGTCGTTAGATGACCTCACAGACTGGACGATCAGCTGATCGCTTACAATCAGTGACAGACTGTACTAACCAACCGAGCAGCTGATCTGCATCGACCAGCATCTAACTGGAACTGAAGCGGCTGTCTGCACGGGTTATTGATGAGCTGATTAAGCTGTGTGATTAATCACTTTAGTGTGTGTGTGTGTGTGTGTGTGTGTGTGTGTGTGTTGATGGACTGCATGAGCTCTAACACGCTCTGCTCTCTCTCCATGTGAAGCACCACGCTCAGCTGCTGCCACCACAAGAGGTAAACCCTGCTTACTTCTCATTACCGCTCTAACTACTGCTGCTGATGTAGTGTTAGCTTAGTGCTGCGTGTCTGCAGGTTAATCATCACAGCAGGAAACTAGAAAGCAGCTTTCACTAACCCAATGACATCAGGTAAACTGGGAGAGTCAGACAGGCCAGGTAGATCGGTGTGAGGGTTTGAATGGGACAATGACTCGCAGGTTTACCCAGGTGTACTTCCTCTGTGTGTGTTCAGGTGGTGGAAACCAGCCGGACGGCTCCTTCCCATGCTCTGAAGCCGCCACCGCCTCCTCTGTAAGAAGTCGCGCACCACCACATGCACCGAAACACAAACCGAAAACAATCTGAGCACAAAAACTGTCAGTCAAACCTGAAATGTGGAAACTTCACTTTCAAACTAAAAGTTGTATCTTTTTAAACATTTGACGCTACAGCGTATGTTTCCAAAAAATACAACTTTTTGCATTAGCTTCTAAATGATTTGATCTAACTTGATGTTAACTAGTTATAGAAGCTAGCCTTAAGCTAATGGTTCTTAGAAGCTAAATTTAAGCTACTCAGCCTTAGATGCTAACTTGAACTGGACAATTGGACTTAACAGTTAATGGAAGTCAAAGCTGTACCTGTGGCTAATGCCAAATCGACTGTATTTAAAAATAATTTTAAGCCAACTGTGAGCTTGCTGGTTACTAAAATGCAATTTAATTTTAAGCTAAATTGTCTTCTAGTCTTCTAGATTTAATAAACTTAAAAGCTGCATTTAAGCTAAGTGGATGTAAATATGAGCCAGATCAGGGCTCTAGGCTAACTTTTTGCCATGCGTGCACCGGTGCGCCTAACTCAAATTTTTCAACCACATCGCTTAACACCGCAGTTTTACATGTGCACTTTTTTTGAGGGGGGGGAAGTTGCAGTCCATACAGACAATATTCATTTCTAAAGTATTAACTATCAATCTTGTGCTTAAAGTGCGTTGGCACTCTTTGTCAATATTGTAGAAAATGTTAAACATCCTCTCGGCTCCTCTGACGACCTGTTTGCTGCTGAAAGGCCGGGGGCAGAGGGGACACTCGGGCATTTATCGCAGCATATAATGTGTTTTCTGGACACACTGCTGCTTTTTCAGCATTCAGAGGTTGATGGCACCGTGTCAGAGCTGGCTATGAATTTCAGACGGATCAGGCCTTAACTTAACAAAAAAGTTATCAATCGTTCTTTTCATCTTTTCTTATCACCCTCAGCTGCATCCACTCTGTCAGGCCTAGGCTGCTCACTAGGGCTGGGTACCATCACTGATTTCTGTAATCCTGGGAAACTGTTCTTGAAGTACAGAGAGAGAGAGCTGTGCATGAAGTGTGATTTTTATCGTGGTGGAAGCAAAACTGATAAAAGAGGGAATTCATGACGACATTGATCAAATGTGAAGCGCAGTTTGCTGCTTCTTTTGCTGCTGGCTCGGTGGATTTTGGTTGGAGAGACAAAACCTGCAGCTCAGAATCAGCGCAAAAAGACGTAAACGCAGCGCGGAGCCGACGCATCAGAATCGCTGAGCTCCGACGGCGTGTCCGTCTACGGGCCGTCAGGTGAGAAAGCCGACAAGACAAAGCTGATCCTGATGCGTCGGGTCTGTGTTTACGTCTTTGTGTGGAGTCCGTGTACCTGCTCTTGAAATAGTTTTGTGAGCTTTAATCTGAGAATCTGGCGTTTCTGGCAAAACACAGTTATATTTAAAAGTCTATTCAGGATTTAATGAATCGATATCGCTTTATTCAAACTACTCACCTCCCACTTCCACCTGCACTTTCAACTGGACCACGGCCAATCAGAGAGGTCCCGCCCCTGACTATCTCTGATTGGTTTAGTCCACGATACGGGCAAAATGTGTGTCTGTTGTTGACCACAGGGAAGGTTGCAGAGATTTTTTTTTTTTTGTTACCCGAACACAATTTGGTGGCACCGGTGCGACCAAATTTTTTTTTAGTCGCACCACTGAAACATTTGGTCGCACTGAGCCCTGAGCCAGAGGAAGACATTTTGTTCACCCAGTAGCAAACTGACTTAATTCATATATTAACGTTAAAGCTAACTGGACTCAAGAGTAAAGAATTTAAAACTAACTACACACAGACAGTAGCATTAATTTAACTCGACAAAGAAAGAAACTAGCTAATGTTAAGCTAATCCTAAACTGGATACAGCAGCTTACTCCTAATAGGGCAACACTAGATGGCCATAGATGGATAACATTTATAAGCTAGTCTTTAGAGTGGCTAGGTGCAAAGTGAACCCAGAAGCTAACTGCTGGTGTAGCTGTGTCTCTGCAGCAGTTTGAACTGTGGCGGAGTGATACATCATCTCAAACAGAGCGTGCACGCTGTGGTGTTAGTGGCCAGTCACAATGTAAACTCTTTTTCTTCTTCTTTCTTGCACAGAAAACCGAAACCTTCTGCTGCGTCTCAACCTCTGGTGCCTCAAAGACCTGCACCCGCGCCTCCTGTTTAACCAATCAGGGGTCTTCTAACGACACCTGGATGACCCCCCCCCCCCCCCCCCCCCCCCCCCCCCTTCTACTTATCTTCAAACCCTTCCCAGCGAACTCAGAGCTAGTTCCTTAGCAACAGCCAGGAACAATTCTGTAGCCACGATAACCAGCCGGCCAGACTGCACGGCCATCGCAGTGAAATGGATCCAGGTGGACCGGACAAGAAACTTTGCAGAACCTCCAGGAACCCAGCAGGTCCAAGCTGGAGCCGCTGCTGTTCTCTAACCTAACCAGGCAATCGGATTGTCCTGAAAGCACGAGTTCTTCTGATTGGTTGGTTTTACGAAGCCTGCTTAAGTATTTTTAAACTTTCTGATTTAGTCATGTGACCTTTCAAACAAAGTATAGCAAGTATAGCAGGCCATGTGGGCCTCTCTCTCTGATTGGCTGGTTTGTAGTTGTGGGTGGAGCATGTATCTGAGCACTGGTTTGTTTCTATCGTCTGGCTCGCCCTGCGTTCGCTCCCTCGCTCTTCACAGAACTGTAAATCTACGATATGCAAACAGCGTCTGAGCGCGTAGCTCCTCTGGTCTCAGTTCGTCATGCAGCATGGCGCCGTCTCTGCAGGGAACGAACGCTCACTAGGCGAGGCTGCTCTGTATGCCTCTACTGTCCAGGTATTTCCACCAGTTAAAATATGAGTCTGAGCTTGCAAAGCATTCTGGGAACCGTAGGCAGTCACATTTGGTACAAGCAAAGTGGATTAATCTGTCAGAATTGAAACTAAATGAGATGAGTTCAGACCTGCACTGAGAACATGTTCACTACAAGTCTGGGATCAAACTGAACAGCAGTACCTACCAGCTCCTCCCAACATCGTTCATTTCTTTCTTTCAAAGACTTTAGAAAACACACTCATTCCTGATTATTGTTACCAGTGTGACTGACTCAGTGGAGCTTTTTTTAAATCTGTCGCTCTTCTGTTAAGGTTGAAGCTTTTTGTAGATCCACATGTTTCTTCTGGGGGGACACAGACCCCGTTTCACCAGTGTTTTAAAAATGAATTATGTCCAGTGGAAGCAGAACTTGAGCAGAAACATGAACTTGGGTGTAGCCTGCTGAGCATTCACAGAATGTGTGACGGCGTCTGAAGGTGGAACAAAGTCCTTGAAATTCTTGGCAATAATGTCCCGAGAGCGTCCACGCTTCCTGTCCCGGGCGAGCAGCGATCACGCTGAACTCTTCCCACATTCAGGGCGTCTGATTCAAACCAGGGATTTTTACACCACCGGTGAACCAAATGCTTGCGTTCTGCAGCTGACGAGCCTGGATGCACTGTGCTGTGTAACCACGTTGGTATTTTTAAATGCCTTTTTTCACTTACTTTGCTCTTTTGAGGGTTTTTGCACAGAAACTGAGGACTCCGCTGAGGATGTTGATGTGTTGCTCACAGGGCTATCTTAGTGCCATTTGACTGTTCATGCCAAAAAAATAAACCGTAGTCTGTGCTGAGCTCCTGAGTGAAGACAGTCGGACGCAGTTATTTAAAGAGCTGAGAGCAGCTGAAGCTTCAGGTTACAGGCAGCTGCTGACTGCAGCGTTTAAAGGGGATCCGTTCTTATCGTTTCCACCTCTGCACTTTGTCAGAGTAGCTTTTCATGATTCACAACTTAAATTAATCCAATTTCTGTAATGCAATCAAAGCTTCACCTCACAAAGCTTAAAGTTAGCTTAGAGGCATCTCCACGGTGCAGTTAGCTTCAGGTGCAGAGTCAGTTTGGAGTTTGTGGGATGACTTCGCTCATAATTTAGCAAAGTCTCTGCTCCTGTTAGCTAGCTGCCTTAAAGTTAGCTGATGTGAAAGGTTTGTGGTGTATATGCGTTTGGAAGTTTGGCCATGTTAAATATGAATATTACAAAATTGTAAAATCAAAACTCTTGGTGCTCAGCAGCCATCTTGGTAATTTAAAGTGTTTATTTCTCCAGGTTAAGCTGACTTTAAGACCCTAATTTCATGAAATTGGGTGAATACATGTACTTTTACCAAAAACCCCAAACAGGTAAAAGGTCTCAGCACAGCTGGTGGTCCAGGTGGAAAAAGCTTTAAGTGTTATTTTGGGTCAGCACAGGCCAACGTGAAGCGGTCCCCTTTAAAGCCAATCAGACATCCTCAGTGGGGTTACATTCATACTGAACCTGTGTAAAAGATTTCATTTTCTCTTATTATGAATGATTTAATCATTTCTTTTTGCTTTTCACCTGTAATCTGTGGTCATTTGAACATTTAATTATTAACGTTGCTGCGTGGCGTGGAAGCCTCCGCGCTGACTGATGATTTTTATGATTCGATGGATGATCTCTCACCTGTTGGACAGGTTCAGGTTGTTACAGCCAGTGGAGCTCAAACTTGTGCTGCTTGCTGTGAAAACCAAACCTGGAAGAATAAAGGTCCTTCAGCTGAACATGATAATTTAATAAACTCTGTTCATACAGACTGTGATTTGTTTGCTTTCAGACTTAATAAAGGTGCACAGAAAATAGTTTGTCAGCATTCAGGTTCCTGTTTGTGGCGACATCCATTTAATATACAGAAAAGCACTCACAGGCTGACTGCAGTCATTGTCACACTTTCAATTTGAAAAAATCTTTTTGAAATTCAAAGTTGTTTTAGAATTGTACAGGTTTTTTAAAAATATATTTAGGACCAAAAGGGTTTTTTAATGTCCTGATACAATAACTGTATTTTTAAATAGTTTTGTGGAGTTGGGGCATTAAAATAAAATCAAGCCGTACTTTTTTTCTATTTTTTAAACTGTTATTTTAGACTTAAGTTGTTATTTTTACTGAAATATTTAAAAAAAAAAAATTAAAATACTGTTGAATGACTTTTTCCACAACAAACATTTAAATAAGTATAAAAAAGATTCCTTGTTAGTGTATTTGTTTAGTTCCGTTTGTAGTTTTTCTACAGCGGGACCACGCCCCTTTCATTGTACGTGGTGACGTCAGCGCGAGCTCTGCTCCTGTGCTCAACACATCGAGCTGTCATCATTTTACCGGGAGAAGCGAAGGGCATCCGGGATACCGGCCGAGAGGGAGCCCAGCACTGTGCTTGGAGGTCAGTACCGGGCATTTAGGGGGGACGCTGGGCCGTGAGCGAGGACACGGTCCGACCTGCGGGCTCACTCGGGGGCGGGTTCCGGTTTTGATTCGTGGAAAATGAAAACCGTCTGGACGAATGCGAAGATGCCTTGTTAGCCTGCTAGCCGCGTGCTAGCCGCTACGGCCTTTTAAAGTAACATTTGGAGCGAGGCCGTCCGTTTAAAGACTCCATAAGCGGAGCAAACGCCTCCACTGAATGCAAACACAGAAACTTATTCAGAATGAAACTGCTAATAGCTGTTAATCTAAAGCAGGGGCGTTTTGTGAAGCTAATCAGCTAATTATATAACGCGCCGCGTTAGCGCTGAAGCTAAGCGTGCAGCTAAGAGTTTGCGCCGTGAGAGCCGCTCCGTGTGGCGTCACACACAGCGGGTTTTAGCCATTATGCATTCAAAACAGATGATTTTACGATGTCTGGGGAACACGGCCAGGCATTTTCGGGAACTCATGACTCGTGAAAGGACAAAGTGATCGAATGTCCGGGTGGCCAATAGAGAAGTCTGGATTTCTCAGAGGCAGCCAGTCAGGAGGCGCGGTAGGCAGGTAGTGGGCGGGTCCAGGCAGGGTTAAGGGGAAGGAGAGCAGGCTGGGAGTGGAGCCCCAACAAGGTCAAAACAAAGCAGAAAGTCCCGGTGGGGGGCGAGAGCAGGCCCGTGGGGGGCTGGGAGGTGACCCCGCCTCCCAGAAGGACACGGTTCCGGTTCTGTGGCTGGGTTCTGAGAAGGCCTTGGAGAACTTTAACTCCTTGAGTTCTGTGAAGATCTGCAGAAGACTTCAGACTTGACCCTGTTCGCAGCGTCAGCACCGGTCAGAAGTATAAAGACACCCAGTGTGACACTGATCTCTGATCAGCAGTCTGCGGGATACATGCGGGTTTCCAGCATCTGTGCAGCTGTTATAGGAAACGGCAGGAACAATATGACCTGCGTGAGTTACAGCTCACTGTTTTGCAAGTTGAAATAAAAGGCAACACCAGTTTAAAAGATTCCCATCAATCCAGAAAACTGCTGGGAGTCACATGACCAAAGAATTGAGATGTTCAACTTGCGAAGAAGAAAAGCTCCCAGGATTGTAATAAATATACTTTAACTAGTTTGGTTTAATTATCTCAGGCAGAAAACATATATTGTTTTTCACAAGGTCATAGAAACAGGAAGTGCAGACTCTGCTCACTGTGTTGAGCTCACATTCACACTCTGCTCCGTTTTGAGCAGGACAAACCCTGCTGACCTTGCAGGACCTCTCAGGCCTGTTTTGTGGTGGAGTACCTATACGAGGCGAGGTACTTTGCTCTGGGGCGGGTATTGTTTGAGATATGAGCTCAGCAGTCACCAACACAGCCTACTGACCAATCAGATTTCTGGAAAAGAGCGTCACCCTTACTGGAAGATCCTCTGTGTAGACAGTCAGAGGGTCTGAAGGTGTTCTCTTTATCTGATGGAAGAAACTCAGGAGGAGCTCTGCTGCTGCGTCCTGACCTCATCAACATGTAAACAGACTCTTTGTCCTCTCAGAGCATTTAATGCCAAAACTAAAGATTTTTAATTACCACAAGAGTGGCGAGAGGGTTTTAATCACAGGCGTCTGTTCAGTCACAATTTTACTGGTTTCCTTCCTGCTTTGGATAAACTTTATTAATCCAGCAGCTGTTTTCCAGTCTGACTGAGCAAAGCTCACACATTCATGCAGAGTTTTTAGGCCTTTACTCTCTCACACGCATGTGCATGTTTCTGATTGGTCAGAGGCTCCAAACTGTGTCTCTTTCATGTGAACACTGATAAACCTGTCATGTGACCCCGCCCCAGTGTGATTGATAGTTAGCGAGTGAAGCCAGATATGGAAAGATATCCTGGATACGTTGACCCTCATGCAGGCTCTCTGCTGGTTGGTGAAATTTAAAACAGCAGCTAAAAGTCAGACATGGTGTGAGGAGGCTGTGCCGTTTTTATCAATAATCAAACTGTAGTCGTTATTTCTGCAGTGTGTTGTTCTGCTGTGCTTCACAGAATTTCCTCAAATCAGGAACTTTAGACCTTTAAAGGAACAAAAATCAGAGGCAGAGACCTCGGTGTTCTCGTAGTTTCACAGTGTTTACCTGGAGAAGGGTGAGATGGCACGTCTTGTGTGTGAAAACAGCAGGTCTGTTTTGAATAAACTTTATTGCAGGGGAACAAGGTGTTTTTGTTTTCCTTCTGCAAGTGCAGTCATGTGACTGCTGGCAGCGACCTGCACAGAAAGTAAAAGCGTGCGATGCACCGATCTTACAGGTCGTTCCTGGAGCGCGGCGCCGGCCTCTGATGTCAGGAAATGTTGCTCACATGTTTTGGACTGAAGTTCATGTCTGTGATTGGTCAGTGATCTGTGACCTGGCCCTGAGCCGGCTTCTCGGGGCCGATTCAGCCGGGCGCCACTGATTACTGAGTGCAAAACCACCATTAGGTCATGTGACCGTTCCGCCTGATGTAAAGAGATCTTTAAGCGCGCACTTTTAACGTGTCTGTCAGGCTGTCAGAGCTCCAGCAGTCAGACTTGAAGCCTCTGTTCATAAGGAGGTGAAGTAAGTGCGAGTCTGACAACTGCTGTCTGTAAATCTGAACGTTAGCATCTTTAAATCCACTGTGCCGCATTTCTGAGGACGCCGTTTGTCAGGCGCCGCAGATCAGCCCTGACTCTGACATCGTGTTCCTCTGCAAACAGCAGCTCGAGTCGGCGCTCGCAGTGTTATTAGAAGCTCGTCAGACAGAAACCGCCATCGTTAAATCCTAAAGCACAGCTTTCTCTCACATCTCATTTGAATAAAGGTGACTGTGGTCTGGAGAACGGGGGCTAATTCTCTCTCTTCTTCTCTCAGTGGACTGACGTGGACGTCTGACTGCTTCCTGTTGTGGCACTGACCTGCTTTTTTCTTCTGCGTCGTTGTGAGGTCGAGGACGTCCGGACTGTCGGACCGAAAGTCACCGCCGTGTGTGATACTTTAAGGACTGCTCATGCATCGTTTAAGGACTTGTGCGGCGCGGTTGCGTCCGCTCACCGCCTCGCAGGCGGCTCAGACTGTCGGCCAACAGCGGCCAATCACAGTCACCTCCACGGGTGGCAAAAGGACGTTTCAGCCAATCAGGTGTTACACAGCACCGGTGGCCTCGGAGCCGTTCCTGAATGGGACGAGCTCCAACTATGTGGAGGAGATGTACTACGCCTGGTTGGAAAATCCCAAGAGTGTTCATAAGGTAAGGAGCAGTGGAGCCCCTGCAGGTGTGGAGTGGTCGGTGCAGAGGTTGGTTTGATTTTACTGCTGGCAGCATCGATGCAGGACAAACCCTCCAAAGGACTTCAGCAGCATTTCAGTGTAATGGGACATAAACCCAGAACCCAGACAATCAGAAGTTAAAGGTTTGGTGATTTTGAACACATAAAAACAGCTGCACACCCAAAGCACCTGCAGCGTTTCCACAGTATTGATAGATTCCACACACAGAAAGTGTCCCACAAATTTAAACCCTAGTGGGAGTGTCCTTTAAGAGGGTCGTTGACCCACTGTTGAGCATGCGCCCCATCCCATGAGCCGAGGTGTGGAAAAGGGTGTGGGCCACTATCAGCAGAGGTTTCGGGTGAAACCATTGTGAGGCCCACGTCTTTCAAAATGATGAAGATAAAAGTTCAGGGCCCTCTAGCAGCCCCGGGTCAGACAGTTTTAGGCGCTCACGTACAGTTTTATATTTTTAAATATTAATATGATGTTTTATTTCACTTGAAATGTAAAAAATAATGTTCTGAAATAAAGAAAGTGTCAGTCTGCCGTCGCCCTGACTGAAACCGACTGAGCTGATACTTTCACTGCACATTTGTCTCCGTGTAAAACAAGCAGCTCTGTTTTTAGTGGCTAACGTGGAGGAAATGCTCGTGTTTACTGAGCCGTGCAGTAAACAAAGCATTTAAAGAATTTGCATGAAGCATTTTTAGAAATGTTCCATTATTTAAAACTACCATCACAGGTGAATCTTCTCTACAAGCATGCTTTCTTCTGATTGGCTGGATTCTGGAAGTACGGAGAAGGGCAACAACCACTCTTAGCGGGTTGTACGGTTTTTGTCAAAGATCACCGTATAAGGAGATCTGTGACGAGCTGATGTCAGCATGGCACGAGTAGAAACAAGTGGAAGTGAATGTGTAGGGCAGGCTTGACAGGAAAAACTGCATCGTTAGCTCGCCGCTATTCGCATTATGTCGCTAAACTACTGAACGCTCGGGAAACGTTGGCCAAACCAGCAGTGGCACATTTCTTTATTTTCTCCCCGTACTTCATTTCCTGAGGGTTCGATGATAAACACGATAAAATGTGAGAAATGAGCAGAAGATTAAAATGTGATTGGCTGAAAACTGAAGAGAAGGGCGGGATTAGTGAGTGTGACGCTCCAGCTGGGTGGAACCTTTAAAGAACACGCCGTGCTTCCTTGTTAGTGACAAACATGGCTCGTTGTGTCGTGACGCACGGCGCTGGCGTTCACTGCTGGGAGGTCTCCATGAATGTCCTCCAAGAAACATGAACCACAGCGTTGGTGATTCACGTGTTCACGTCGTGTGCCACCGCTGTGTTAAATTACATATGTGCTTCTGATTGGCTGGTTCGGCCTGCAGTGAAACATCTCCTCCATGTTGTTGTGCAGCTGGTCCTGGTTCTGCTCGGGGACCCGTCCACCTCTGACGAAAAGCTGCTGCAAGATATCAAGGACACGAGGAACATGATACAGGAAGTGTGGGGCCCGCTGGTTAGCAGTAACAGAACTCTTTCAAAATAAGAGTGAAGCAAGTGTTTAGTGGGGAAACTCTTGAGGCTTCGATGAGTCAGATTAAACAAAAAAAAGCTCAGATGAGTGTCGTGTGCACAAAAAGCTGCTGTGGGAAACAGTGGTGTGCATCTGTTTGTAATGATATGATGCGTGTGTGTGTGCAAAAGTCTTGAGCCACTCATTTCTTTGTATTTTGTTTCCAAGGAGGCAGACGTTCTTTAAAGTGCTCTTGAGCAACAACTCTCCAGGTTTCTGAAGCTCTTTGTTGTTGGACACTGTAATGTGCTGTAGTGTGTTACTGAAATGAGGCAAACTCAGAATAATAATATGTGGAGAATCATACAGGTTTTACTGCACAACAGGAACATGTGGAACATGCTGTTGTTGATATCTGGGACGAAGGACGAGCATTAAAATGTGTTTGCAGGCGTTTCCTCCTGTCCACATTCTGAAACACATTACAGCCACACTGACATGTTCAGTGTGCTCTGAGCACATGTGACCAGTCATGTGACAACATCCTGTTCAAGAGTAGCAGCTGTGTCAGGACGGCGCTTTAAAGGGTTTAAAGCAGGGGTAGGCAACTCCAGGCCTCGAGGGCCGGTGTCCTGCAGGTTTTAGATCCCACCCTGGGTTAACACACCTGAATCACATGATTAGTTCATTACCAGGCCTCTGGAGAACTTCAAGAAATGCTGAGGAGTTATTTAGCCCTTTAAATCAGCTGTGATGGATCATGGACACATCTGAAACCTCCAGGACACCGGCACTCGAGGCCTGGAGTTGCCCACCCTGGTTTAAAGGGTCCGTTAGTGCTTAGAAAGTCTGAAATAAGCTCTGTGGAGACTCATGGAGACGGTGCGTTTCATTCATTTTAGCAGCAAAAACAAATAAGTACAGTATACCATCAGCGTTATGTAACAGCAGTGGTTCATCGGGATAATCAGTGGCGTGGACTGTAGACTACAGGAGCCTGTGGGGGCAGTGTCACCCGTGTCACATGCCAAGACTCGATGCTAAGAGGAGCGTAGCGCGAACGGCAAAGCAGCTGGATGGAAGAAAACGGAGTCAGATTTAAAAGTGAAAGAATTTCACAGGAAACTGAAGCTAAATCTGCATGTAAAGCTCCTGTGATGTCACCTCTGAGTGGGAGAGTCACGTTCACGTACGTTAGCTAACCTGTCATGACGCTTGCTAAGCTAACATCACAGTTTAGTTAGCTAACGAGTGAAATGTGATGCAAACCTCGCCTCTGTCAGTGCGCCCCAGGGCAGCTGTGGCTACAACGTAGCTGCCATCACCTGTGTGTGTGGCTGATGTAGTGTAAAGCACTATACAAATACAGGAGCAGACACACAGTCTCTGCTTTATTTGGTCTGCTCACATTAATATTAGAGTTTACCTAATGTTAGGAGGTGACCTGTGGGCGGGACCGTATCAATAATAATTAAACATGTAATCACTTAAACACCGCACTACCAAATCGGTGCTCGGTAACATTTGTATTCTGGTTCTGTTTGTTCCGGATTACTAGTATTAAAGACACACAGATGAGTCTGTCCTGTACAGAGCAGGTTATCGTCAGCTGTGACCGTCAAAGATGAGTCGCATCCAGAGCGTGAATCATCTTAAACTTTGGAAACTTATTTAGGACCGGAAAATCATTTTGACTACAGGAAGCACAGACGAGAGTTATGGAAACAATCAACCTGACGTCCATTATTATTTAGACCAAAATACTAAATCTTGCTCTGTAAGGGCCTGATATCCACTTACGAGGACGTTATGCTGCAACTGTTCTGTTGAAATTTTAAATAAATATCCTCGTATGTTGCTCTCATTTTTCTCATAAACAAAAATTAGGTAAAAGAAAAATCTGGTAATTCTTTGTTTTTACATTCATCAGGTCCTAACCAGCCCAAATATCAAAGAGAGATTAAAATGCATGCCATGGAAGAGTTCAGGTTAAATTAGGTCCCTGTTTATGATTCGAATGTCTAACGTGAGACCTAAAATCTAAAACCACGCATGTGATGCAGACAGCAGCATCACGGCATCTGTGTCGGGGACCGGTGCTGCGTGTGGAGCTCACAGCTCTCGATTCTGTCTTCTTTAAAAAGCTGTAAATGAGTCTGTTTCATTTTTCCGTTATTCGTCTTCAAACACGCTCTGGGGTCGTGAAGGTGACATGGCTGTGACGGCGTTTGTTTTGGTGAGCTCTCTGACCGGGCGCTAAAGGACAGCCAGCTAATAATAGCCCCCAGAAGCTCGAGTCACGTGACAGGCCTACTTCAGGGCCGGCAGTGAGACTGAGAGGCCCTCTGGCTTCGATCAGTTCTTTAATGACTTTAAACGAGTCCGATTAACGAAGGCCGATTTAAAAACAGGAAGTACTTTGAAGGCGTTAACCTAAACAACGAGAGAATCATCTGTCAGAGGCGCAGCGTTTGATCAGAGCTCCACCCACACCGTTTTTACTCTCAAGAAGAGGACAACCCTCCCCCCCACACACACGTATTCTCATTTTGAAAGTGAGGACATCTAATTGACAACATCTCTTCCCAGTTTCTAACCCTCAGCCGAACTGTAACGCTGACACTGAAACCACATTTTGAGCCTCAAACTGGGGACGGACGCTTTGTCCCCACAAGTGACTGTTGGTCCCCACAAAGATATCTAAACAGGTGCACACACACACTCCTCTTGGTACAGAGTGTGTGTGTGTGTGTGTGACATGTCACATCTGTTATGTAACGACCTGACACCGTGACCTTGCTCTTATTAGCTTAGCCTGCTAGCTGGACACAGGAAGTAAAGTGTACTGTGGGGCGGGTGCTCGCTGACGCAGAACAGCTGAAGTGTGTAAAAGTCAGCCGGGATCTGGACGCGCTCCACCTTGTGACTCAGCAGGCGTAACCCGCTGTGATGGCTTTAAAGCTTCCTGTGTGACTTTGTCAGTCTCACGCTGTGGAGGAGTCTGGTGTGTGTGTTTGGTCACCACGGAAACGGCGTGATGTAGAGCAGAGCTCATTAAGGCCCTCTGACCTCCTGATGGTGAAACGGCGTGCCCTCAGATTCCCTCTTCCTTCATCGAAGCTTTGAGCATCTCTGAGGTCAACCGTCAAACGCCATAAATAATGCTGCGTCCATGTTTGACTCAGCACTGGTTATCTGTCGGTTAGCTGTTCTGACTCCACCCACCACAGGAAGTTCTCTTACTTATAGAGCACACACAGCAACAGCAGGCGCTGAGGTGCCTTCAGTGCAGTAAGATCAGGATCTCTGAGCCTTGTTCATGGCATCATCAACATCTTTCTCTTCTTCCTCTCCTGCAGTCGTGGGATGTGTTTTTCCGGAACGCCAACGCTGGCGCTCCTCCCGGCGCCGCCTACCAGTCTCCTCTGGGGCTGTCTGCAGCGTCCAGCCTCGTCGCCCCCCAGCTCTCCTCTCTGGTCGGAGCTCAGCCCAACGTGGAGAAGCTGGTGGAGGATCACCTGGCTGTGCAGTCGCTCATCAGGGCCTACCAGGTACACACACACAAACACGATCAATGCATCCATAAGATTATTGAAAAGCCTGTGTTTGTCAGTGACCTCTGACCTTTGGCTACTGATAGAGTGAAGCCTGTGCTGTAAAATGTTTTCCTGTTTGTTCACCTGCTTATTGATGGCTGCTGTTTGTTGATGGAGACGTTGGTGTGGTGAGTTTAGGTCTTCACAGGTCACACAAACTCAGCCTGATCAATAATTGATGATCAGCATCCATCAGAGCCGAGTGTCGACAACATCCACAGTAGGGCTGGGCGATATGGCCTAAAATCCATATCACAGTGTAATTTGAAACATGTGCTTAAAGGATTTTAAGGCGCACTTAAAATCCTTTAATTTTCTCAAAAATCAACAGTGAGCCTTACGTATGAATTCTGGTTGTGCTTACTGACCTCGAACTGATTTTATGTGGTACACGGCGCTCAAACATCGGTCAAAAATGTTTTAGTGCGACTTAGCTTCAGGTCCCAAAGTCAAACGAACACTGAGAGTTAAAACTGTCTAAATTCTTTCATCTTTTATAAAACGATCAGCGTTGCTGCTTTACCAGGTGTAACTATGAAGTTTAACATCCAGGCATCCATGAAAAGGATTATTACATTTAACAGAGTTAGAAGTTAGCAGGAAGTTAGCAGGAAGTTAGCTCGCTGGCTTCCACCTAAACATGATATAGCATGTTCTGACTGAGAGATTTCTGAAAGAATTCAAACGTACAGCTCTGCTGTCACGTCCAACATAGATGAAGACTTTAAACTAAACAGCAGTGACGTTTGTAGGGTTACTGAAGTTGGGCTAGCTGGTATATAATGATGTGCTACGTGACCGCTAGCAAAACAGCTATGTTAGCATAAACACTGAAGCTGGAGGACGAACGCTAACACTTTTCCACTTGATAAAAGTTAACGTGAAGGTTCCTGATGGTTAGAGACAAATACAATCACATGGCAGGATGCTGTAAACGGACCAAACTTCAGCCAGGAGAACAACTGAGATAATCCATCCACAACACGAGGTTAGTCATTAATATACTGCAACAACATGGGAAGTTCAAAGTGACTCTGCAGCAACAGGATGTGCAGCCGGCTGGATTAAAGCCCGAATCCTGACCCTGACGTGATGTGACGCTGTCATAAGGACCTGTGAGGGCCTGAGCTTCCTGTTGTGGTGTGTGTGTGTGTTCAGGTGATGGGTCATCACAATGCCCACCTGGATCCACTGGGAATCAGCTGTGTGAATTTTGATGACGCTCCGGTGAATGCCGGCTTCCAGGATGTTGGTGAGAGCGCCACAACTAAACCACCAAACAGACTGTGATGTTAACTTTGCTTTTCCCTCCCACCCGCCCTCTCTCCTCCTCCCTCCCACCCGCCCTCCCCCCTCTCTCCTCCTCCTCCTCTCTAACACTTCCTGCTTTTCCTAACTTTTCACCGTTTCTCCCGTTTCTGATTTCTTCCGTCCATCCTGCTTCTCATCTGCTCCGCTCTTCATCCTCTGTCTGTTATTTGGTTGCATCTCCTCCTCCTCCTCCTTCATCTCACCCTGTTCTCACCCCCCCCTTCCTGCCCTGGGTGGGCTCTGTGCTGTTGTCACTTCCTGTAGATCCGAGGGCACCACGTGGCCCAGTTGGACCCCCTCGGCATCATGGACGCCGATCTGGATTCGTGTGTCCCCACTGACATTATCACGTCCTCCGACAAGCTGGGTGAGGAGCTGACCCTCAGAAATCGACCCCCTCTTCGTGTGTTCAGCGCTCCTCCTCGTTGGCTGGAGGAGTCTCTGAAACGTTATCGTACAGCAGAAGAGTTTCTTCTGCTGTACGATAACGTTCTGTTTTTAAATCGAGCTCTGTTTCAGGATTTTATTCTTTGTCTAAACTGAATCGTTCTTCCTCATCTAACATCTGAAGACCTTCGTTCTGTGATGAAGGTCCGAGAATTAACCTCAAATCATTTCAGTGTTTCCCGCACGGAGACGTGAGGAGAGACCGCACGGCTGTGCTGACGTGAACGTTAGTGCCAGTTTATTCATCACAGTCTGGATCATCACATGTTTGTGACACTTGTGATCATTTAAGTTCATTTAACAAACAAACTAAATGTTATTTTTTTGTTATTTTAGTTTAAATATGATATTTTAATTAAAACGAAGAGCTTAAGGCTGTAACCCTCAAACTGTGACACGGGTTCTGATCATGTGGTTCACAGTGAGGCTGCAGCGCTGTTACTCTGTAATAAACAGCATTTACCAGATCAGAGGTTCAGTCCTGCGTCTGTGTAAACTCTCGGTGGTGGTGTGTAGTCGCAGTCTCTCCTCCACGCTCTGTTGAAGTGTGGATGGTTTTCTTCAGTTTGTGGGAAACACTGAAAACATTGACACAATCCTAATCCCGAGTTTAAAATCTGGATGATTCTCTGAGATCTAAAAAGCCTGACTGAAGGTGTTTTTAATGAAAGGGGAACGTCCTTTTTCCTGAAGGTGATTACGTCCCCGCCGAGGACCGAAAGCTTTCTCAGGGCCTCTGTAGAAAACGTCCTGATTCGGTGTGGCTCCAGGAGGCCTGGCGGTAACCGGCTTCACTGCCTCAGACCTCACGCTCAGACTCGGAGCTCCTCTCCGCTGGAAAACACGATCGGCATTAGTGATGCAGCAGGATGAAGCCTTTAATGGTTCTCAGCCACCTGAGTCCGTTTCTGTTGGACGCGAGTCGCCCATTGTTGACTCCACGTGGAGTCGTAGGATATCTGGAACTGTGGCGCAGCTTTTACTTTGAAGGGCAGCATTCTCGGTTTCCTGTTTGGGCCGCAGCGATCTGTTGGCGACCAGAACAATCAGCGGTCTGCTCGCGCTTGCTTCGTTTAGACTCACCACAGCGGGCCGTGTAGAAACGGCGTGGATGATGACACTCGTTTATTAAAGCTTCTGATTCAAACCGAGCGACCCGCGAGCTGTCCGAGCGTTTCATCCACGCACGCGTTCACGGAGCCCAGTGTGAACACGAGACCTGCCAAAGATCACAGAATCTTTCTGAAGATGAAAAAGGCGGCGTCGGAGTCTCTGGGCAGCGGCGGGCTGCTGCTGTAGTTGAGCTTCTGCTGCGTGACGCTGGGCTGTGCACCACGTTAGCCAGAGCGCTCCTCCACTGCTAATCCTGCTCAGATCTTTTCCTGCAAGTTTGGACCTGAAACCCCGCCAAGGTGACCGTGAGTCTAAGACGCTCCGTCTCAGAGCTCTTCCTCGTCTTCCTCTCAGGACATTTATTAAATAACAGCAGTCCTGGTTCCAGGTGCTTTTAAACCACCACAGAGGAAGACGAGAATAAAGCAGTACTTCCTGTTTGTTCGCAGTCTGAATGTTGCTAACGGCTCATTAACGTTCAGCTTCGGCTTCAATCTGTGTCGTCAGAAACAGGAAGTCAAAGATCAAAGGTTTGTGGCTTCGCCTCACTGTCTGCGGCTAAATAAACCCCTGAAGCTGTGACTCCACCCACTGTTACACATCAGGACACGCCCCTCTCGAGCTGCTCTGTGTGCCATGTTCAGTTTGTTGTATTAGCGCTCCCAGGAAGTAGTCCATCTGAAGGTGACCTGAATGGCCTCGGTGTGGGACGGCTGTGGCGACGCTGTTTAACCTTAGCATGGCGCTACATGTGTCTCTCCTTCTCCACTGCTCCTTCTTCTTCTTTGATCGCGGGGTCAGACGGTGGTGGAGACGCGAGATGCGGGGCGGCTGCTGCGCTGATGAGGCTGTAGGCCGGTGTGGTGGTGTTGGTGCTGGTGGTGTGTAAAGGGGGTTGCAGGTCATTAATGGTGTCCGGGTGTCTCTTCCCTTTGCTGCCCCCTGCTGGTGACCCGTCCAGACCTGGCTGTGTTCAAGGAGAGGCTGCACATTCTCACGGTCGGAGGTACGAGAACCAGCACTGCTGTGAAGTCAGTAGTTGATCTGTAGTGGAGTTTGTCAGTGCAGTAGTTTGAAGGAAACATCTGCAGGAGCTGAAAGCATCAACGCAGCAGACGGTGGGCTCCTGAGCTCCTGCAGAGGGCGCCGCAGCGCCGCGGAGAGATTTCATCTGGTTCAGCATCTGATTCTGTCTTTGTGCAGGAGTTGAAGCACGTTTGTGACCTTGCAGCGGTTTAACCAAACTGGAAGCATGTTCACATGTGCAGCTGCAGTCCTCAGATCCTCTCACCAGCCCCACGCTCACCTGGCCAGAGTGTACCTGCAGGCCTGTGTTGGGCAGTAATGTGCACCCAGACAAATGTATAAATAATCACATGATTAGAGGGATATGTCTTCATGAAGCAGAGTATAAACTGTAATTTTATGTCTCAGTTTATCACTTTCACCTGCTGCTGTAGTTTCAGTAAATGTGACATCAGTTAGTTTTGTTTTTTAGAAAGAAAGCGAGCATCAACAGGTGAGACGGGAAAATAAAAATCGTGCAGACGGTCACGCCGGCAGCATCGTCTGCCTGAAATGTCTCAGACTCTGCTGCTTCTTTACTCCTGTGGATTCTGTCTCAGTGGGCTGAACCACGGTGAAATCTCCCTGTAGCCTGAGCAGCACACAGGAAACACTGAGAGGAAGTTCATCCCGTCTGACTTGACAGGCTCCGCCTCCTCTCAGGGTCCCCTGTGCTCAGCTTTGTTAGCTGCTGCTAGCGTGCTGACCCCCGCTCTGTCCCACAGTTCACCGTTATGTTCATTAGTGTCTGGGCCTGACTCTGAATGTGCTCTGAACTATGGCTTGATGCATGCTCCATCATCCAGGTAAGGAAATCCCAAAAAGTTGTCCTCAGATGCAGATGTGTCCACGTGGATTAAACATATTTATATACTGGTTATTAATAAAAATCAGGCTGTTGTTACTGGGCTGCTCCTCCCTGCTGGCAGATGTCACTGTTCAGTTTAACAGGTAACTGAAGCTCACCTCCTGCACAGACTACAGTGATGTTCAGCGATGCTGAAAATTAAGGCGAACCCTGAAAGAAGCAACGCGGTAGTTCCTCCAGCATCCAGCAGGGGCAGCAGCGAGTCAGTCCCAATGTTAAACGTGTCCAGCAGCCTGAGACACAAACTCTGTGGATAATTGGGTCGGGATGATGTTACAGCTCACATTAGCATTAAAGGTTGTTTTTTTTTAGGGGCGTGGCCTCTTTTTGTAGCTGCTAGGTGTCTGCTAGGCTAATCCATAGCTTTCATGTGATGTCAGATCTACTGGGATACGCCCGCCTGGCCGCTCAGAGTACGGCACAAATGTGCGCGCACACCTTTCCTAACCCCGCCTGACAGGTAGTTTGTTTAAGCTAGCTTTGTAGCGCTTTGCATCAGTTACCCGTCCAGATGAAAAATACATGTCGCACGTCGAAAGCGTTCATCCAGTCAGCAGTGAGCAATGCTCTACAACAGACATGGTGCTCAGGGGGAGGGGCTTAGATAAAGCTGCCCTGTTTAGTGACATCAGATTACCAATAACAGATCTGCCATACTGTCCTTGTAGACGCAGCTGGTTATGAATCTGTAAATGTACTGCAGTGACGTCTGGATCTGTCTTTGGGGCGTCTGACATCTAGGGCTGCCACAAACGATTATTTTGATAGTCGACTAATCAGATCATCATCCACTGGACGTAAAACTACAGCTTATTGCACCAGCAGCATCTGCTCTCATATAACTATCATTAGCTTACAGCTTTAAGCTTTTAAGGTGCTAACTAAAAATAAAGACAAGATGATAGTTTATTCAATTTTAATGAAATTTGCAGATTGTTTCGGTGAAGTTTAATAAACTCCTTGCTATCTAAAATATAACAGGACACCGGAGTAAATTCTCCAGCATCTCACACTTCTGATAATCAGCTGTCTGCTTGATGTTTATTCAGCTGTGTAAAAACTATAACTTTAATCTCAGCCAAACAGATTTACTCAGGAACAAATAAAATACTGAAAAAAGCCAAACAATAACATGTTTAAGTTATCTAAGTGACTCATATATCATGTTTAACCTGAGTAGCGAAAGACGGCGGTGGGTTTGAAAACGATTTGCTGGGAGTCCGGTGTTCTCACGGCTCTAGTTAGCCTAGCCCCTGGCTAGCTATCGAGCTAGTGGGTAACAGACGTCTCTGAAAACGTCGGAGCGCTTTTGAAAATATGTGGTGTCCTGATAAACTGAGCAGATATTTGAGGTTTACACAGCTACATTCTCGGCTGAAAATATGTTCAACGTTTATTTTGTGACCCAGAAAGAATAATAAGAGTAATATTAAAACTAACTAGCTGCCGCCATTGTTGGAAACTAAGCTGGGCCGCGCTATGAATTCTGGGACAGAGCTACTTCTTCTTCTTCTGAGTTTAACGGCAGCTGGCATCCTTGTACATGCAGTGCTGCCATCTTCTGTTTGTCCGTTATTACACTCTTAAATCCTGCCACTTATTCCTGCGTCTTTTGTGATCTTACAAAGCTTCAAACGACGCGTCGACTATTAAATCAGGCGTCGACGATTTTGACATTCGACTAATCGTGGCAGCCCTACTGATATCTGAGCACTGACGCTGCTTCACGTCGTGTAATGTCAGTGACCTCGCGCGTGTTTCAGCTCAGTGCGTCGATCCCGTTTCCTCAAGTTTAGCTTCATGTTTTTGGACAGAAGCACGAAAAAAATGTTACTGAGGCCCAAATCGAGGCTGGGAGGAGAAAATGTTCCGCCTGTGTGTTCCAGCCCTGTCACCAGGTTCAAAGCCGACCTGAAACAGAATATATCAGTCAGACTGTCTCAGCAGGACAACTGCACAGAGCAGCAAGAAGCTGTGCGTAAACTGCCCGCTGGTGCTCCACAGGTCACACTGGTCTGAGTCCAGCTGTTACTGTCACAGAGGGCAGGGACTGAGCACTGACCTCAGGACAGAGCCTCTGTTTTTACTCGAGAACAAAGACGTCAGAGGTGCTTTGTAAAAAACATCCTGAGCATGTTTCATCTGAGCTGCAGCTCCAGATGTTTCACTGAGGTCAGTTTAGCAGCTGTCTGAGGTTTGTTCCTCAAAATATGAAAGACCCTGAATCAGACGTCAGGATGGCAGCACACACTCAGACCTGCACACATGGGGCAGCATTACATCTACTCTATCTACACACAGGCCCCGCTTTAAAGTAATAAACTGCTTTCAGTACAAAAGCAATGACAGGCTGTGATTAGCGCCCCCATGAGGCTGAAATGTTTAGAAAGAGAAAACGGGTGGATGAAAAGGGAGTTCAGTCCAGGAGGGCACGACACACACAGTTACTACAGACCAACGGTCGCACAGACGGACAGAAATGCTTACAGACTCAGGAGAAGGCAGACGCTCGTCTGAGGCTGGTGGTCTGTGGGGGCGCTGGTGGTGGTCTGTAGGGGGCGCTGGTGGTGGTCTGTAGGGGGCGCTGGTGGTGGTCTGTAGGGGGCGCTGGTGGTGATCTGTGGGGGCGCTGGTGGTGGTCTGCAGGAGCTGTCAGCCGAGCGTCCATGGGGACATCCTGCTTTGCTATGTGAGGTAGATTGAGCCTTTTGAGTGGCTCCTTTGCATGTGTGCGGGTTCTCTGATTGGCTGAGCCTGAAGTGAGACTGCAGGCACGACGAGTGCTCAAAGAGACGCTCCTCCAACTTCATCACACCTCCTCCCCTAACGTCCCAGAATCAGTTTAAAGTCAAATGATCCCGTTCTGTCATCACTGCTTCTTCAGCTTATCGCTGTGCTGACGTGGAGTTTCGTATCGGAGACCAGCGCCGACACGCAGGTCATCAGAAACGCTCCTGGTGTTTCTGTTTCGGAGCACAGAAGCTCGGAGATCCTCACAAACCCCACGGAGTCCGAGTTTGAAACTGTCTCACTGTGTTCACCAGATTATATCTGATCACGTTAATCAATGATGACATCCTGAAGGTTTCAGCCCCGAGGCTTCATATTGCAAGGTAGACTCTACAATAATACAATCATGTGACCCCGTATGAGCAAGCACTTTGGCGACCGTAGGAAGGAAGAACTCCCTTTTAACTTCCATGTTTTCCCCGCTTCAGTGACGGCGTTTGACCCCGAGTCTGTGAGCTTGTGTATTTGAGAATAGCAGCTGTGCAGCGTTCGGCTCCTGCAGGAAGTCACCCGTGTTACAGCATGTTGAAGCGACGCCCACAGACGTGAGGGTCAGTAACAGTTCATCAACCTGACGAGTGGCGTGCGGCGCGACCAGCCGGCTGTGACCACAGGATCAGCTCTGAATGGGTCTCGCTGCACTAATGAATCAAACGCACCCTTTCCTGTACAGCGCCGTGTTTTTACTCACGCCTCAGTCAGCTCGCGCTCCAATAGTTTCCTACGCTCACGTCTGCACGCCGCAGCAGGTCTGACCGTCACACGGCAAGCGTTTGTTAGGAAGCAGTGTGAAACGGTATTCACGTCCTTATGATTCAAACAGACGTCCTGCAGGTTCAGGTGGAGAAACCTGCGGCGCCTGAGTGGACTGAAGCTGCTGTTCTTGTGATGGTGCTGGAGCAGCAGCGATGATGATGATGATGATGAAGGCGGTCTGTCGAGCTTTCAGGCTGCTGATTGGTCTAAACTGTCGACACTAACGACTTTTATTTTATTTGTTTTGGACCCACAACACCTCCTCCTCTGCTGTCCTAAAACCATTAAAACCTCCACTACTCTAATGCCACCTCCTCCCCTTCTCCTCCCCCTGCTCCTCCTCATCCCCTGCTCCTCCTCATCCCCTGCTCCTCCTCACCCCCCTGCTCCTCCTCATCCCCCCTCTTACCCCTTCTCCTCTTCATCTCCCCTCCTCCCCTGCTCCTCTTCATCCCCCCTCCTCCCCCTGCTCCTCCTCATCTCCCCCTCCTCCCCTGCTCCTCCTCATCTCTCCGCCTCCCCCTGCTCCTCCTCACCCCCCTGCTCCTCCTCATCCCCCCCTCTTACCCCTGCTCCTCTTCATCCCCCCTCCTCCCCCTGCTCCTCTTCATCCCCCCTCCTCCCCCTGCTCCTCCTCCTCATCCTCCTGCATGTGTAAATCTCCCCCTTTCTGTTGATTAAAACTTGTCTTCATCACTAACTCCTTGTGCATGTTTTTCTGTCTCACCTCTTCTCCTCCCTTCTTTCTCCTCGTTCTCCTGCTCCTCCCCCTCCCCTCTTGCTCCGTGGTGCTTCATGGGACTTGTAGGCTTCTACGGTCTGGAGGAGTCGGACCTGGAAAAAGTGTTCCGGCTTCCCACCACCACCTTCATCGGCGGCTCGGAGAGCGTGCTGCCGCTGAAGGAGATCATCCGCCGGCTGGAGGTGAACACGCACACACACAGACACACACACAGACACGCACACAGACAGACACACACACACAGACACACACAGACACACACACAGACACGCACACACACAGACACACACACACACACACAGACACACACACAGACACGCACACACACACACACACAGACACACACACACACAGACACACACACACAGACACACACACACACAGACACAGACACACACACAGACACACACACACACACAGACACACAGACACGCACACACACAGACACGCACACACACACACAGACACACACACAGACACACACACACACAGACACACAGACACGCACACACACAGACACACACACACAGACACGCACACACACAGACACGCACACACACAGACACACACACAGACACACACACAGACACAGACACACACACACACACAGACACACACAGACACGCACACACACACACACAGACACAGACACGCACAGACACGCACAGACACACACACACAGACACACACACACACACACAGACACACACACACACAGACACGCACACACACAGACACGCGCACACACACAGACACGCGCACACACACAGACACGCACACGCACACAGACACGCACACGCACACAGACACGCACACGCACACAGACACACACAGACACGCACACACACGCACACACACGCACACACACAGACACGCACAGACACAGGAAGTGGAAATGAGCAGTTGAAATGTTTTACAGGCAAATTATTCAGGACAATGACTGTGTGCGTCTGTGTGCGTGTGTCGGTGCAGATGGCGTACTGTCAGCACATCGGGGTGGAGTTCATGTTCATCAACGACCTGGATCAGTGTCAGTGGATCAGGCAGAAGTTTGAGACTCCGGGCGTGATGCAGTTCACTCTGGAGGAGAAGCGGACGCTGCTGGCCCGCATGGTCCGCTCCACCAGGTCAGAACCCCCACACACTCAGGTCCCTCACGCAGATTCATCCACACACTGATTTTATAAGCTGGAGCAGGAGGGCGGAGCCACAGAAGACCAAAAGATGAACCCTGAGGTACGTCAGCATCGTAAACCACCACGAGCCGTTTCTGACAGCTCGTGGTGGTTTTACCCGCAGCGAAACTCAAGCCCGCCACTTCAGTCACCTCAGCTTTCTGAGAAACAGAAGCTCAGTGCTCTGGTGTTTCAGTCATAACCAGTTTGATCCTCACGCTGGTCCCATCGATGGGATGTCTGCTGTGAAATCTCCCACTGCAACACGGAGTCGTTGGGAAACACGGTGCGGCTGCAATAAGCGAATCTGCAGTCTGCGTTGGGAATAACCGGCGTGTTTGCCTGTGTTCAGGTTTGAGGAGTTCCTGCAGAAGAAGTGGTCTGCAGAGAAGCGCTTCGGCCTGGAGGGCTGCGAGTCTCTGATCCCCGCCCTGAAGACCATCATCGACAAGTCGTCTGAGAACGGCGTGGAGAACGTCATCATGGGAATGCCCCACAGGTAAAACCACACGCTGCTGTTCTCTGTTACCCGACCGCACGCACGCCGCTCCACAGTCGATGACACCTGCGTGATGTCATCAGAAAGGAGGCAGCAGCTTCCAGGAGAAATCTGCATCCAATCAGCGAGTTTGATGGCGTCAGCGCTCCTCAAGGTTACAAAAGCAGCAGCCCGACAGTGACGCACTGAAGACAGGAGTCGGAGCACAAACATGTTGAAATATTTGCTTTTAATTTTAATGTATTTCTGCTTCAGTCAAAGACGACAGAGTAAATAAATACAGGCTCAGCTCACACCTGTGTGAAGACGAACGCCGCGAGCGCGCCGTGATGGCCTCTGTGTCTTTCAGGGGTCGTCTCAACGTCCTGGCCAACGTGATCCGGAAAGAGCTGGAGCAGATCTTCTGTCAGTTCGACTCCAAACTGGAAGCAGCTGATGAGGTCGCTGTTTTTACTGCTGTTTGTTCGTTTACTCTCGATTTTCTTTCCCCGTCTGATCCAACCTGTCGTGGTTGTTCTCAGGGCTCCGGCGACGTGAAGTACCACCTGGGGATGTACCATCGCCGCATCAACCGCGTGACGGACAGGAACATCACGCTGTCTCTGGTAGCGAACCCGTCTCACCTGGAGGCCGTGGACCCCGTGGTTCAGGGAAAGACCAAAGCTGACCAGTTCTACTGCGGGGACACAGACGGGAAAAGAGTAAGTCTGGCGGAAGTACTCGGATACTTTATAGTAGTGATACTGCACTGTGAAGATACTGTTACAGGTCCAGGTAGTTTTTCTAGCTCAGAGCAGACTCGACCTTCAGGTAAACAGCGCAGGCTCATTTTTTTTCCTGGAAACTGTTGGAGGTGTTTCTGTGCAGGACGAGCTTTCGACCAATCACAGACTGAGAAAGTGTCATCAAGTTCATGTGTTCTCTGCGCAGGTGATGTCCATCCTGCTGCACGGAGACGCCGCGTTCGCCGGTCAGGGCATCGTCTATGAGACCTTCCACCTGTCCGACCTGCCGTCCTACACCACACACGGCACCGTGCACGTCGTGGTCAACAACCAGGTAACGCCACAAAGAAACAGACCGTGAGCCGCTAACGCAGCCCGCCGTGCAAACACCTCTCTGTCGTCGTGTCTGCAGATCGGCTTCACCACCGACCCTCGCATGGCCCGCTCCTCGCCGTACCCCACAGACGTGGCTCGTGTCGTCAACGCTCCCATCTTCCACGTGAACGCCGACGACCCCGAAGCCGTCATCTACGTCTGCAAGGTGGCGGCTGAGTGGAGAGCCACCTTCCACAAAGATGTCGTGGTCGACCTGGTCAGTAAAGACGCAGACAAACACTCTCTGACACGAAGCTTTCAAAGCTGATCGCCGACATCTGGAGTCTGCTCCCACCTGTTCACACAGCTGGAAACAGTCTTTACAGTGTGTGTGTGTGTGTGTGTGTGTGTGTGTGTGTGTGTGTGCAGGTGTGTTACCGTCGGATGGGTCATAACGAGATGGACGAGCCGATGTTCACTCAGCCGCTGATGTACAAACAGATCAAGAAGCAGAAGCCGGTCCTGCAGAAATACGCCGAGAAGCTGATCGCAGAGGGAGCCGTGAGCCGGCAGGAGTATGAGGTAGGACTCGCCCACCAGGCGAATCCTGCTTACAGGTCACCGTGATGTCACTTCCTGAACGTTTGTCTGTTTGCAGGAGGAGATCGCCAAGTACGATAAGATCTGTGAGGAGGCGTACGCTCGCTCCAAGGACGAGAAGATCCTGCACATCAAGCACTGGCTGGACTCCCCGTGGCCCGGTGAGAGGGCGAGGAGGCGGGGTCGAGTCACTGTCAGCTTCCTGATCGCACAGATTCAACTCTCAGGACGTTGTTTTCACTCTGGCGTTCAGCTCCAGACTGTTAACCCTTTAAACTCGCTGTTTTCAGGTTTTTTCACCCTGGACGGTCAACCAAAGTCGATGAGCTGCCCCTCCACCGGCCTGACCGAAGACAACCTGAACCACATCGGACAGGCGGCCTCGTCCGTCCCCGTGGAGGACTTCACCATCCACGGAGGTCGAGAACGGCACCGCTTTCTGACCCGGCAAACGGGAACGAAGACGTTCAGCTGACGCTGTCGTTTCTCGCCGCAGGTCTGAGCCGAATCCTGAAGGGCCGCGCCGAGATGGTGAAGAACCGGATGGTGGACTGGGCCCTGGGCGAGTACATGGCCTTCGGATCGCTGCTGAAAGAGGGGATCCACATCAGGCTGTCGGGGCAGGACGTGGAGCGCGGGACCTTCAGGTAAACCTGTAGGCGTGTCTGGCAGTGGCATGTGACACACAAAGCAGAGAGAGCTAAAGAAGCGAAAAACCACGACACAAAATAAACTGATGGCGTGACGTCAGGAGGAGACGAGCGGATCGGAAAACGCCCCCAATCGTCTCGGTCTGCTCGTCTTGACGCCGTTAGCAAGTTAGCGCAGAGCGCGGGTGGTTGACGGGTGTCCTCTGTGTGTCCCCTCACAGCCACCGTCACCACGTCCTCCACGACCAGAACGTGGACAAGAGGACCTGCATCCCCATGAACCACCTGTCCCCGGACCAGGCGCCGTACACCGTCTGCAACAGCTCGCTGTCCGAGTACGGCGTGCTCGGTCAGTCCTCGCTCTCCACAGATGATGCGTCATCGATGGCGTCTGTGTTTTTGCCTGATGGTTGTTTCTGCGTCTGCAGGCTTCGAGCTGGGATTCGCCATGGCGAGCCCGAACGCTCTGATCCTGTGGGAGGCTCAGTTTGGAGACTTCCAGAACACGGCGCAGTGCATCATCGACCAGTTCATCTGCGCCGGGCAGGCCAAGTGGGTGAGGCAGAACGGCATCGTGCTGCTGCTGCCGCACGGCATGGAGGGCATGGTGAGGACGCCGCCGCACCTTCCTCCTCCTCACTGACTGAAAACCAAAGACAACACAGTGTCGATAAGTCTGAGCTGATCAGTGTTCCTGATCTGTGATCGTTTATTTCTGATAATCAACACGTGCTCGCTGCTCTGTCTGAATGTTCTCCTCAGGGTCCCGAACACTCGTCAGCTCGTCCCGAGAGATTCCTCCAGATGTGCAACGATGACCCCGACGTCCTGCCGGTGAGACGCACACACAGAGCAGTGATGTCAGAGCGGTGTGTGTGTGTGTGTGTGTGTGTGTGTGTGTGTGTGTGTTTTGATGCTGGTTTCTGTCCCTCAGAACATCACCGAGGACCTCGCCGTGCGTCAGCTCTACGACTGTAACTGGATCGTGGTGAACTGCTCAACGCCTGCAAACTACTTCCACGTTCTCCGACGGCAGATCCTGCTGCCCTTCAGGAAGCCCGTGAGCCTCACACACACACACACACACACACACACACACACACACACTGTGATGGACCGAGCAGTGAAGGAAACTTAGGCACAGGTTAAAGTCCAAAAAAAAGATTTTTAATTTAACCCAAAAAACATAATTGGTTAACTCATGCAAAAAGAATCAAAATCTTGGGCCCATAAAAGAGGTCAAAGTAACAGAACTCTACTCAAAGTTGACAACACAACTGATAACTAACACAAACTGACCTCACTTAACGAGACAAAGGGAAACTTAAATAGAGGCTGATCAGCCCACAGAAAACAGGAGAAGGGCTAAAACACACAAAACCTAACTAAACATAATGAACTCCAATTCCCCCCCATGGTCCTGAGTTATGGCATGAACCAATTTGCAGTCTTCCTTTAAAGCTTGCTCCGCCCCTTTTCCACCTCTTGGCTCCTTAATCAAGGGACTGGAACAGCTGCAACTACGGTAACTCAGAAAACAAAAGATTAATCATACATAACAGTGTAAACTACAATGTGCGCACTTATTTTAGAATGCAGTGTTATGTGGATACGTGAATTAACTCCAAACCAAAACCAGTTATTTATTGTCCTGTAAATTAATTCCTATATTTAAAGAAAGAAATGTGAATGCAATGTTATAAGCCTCTACGCTAACATGGTGGGTATTACCACTGTGTGGCTGTAAGTGCAGCCATCACACACACACACACACACTAAAACCAGTGTTAGCCTTAAAGCGGAGTCTGGGGGCGTAGACGTGTGGACGACTCCCTGTGAAAACATGCTGTTCAGCCTAATGTCATGTGATCAACTTCCTGTTTGTGTCCCCAGCTGATCATCTTCACTCCCAAGTCTCTGCTGCGTCACCCCGAGGCCCGATCGAGCTTCGACGAGATGCTGCCCGGTAACGCCTCCACCCACACCTGCAGCTCTAACGGCTCTGACGAACCGAGCCTGAACCCTCCCTCTCTCCTTTCTTCTCATTCATCCTCCTCTTCTTTGTCTTTTCCTTTTGTTCGTCTTTATCCTTCTTCCATGCTTTCCCTTTTTCTTCCACCTCCTCTTCCTCGCTGCAGGAACTCACTTCCAGCGGCTGATCCCGGAGGTGGGCGTGGCGGCCGAGCGTCCAGAGGCCGTGAAGCGGCTGATCTTCTGCACAGGAAAGGTTTACTACGAGCTGACCAAAGAGCGGAAGAGCAGAGGCCTGGAGGACACGGTGGCCATCAGCCGCATTGAGCAGGTACACGCATGCCACACGGAGACTTCTGATTGGCTGCAGCCAGGGGCTTACGGTGTCAAAGGAGTCAGCTGACTCATACTCTAAAGTAGCTTTAGTTACAGTCTTTAGGGGATTACAGGAAAGAGAACTCGGCGGCAGTGGCTGGTGAACAGGCAGTAACGGCACGCCGTCTCTCCCCGCAGCTCTCCCCGTTCCCCTTCGACCAGGTGAAGGCGGAGACGGAGCGCTTCCCCAACGCCGACCTGGTCTGGTGTCAGGAGGAGCACAAGAACCAGGGTTACTATGACTACGTGAAGCCTCGCATCAGGACCACCACGCAGAAAGCCAAGCCCGTTTGGTAACCACCATCACCGTCATCATGATCAGACCATCTGTCCACCACCGTGCAACCTCTGACCACACCCTCTCTGTGTTTCAGGTATGCTGGCAGAGACCCGGCAGCCGCTCCCGCCACAGGAAACAAAAACACTCACCTGATCGAGCTGCGGCGCTTCCTGGACACGGCCTTCCACCTGGACGCGTTCAGAGACCAGCAGTGATCACGTGACCTGCAGCACCTGGAATCAGCCCTCACCCGTCTCGCCTCCATTCACACTCACAACACACAGTCAGCCCTCTGTACGGCTGAGCACACCGCACAGCAGGAGGTCCATTCAGAAAATCACCGACCAGAACATCACAGCGGGAGGCGGAGCCTCAGATTCAAATTTAAACTTTATTCTTCTGGTTTGTGACGGACAGAAACATTCCCGTAATCATCAAAGACGAAACGAGCTGCCGTTTTTCTCTCTGAGCTGTCTTTGTCCATCAGACCTCACATTAACGTCACCATGACGCCGAGGGAAGCTAAAATCAGACAGATTCTCAATGGACTTCTGAACTGACGTCCAACTATTAGCACTTTAACGCATTCACACATATACACAGTCATCATCTGATCAGGTCTGAAACATTTGAGACTAAACCAATCAAAGTCTAAAAATAGCAACATTTGGCATAACAGCAGGTTTACGCCAAATAATCTGAGTGTTTGTTCTGAATCATAAATATTGTTATGATTTAAAAACTTTATCAGTTTCTTGGACAAACACGGGCAACAAAAAGCAGCAACGTTGGTCTTAAATTAGATATATTTTGAATGAAGTCTGGTGCTGTTCACGTCTTCAGATAGTAGCTGTTAGCATTGTTAGCACTTCCTATTTAAAAGCAATGGGAGTCCAGCTAGCTGCAGAGAGCAGGTTTTTTTCACCTTTCAACAGGTGAGTTCGCTCATTACGGAAAGGCTGATGCGTTCAATGAAAGTGAAAGTCACAGCAAACAGATCTGCTCTCAAACAGCCGGTTCAGAAGTCCATTAAGAATGTGTTTTCAGCTTTTCCTCAGAGTCAGTGATGCATCCTGCTCGGCTGCTTCGGCAGCACCAAATCAAGCTTAAAAAAAAACCCCGCAGAGGAAAACTGGAGCTTGTTATTAACATGTTGGTATTAAATTAGCCCACCTCGCTTTGCTGGCAGTGTCAGGGCTGAGGTCGCCTTCAGGCTCAGCTTCACCCAGCCACCGAGGCCGCTCAGCTTCAGCGTACTCTTCTCACCTGGGATAAAGTTTCAGACTTTTTTAAACCTTTTTAAACGTATTTAAAGCAGGAGGGTCTGAAACAGGAAGACGAAGGAAGCATCATAACACTGAGAGTTCAGAGCGTTTCAGAGGTTTAACTCTGACGTATTTGTTTGTGAACGTCTAAAAGAGTAAAATCTGCTCTTAAACTAAAGTTTGAAGTGTGGAAGGCGTCAGATTCATACGCAGAGTTTGAGTTACAGAGTTGGACCTGAGAGAAAAATAAACTGAACTACAGCATGAATAATAATAATATGCAGTCTTAAATTAGATGAATTTTCATTTGAGTCTGGTGCTGTTGTTCTGTTTTAGTGTGTGAACAGTTTGGCCGATGAACACTGGTAGTTTACAGCTGTGTGATTTATTTATTCTAATAAAGTCCAACAGCAGGGAATACTGGGAATTCAAACAACACAAGAAAGCACATCTAAAATTGGCAGAATTTTGAATGAAGTCTGGTGCAGTCTGACGAGCGGCTCAGATTGCTTCTCAGTACCATTCGTCTTAAATTGGGTAAATTCTGAATGAAGTCTGGTGGGGTTGTTCAGGGTATTTTGTTGCAGAGATGTTTGGTGTGACCAGGCAATGTCACGGCTCGATAGCTGTCCTTCGTCAAACAGTTGCTGCAGAAGTTTCTATTTCTGCAACTTTACAGGCAACAGCAACCTGCGTATGGCAACATGAAGGAATGATGCAGATTTGCTTTAGAAAAGGTTCATGTGGAGTTGAGCCTGAATGACCTTTGACCCCACTGTCCACACGGTCACTCTCCAGCTGTGATGACAGAACTCTCCATCCTCGTCCTCATCATCATCAGGATCCAGTCTTCTACTTCTTCTTCGCACAGAAATCCTGATGAGTTACAGAAATGTTTTTTGTTCATCTTTTTTTTTGCTTTTTAAAATGCTCATTAGCATCATTTGCGCCCCTGCTGGGGGGCGGGCTAGCTGGGAGAATCACTACAGACAGCAGGTGGTGGTTTTTACCTGTCGTCGGCAGGTGTGTCCGTGTGTATTTAGAGGCAGCGCTTAACACTGAGATTTTATTGTCTTTTACTTTGAAGGGATCTTTGGGGAATGAGTCTGCGACACGAACTCAACCAAAAGCACTGCTGATGATTAATTTAACCCCTCGCTTCTGGCCCCGCCCCCTCCTTTCCGGCGAGCGTTCATCCCGTGCCAAAATGGATCGCAAGCGTCTCGTGTTTTTAGTGTGTTTGGCATCCGGCGAGCGGCAAAACGGTCGGCCGCTGGTGGCGTTCTGCGAGACAAAGAAAATGATTTATTTATTTTCATAAAGGGGAAGTTCTCTCATTATTTTGCTTCATTCAATAAAGAAATCTGTATGTACTGAGGAGCCCCGCCTCCTGTGCTTCCTCACTGCTGACATCAGCTGTCTGCGCACGCTCATTTCACACCAGGTAACCTGCGGGGTCAAACCAACCTGTGACATCATTGTAAATCATATTTATTCATATATTCAGTGAAATCAAGTGAATGGACTTCAGACAAGAAGGAATTTAAATTGGGTCAGTTTTGAATGAAGTCTGGCACGGTTTGAAATTCTGGATAACTGAGCGAAATATTCTGTATTGGAAGCTCTTGATGTAAAATGTTTGTTGTTGTCTAACAAAGGCAGGATTATAAATGACGTCTGGCACTGCTCGGTCAGTGAGACTGAACCACATTTAAAATGAGCCGTGGCGGGCTAAAACTAAGACATGATAAAGTTACAGAACTCCCCATGAGTACAGTATGGTGTTAAATCAGATTATTTTAAATGGATTGAGGTTCTGTTCGATCACATTTGATCTTCTGCTGAGGCATGACAGGAGGTTAAAGTTGTTTTCAGATTTACTGATTAATCAGAGTTTAGATTAATCAATCTAAACTCCCAATTATACTATTTCAAGCACTGGAGCCACTGTCATTTTTTTTGATTAGTACATCATGAAAAACATCTGAAAATGGTGAAATTTTGAATGGACTCTGGTCGTTTTTTAATAATTCAGTTCAACACTTAATGACATGCTGCGTTTTAGCCAGGAATGTGTTTTTATTCCCAGAAGTCAAATGCAGATGCTTTACCTGATTTTACTGATATTTAACAAAAGGGGGGGGGAAAAGTTTAATTTTATACCATTGGAAGGACCAGAGGATGAGTCTAAAAATGGTCAAAAATTTGATGAAGTCTGTTACTGTTTAGTGAAAGACTGTTGGCTTTAAATAATTCACTCTTATGCCAGAAATATGATTTTTATTGCGTGAAGATGGAAGGTTCTGGAAGAAAAGTTTGGTAAGTGGACTTTTACTCGTATTTGATCTGATTCACATGCAGGAAGTTTCTGAAGGGCCAAAAACGGCAAACAAACTGGAACTAAACTGTGCTAATTTGGGTAAATTCTGAATGAAGTCTGGTGCTGTTTGCTTGGTCAGGAGTTTTGAAATATTTGAGTCTTATTTATACTCAAAGACAAACCTGAACAAGGTGAAAGTGCCACGGGCTGGTCAAAATGGTGCACTGCAGCGTGTCAGGAACATCAGTGGTTTCAGTTTTGGTCTCTCCCACGGTAGCTTTGCATAAGTTTAAATTCAAAACAAGCTGTTTTAGCTCCTCCCTCTTCGAGGCCAGCCTCATTCTCAGATGACCATCCATCCATCCATCCATCTTCATCCGCTTATCCGAGGTCGGGTCGCGGGGGTAGCAGCCTAAGCAAAGAGGTCCAGACCTCCCTCTCCCCAGCCACCTCCTCCAGCTTGTCCGGGGGAATACCAAGGCGTTCCCAGGCCAGCCGAGAGATATAATCTCTCCAGCGTGTCCTGGGTCTGCCCCGGGGCCTCCTCCCGGTGGGACATGCCTGGAACACCTCGCCCAGGAGGCGCCCAGGGGGCATCCTTGCCAGATGCCCGAACCACCTCAGCTGGCTCCTTTCGATGTGGAGCAGCAGCTGCTCTACTCTAAGCCCCTCCCGGATGGCCGAACTTCTCACCCTATCTCTAAGGGAGAGGCCAGCCACCCTTCGGAGGAAGCTCATTTCCGCCGCTTGTATCCGCGATCTCGTTCTTTCGGTCACTACCCACAGCTCGTGGCCATAGGTGAGGGTAGGGACGTAGATCGACCGGTAAATTGAGAGCTTCGCTTTTACACTCAGCTCCCTCTTCACCACGACTGACCGGTGCAGCGTCCGCATTACTGCAGCCGCAGCCCCAATCCGTCTGTCGATCTCCAGCTCCCTTCTCCCATCACTCGCGAACAAGACCCCGAGATACTTGAACTCCTCCACTTGGGGCAGGAACTCATCCCCGACCCGGAGTGGGCACTCCACCCTTTTCCGGCTGAGAACCATGGCCTCAGATTTGGAGGTGCTGATCCTCATTCCCGCTGCGTTACACTCGGCTGCGAACCGCTCCAGTGCGAGCTGGAGGCCCTCACCCGATGAAGCCAACAGAACCACATCATCCGCAAAAATCAGAGATGAGATTCTGAGGCCACCAAAGCGAAAGCCCTCCGCCACTTGGCTGCGCCTAGAAATCCTGTCCATAAAAATTATGAACAGAACCGGAGACAAAGGGCAGCCTTGGCGGAGCCCATCACCCACCAGGAACGAGTCCGACTTATTGCCGGCAATGCGAACCAAGCTCTTGCAACGGTTGTATAGGGATTGAATGGCCCGTAGCAATGGGCCAGACACCCCATACTCGCGCAACACCTCCCACAGGACGCCCCGAGGGACACGGTCGAATGCCTTCTCCAGGTCCACAAAACACATGTAGACTGGTTGGGCAAACTCCCATGCACCCTCAAGTATCCTCGAGAGGACAAAGAGCTGGTCCAGTGTTCCGCGACCAGGACGAAAACCGCATTGTTCCTCCTGTATCCGAGGTTCGACTAGCGGACGAACCCTCCTCTCCAGCACCCTGGCATAGACTTTCCCGGGGAGGCTGAGGAGTGTGATCCCCCTGTAGTTGGAACACACCCTCCGGTCCCCCTTCTTGAAGATGGGGACCACCACCCCGGTCTGCCAGTCCACAGGTACTGCCCCTGATCTCCACGCAACATTGCAGAGACGTGTCAACCAAGACAGCCCTACAACGTCCAGAGCCTTCAGGAACTCGGGGCGGACCTCATCGACACCAGGGGCTCTGCCACCAAGGAGTTGTTTAACTGCCTCAGTGACCTCGCCCCCGGAAATCGGTGGGTCACACCCCTCATCCCCAGACTCTGCTTCCTCCCCGGAAGACGTGTCAGTGGGATTAAGGAGGTCCTCGAAGTATTCCTTCCACCGCCCGACAATTTTCTCAGTCGACGTCAACAGCGCTCCGCCAGCACTATACACAGTGCAGGTAGAGCACCGCTTTCCCCTCCTGAGACGCCTGACGGTTTGCCAGAATCTCTTCGAGGCAGTCCGAAAGTCTTTTTCCATGGCCTCTCCGAACTCCTCCCACACCCGAGTTTTTGCTTCAGCCACTGCCCGAGCCGCATTCCGCTTGGCCTGTCGATACCTGTCGGCTGCCTCCGGAGTCCCACAGGCTAACCAAGCCCGATAGGCCTCCTTCTTCAGCCTGGTGGCTCCCTTCACCTCTGGTGTCCACCATTTGGTTCGGGGATTACCACCACGGCAGGCACCAACCACCTTGCGGCCGCAGCTCAATGCAGCAGCTTCGGCAATGGAGACGCTGAACATGGTCCATTCGGACTCAATGTCCCCAGTCTCCCTCGGAATGCTGTTGAAGCTCTGCCGGAGGTGTGCGTTGAAGATCTCGCGGACTGGGGCCTCTGCTAGACGTTCCCAGCACACCCTCACTACGCGTTTAGGTGCACCAGGTCTGTCCAGCGTCCTCCCCCGCCACCTGATCCAACTCACCACCAGGTGGTGATCAGTTGACAGCTCAGCCCCTCTCTTTACCCGAGTGTCCAGAACATATGGTCGCAGGTCTGGTGATACGATTACAAAATTGATCATCGACCTACGGCCTAGAGCATCCTGGTGCCACGTGCACTTATGGACACTCTTATGTTCGAACAGGGTGTTCGTTATGGCCAAACTGTGATTAGCACAGAAGTCCAATAACAAAGCACCGCTCGGGTTCAGATCAGGGAGGCCGTTCCTCCCAATCACGCCCCTCCAGGTCTCGCTGTCGTTACCCACGTGAGCATTGAAGTCTCCCAGCAGGACAACAGAGTCTCCAGGTGGAGCACCTTCCAGCACCCCCCCCAGGGACTCTAAGAAGGCTGGGTACTCCGAACTGCCACTCGGCGCATAAGCGCAGATGACAGTCAGGACCCGTTCCCCGACCCTAAGGCGCAGGGAACAAACCCTCTCGTCCACCGGGAAAAACCCCAACGTACCGGCAGCAAGCCGAGGGGATATAAGAATACCCACCCCAGCCCGCCGCCTCTCACCAGGGGCAACTCCAGACTGAGACAGAGTCCAGCCCCTCTCCAGGAGACTGGTTCCAGAGCCCAGACAATGCGTAGAGGTGAGCCCAACTATATCTAGCCGGTACCTCTCAACCTCACGCACCAACTCAGGCTCCTTCCCCACCAGAGAGGTGACATTCCATGTCCCTATTGCCAGTCTTGGCAGCCGGGGGTCGGTCCGCCAGGGCCTCCGCTCCTGGCCGCCACCCGGCTCACAATGCACCCGACCCCTATGGCGCCTCCTGCGGGTGGTGGGCCTGCGGGAGGATGGGCCCATGTCTCCTCTTCGGGCTGTGCCCGGCCGGGCCCCATGGACTAAGGCCCGGCCACCAGACGCTCGCCCTCGGGCACCCTCCCCGGGCCTGGCTCCAGGGCGGGGCCCCGGTAACCCTATCCCGGGCAGGGTAAACTGTTCCCTCGATATTCTTTTCATGGGGGTCTTCTGAATCGCTCTTTGTCTGGTCCCTCACCCAGGACCGGTTTGCCATGGGAGACCCTACCAGGGGGCAAAAGCCCCCAGACAACATAGCCCCTGGGATCCCTGGGACACACAAACCCCTCCACCACGATAAGGTAGCGATTCAAGGAGGAGTCTCAGATGACCATTCAGATCAAAATCCAAATTCATTTTAAAATCACATTTCAAAACAAAGTTGATCAAAGAAACAAAAGGTTACACACAAATTGCAAAAACACAAGTGATGATATAACAGCCTGAATTCATAAGCTCTCACGACAAGTTCAAAGGCAAAGAATAAAAATGTGAACATGGAGCAGCGACTCATTCTTAAGTGTAGGCTTTGGAACAGAGGAGTAGCTGGGCAGCATATCTCTGTGACCTTGAAGGACATTTAAAAAAACAAAATCTTAAAATCGATCCTAAAAAGCACAGGAAGCCAGAATGGAGGAGGCTACAGCTTACGGGTTCAGGTAAGAGGGCACCATGTTGGACTGAGTGAAAGGGAAGGCCTGATATTTACCAACGTAAAGGGCATAACAACAGTCAAGTGAAGCTGTAATGAAATAATGATAACTTAAAATTATTTAAAGATGAGGGCCTGACCTTGGAAGTCTCAACAGGTAAACACCTAATTTCACAACAGAATGAATCTGATTGTCCAGTGCCTACTGGTGTTGGCCAGAGGGGCCGATGGCGCGATATGGCAGCCTCGCTTCTGTCAGTCTGCCCCACAGCTGCGTGGCTACAACTGTAGCTGCCTCCACCAGTGTGTGAATGTGAGAGTGAATGAATAGTGGAATTGTAAAGCGCTTTGGGTGCCTTGAAAAGCGCTATATAAATCCACTCCATTATTATTATTATTAGTGTTAGGTCAAAGTCCATTTTCACACGAAGGTCCAACTGCTGGAGCAACTTTGTCAAAGTATCACAACCTCAGTCTGACTGTCATAAAAGGTTTGGCCTTAATTTTTTACAGTTTAATCAGTTGCCATCATTTCTTTTATGGAGCAAATAGATTTGGTAATCATCAGAAGTGAAATGAGATGATGTATCTTTCAGAAATGATCCTAGAGGGAGAGAAAACATTGGGCTCCAGAATGGAGCCTTGTGGGACTCCGTAGAGGAGCAGTGCTCAGCCTAAACCACTCTCGAGCTGCGCCCTCTCTGTGACATCATGCTGGTCCACAAGTAGAAAAAAATGATTTCAGTTCAGATTTCAAACGTCACAAATCTCTCACATCTCAAAACTCGCTCTCTCTCTTTTTCTACTGTCTCTCGCTCTCACTGTCACTCCTAAAACTTCTCTCTCTTCCTAAACAACCAAATGTCATGTTGCCATATCATTTTTGATTGGTTGATGTGGTGCATTTTTCCACCAACACAAAAAGGCAGGTTTTTGTTTTGCTTATATGTCACCTTGTTGCTTTGTCATCTTGAAGTGGTCATGTGATTGGCTTACCACGACTACTTTATTCTTGCAATTGTTTTGACCCCTTAGCAACAGGTGTTGTGCCAGAAAGTGATCGTCGGGCAGAAAGTGATTGCTCCACTCATGGGAGCCTGCGCAGCTGCTTAAAGCTGTAGCGCCCAGATTACTGACATGCAGTAAGCTGGACACAGCTTCAACCGTCTGTTTGTTGAAAAACAGTAACGTGATCACACCGCCTTTTCCTGTCAGTAACTGTAATGGCATTGTAACAATAGAAATAGTAATTAGTTAGATTACTCGTTACTGAAAAGCTGTTACTTGTAACGCTGTTATTCCTATCCGGTTGTTCAGTGATGACGCGACGAATCCTACTTCCGGGTCTAAAGTAGTCTGCGTTTAATATGGCTTTTGTGTTGTTAACATGTTTAATGTTTTGTATTTTCTTCTATTTGATCTCAAAAAGCTCCTAAAACAGTCAGTGATCACTGTTGACCTCCCTCGGCTTTTATTACCACTAATCATTTATTTAAGCTCAGTTTTTAAAACCTTAGGATGTAACTACAGCCCAGCCCATGCAGCAGTATATGAATGACTAACCTCGTATTGTGGATGGATTATCTCAGTTGTTCTCCTGGCTGAAGTTTGGTCCTTTTACAGCATCCTGCCATGCGATTACATTTGTTCCTGACCACCGAGAACACTCACGGTAACTTTTATCGAGTGGAAAAAAAGTTAGCTTGTTTATATTATGCTAACATAGCTGTGTCGCTAGCGGTCACGTAGCACATCATTATATACCAGCTAGCCAAACTTCAGTAACCCTACAAACGTCACTGCTGTTTAGTTTTCTGTCTTCATTTATGCTGGAAGTGATAACAGAGCTGTACGTTTTAATTTGTTTCCAAAACCCCGCAGTCAGGACATGCTATATTGTATTTAGATAGAAGCTAGCGAGCTAACTCCCTGCTAACTTCTAACTCCGTTAAATGTCATAAATTCCGTTTTCATGGATGCCTGGATGTTAAACTCAATTGTTACACCTGGTAGAGGAGAAGGCTGATCATTTTATTAAAGATGAAAGACTTTAGACAGTTTTTCAACTCTCAGTAATGCCACAGTGATCGTTTGATATATGGACCTGCAGCGGAGTTTAGGCCCAGACACGGCTAGTGACTCAGACTGAACAACCAGATTACTGCAGATAGCACGCTGCCCCCTGGTGGTGAATGTTTGTTACGTAATGAGGAGCGAAATCTACCTAAGTACCTTCAAAGTGATCCACCTTAATTCAGTTCTCATTCCTTGCATCCATTTCGCTTTGTTTCAGTGTCTCACCTTGGGATGTGCCTCCCTGCAGATTCCTCAGTAGCATTTATCTCATTCTGCCAATCCTGATTGGCTGATGATCACAACGACCATGTTGGGCAGACATTCACCTTTAAATAGCCTGCGCTATTACATAGTCGTTTTTCAAGATAAGCAACTCTTTACGCTTCCGAGCATATCTCAGCTTTCTTTGGCTGAGATATGCTAGCTAAGCCTTCTTAGGCTAACTAGCTTAACTTTCCACAGCCAGGAGCGTTAGCATTATTTCCCGTCACTGGGCACTAGCTACCTCTGCCCGTCTCTCCTATCTGCACGGTTTAGCACACCAGCTAACGCCGTTGTCCTTTGGCAAAGGCTAGCAAACCAGCTAACTTGCATCCCTCATCATTAGCATCCCAGCTAGTGAAGATGACATCTTTCCCTCACAGCAGAGGAAGCGTAGACTCCGAGAATGACTCTGTATACGTGGCAACAAAATCTCGAGCAAGGACACACTGGGTCTTCTTGTGTTGCCTCGGGCTGGAACATGCCCAGGTATTCTGAGGAATATGCCGGCAGGCGCATCCCATAGTGTGACATCTGCTACTCTGAGAACCGGGGTTACTGAAGTAACCTAAAGCTTTACGCTCCAGTGATATCTGCATTAGTACTTTTACTTCTGGGATGATTCAAAACGTTTATACCCAGTGGAGTTAGCTCACAGCATCTCGATGGCCCTTGGGGTTAGGTTCTAGTTTTATGTGTAGGAAGAAGGTCTCAGGTTCAAATCCCGGGGACAGGTACAGCGTGAGCACACCAACATGAAGCTCAGGCTGTGTTTCAAATCAAATTTGTGTTTTGCTCTTTACTTCATTTTAAAACCCTGATTCAGACACCACACCTGGGCACACCTGAGGACTGAAACTGTCTGAGATCTAATGACTCGGGTCGGTCTGCTGCTCCTCACTGTTCAACCACACAGGTGAGTCTCAAGGATTACATCCTCTCTCTCGCCTGTCTATGTGAACGTCTCTCTCTCTCTCTTTCCTGTCTGTGTGAACGTCTCTCTCTCTCTCTCTCTCTCTCTCTCTCTCTCTCTCTCTGTGTGAACGTCTCTCTCTCTCTCTGTCTGTGTGAACGTCTCTCTCTCTCTACTGTTTAACCTGATGGCCAGCAGCGATCAGTGATACAGACGAACCGAACTGTAGCGGCTCCGTAGAGCAGTTAAGCCCACTGGATCTGCTCTCTTCTCCCGTGTGAACCTTCCTGGATCTACGGGGTATGGTGTCACCTCCTGAAGCCGGACAATCGGACGCTGAGGCCGGCGGCAGGCAGCGTTAGCTGACCGAGCTGCGGGCTTTGAATTTCGGCCTCACTGTCAGGATTATATCGGGACTTTTTTGCCGGGTATTCGGAGTATTACTGGGGGAATAGCCTGGCCGTGGACACTTCGGGAAGGTTCGGTTCTTAATGCCCCGGAGGCTCCGAGAAGAGCAGACTGCGGAGCCCCGGAACAGGGCTCGGACACCGGGGGAGTGCGAAGGTAGGGCAGGCTGCGGGGAGGAACCGTGTACCCGCTCTTAGTATACGTGTGTGTGTACGTGACAGGTGCGGGGCCGGGGATTATCGATGACTGGATGAGTTTCGGGCTGATCGGTTTGCAGGTACACTACACCGAACACCAGGTGAGTGTTTTGTGTTGGAGGAAGAGGTTAGCATGTCGTTAGCTGTTAGCCTTGCAGCATTCCATTGTCACAGACAACATGCTAGCTGAGTAACAAGGATGGAAACGGTAAAAAAAAAAAAATCTGCCAAATTAAAAATATCGGAAGTCATCTGCGCCCTCATTCCGCATCCAATGTAATAACAGTACTCAGTGAAATGAGCCCTGCTGTTTACACGCAGGGGACTGCTGTTGGTGTGTTAGCATGCTAATGCTAGCCAGTGCTGCTACTAGCTTTAGCCGGAGGAGCCCCACTTCCCGGCTGCTGTAGCAGGAGCTGCCTGCTAGTTAGCGCGTTAGCATCAGCTCCCCCTCCTCCCCCTGGTTGCAACACCGCTAGGAATCTCAAAATGTCTTCTGACACTCATTTTGTTTCCATCTGTGCGGTCAGACGGAGGCAGCAGGCGGTGGCAGAGAAGTGTGACGGACACAGCACCGCCCGGCTCGGCACGACACAGCAACTTATATTAGACTTAACCCATTTATCAGGCGCATGCGTGGGCGGCGTGCACGCGGGCAGACTGAAACCGATTTACAGCGTTTACTGTGAAAAAAACACATCACGGGCCGCTGTGACGGTGCACCAGTGACATGTTCACGAGCAGGGGACGCTGTTTAACCACAGCACTCTGATACTCCATCAGCCCAGCACGACACGGGCTCCAGTTCTCCTACACTGGTGGAGGAGAAGGTTTTAAACTTGCACCAACTGAGCTGCCTGCAGTTCTGCCAGCATCCAGCAGGGGCAGCAGGGAGTCAGTCCCCATAGACTTCTGTGTTTAAACTTGGAGCAGAAACAAACATGTTTACGGCCGGATACACAAACTGTTTGGTCTCATAACACCTGTACGGGGGAGCATGTTGTTACAACTCACCTGTTTAAGTTGTATTAAGCCTTAAAGGTTCTATTTTAGGGGCGTGGCCTCTTTGACTGACAGGTGGATGGTGACACCTGTAGTTGCTAGCTTCACCTGAACGGGACCTCTGGGCCTGTTTGTGCTGGTGGAGCATGTATAATGACGTCATGTGGCCAATACCATGGCTGCTGTGAGGTCACTGTACTAACAGGCTGAGCTCCAAGTTTACCGAGTGAAACTCTGGGATTTTGTCTAATTAGCAGGTGTGTGTGTGTGTGTGTGAGGGAGCTGCTGATCGATACACATTTAACACATCTTTAAAAATTATGCGTGTTTAGCTTTAATCGTGATTTATCTCTGAGGTATGGGGCAGGTAGTGTGGAGCTCAGGTGAGTCAGCTGCTGGGAGAAACAGGTGTGCACACACAGGGTTACCTGATTGGTTGATGGACAGGTGCGGAGTTCAGGTGTTGGTAGACTTTAAACTTTCCACTCATGTGTAAATCATTTCCTTTTTCCTGCTTTCTGTTTACCTGAAACAACCTGCTTGTTGCCTCGAGCTGAGTCCTTAATGTTTGTGCATGACACGCTTAGTGGGCGGAGCTGAACTGGTGGAATGCAGGACGCTGCCTGTCAGAAATCTTCACACCAAAGTCCACCTGCTAATCAGGGACACGCCCACTGAGGGTGACTGCAGGTGTGCTTTGAGTGCTCAGCTGTTCGTGTGCAGGGACAGAAACACTCTTGTTTTCACTGAGGTGCAGTTTGTGTTCGTATCATAGCAGCCAGAGTTCAGCAGGTGAGTGTGACGACTGCAGCAAGCTGATCCACAGGTGAAACGTTTTCTACCTGAAACTCCTCAAACGTCAGGGTCGGCCCGTGATGTGCTGCAGGTGTGTCTGTGGGTCAGAGGAACGAGGAGTCTTACCTTCTGACCGAACACCTGCCGTATTCACGTCTGCTGCACCTGGGAGGATGTCTGCCTGGTTTCAGGTGACGCTGGTTGGTCGGGCACGCTGGCCGGCTCTCGGTGTCACTGCGAATCAGGAAAGTGAACTTTAAATAAGAAGAAGATTCCTGATCTTTCAGACTTTAAAAGGTTAAATCTGTAAATAAATGAGCAGCAGGACTGCGTCTGATTGGTGACGTGTTTTAGCTGAGTGGTAAATGGCCTGTATTTGTAAACCACTTAGTCCCTGTGGACCAATAAGCTCTTTACGCTACATCCACACAGTGGTGATGGCAGCTACATTGTAGCCACGGCTGCCCAGCTGACAGAGGCGAGGCTGCCGGACACTGGCGCCACCGGGCGCTCTGACCGACAACAGTAGGCAACGGGTCAAGCGTCTTGCCCAAGGACACTACGACAGACTGTCCGAGCCGGGGCTCAAACCGGCAACCTTCCAATTACAAGGCGAACTCTCAACTCTTCAGCCACGATCGCCCCAGGAAGGAACGCCGCGTCCTGATAAACGCTGTTTTGTGGAGTGCGTGGAGTCAGCGTACTCACAGCCATCAGGTTATTAATGACCCGTTTGTGTTCCAGCCTCGTTCCTGTTTCGCTCTCAGAGTCACGGCAGCTTTTTAATGTCAGTTTGTGAGCAGAGAAGAAGAGTTTGTGATGTCAGCAGCTCGTCATGTGACAGAGTGGCTGTGAAACAGTGTTTGTTGAGTTTCCTCCTCTGACCTCGTCAAACCTCAGATTGTGACTCGGGTCACCCATCAGGCTGCTGCTGGTTCTGAAACGACTGAATCTGTGCTTCCTGCTGATCCTACTGATGTTTGAGACGAACTGAAACTCATCACCAGATCGCGTGACACTCCTGCCGACGCTCCCACTGCAGCGTTAGAACGTTTTCGTTTCACGGTGTGAAACCTCCTCCGCCTTCACACTACAAACACACCTGCAGCGGGCTCTCCTCATGGGAGGAGACTTGGATCCTTGTTTTTTTGTTTTGCCTCATTGTCTGATTTGTCATAACTTCTCCGTTTTGTGGTAAGCTTTTCTTTGGCTGTCACTTCTTCACGCTGACCTGTCTTATTTGGCTCAGCAGAACTAAAATATATGTCCTGCTGCTTTTACACACACTCACATAACGCTCAGCGATCAACCTCTCAGATGTTTAAGCTGCGGGAGATTTCACTTGTCACGTTTGAACAGTAAGCTAATGAGTGATAAGACGACGTCAGAGGAATTGGTGCACAATTAATCGTCACTGACCAATCAGTGTCACATATTGACAGTGGCTCATCGATGCCAGTGACATAATTACTCAGCTACATTGGCGAAAGCATTGACATATATTTTCCTTGGTAGCCCGACTGGAAAAATTGCTAGCCCCGGGACGTCGAGCTAGCGATTTTGCGAGCCCTGATATGTATTGTCAGATTAATATGATATATTACAGCAGTGAGCTTGAACTCTGTGTCAAAGATTCAAGTTGCAGTTATTAATATGTCCTGTCACCTTAAATCTTCACTCAAACACAAGCATCTGTGACAGTGTGTATATAGATGTTTTATATATAGGAGACAAATATTGTTCTTTTAATATGTTGGCATTACTAAATTTGGCTCAATGCTTACATATATGTGTAAAAAGCAAATGTAGGAGCTGTGGTAACTGTGTCTGATAGAATGAAGAGTAGACTGATATATGAAATATTCCTTTATTGGGTGAGTAAATCAGACCATGTCATAACTGCTGTAAGTCACACAGAATAGATATCAGAGCCTTAAACAGGCTGACGTCTGCTAAATGGGTCAAACTGGGCAGAAAGTCTACAAACACATAACATCCTTATAGAATATGATGTAACACTATAGATCAACTTAGCTCAGAATATATAAAGCATATAAACAGTTACAGCAATATGATGCAACAAACACAGCAGCTACTGATCCAAAATACTCAAAGCTTCATAGAACTGAAACCAACATTTATTTTAGCTCCATTCTGCTGTTCTTCATTATTAAACATTCACACACAAATAAGTGAGATAATATTCACTACTTACTTTTAAAAGTTTACTTTGCAGCCGCCCTGCTTCAGCCGTCCACTGTTTTTTTGGGGGTTTTTTTTGGCAAAATTATCCACACCCACCGCCGCGCTATGAAGTCTGGGATATGTTGGGCCATAAAGGATACACCGACCCATCCTTAAAATTCAGGGAAACGAAGGACGCCTTTGAATCGTTGCGTCGCTGTGACGTAATCAGCCTTTAAGGCTGCAGACCCTGAATAGGGATACAACCAGTGCATGCAGGTTTCTTTAAACGGGAGGATTTTTGAATGGACTTTGGTGGAGAAACTTCAGCGCAGTGTCATGGTCTGTGTGTAGAGAGACTGATGGGAAATGTAGTTTGCACCAAAGTCTGAATCAGCTGATTGGAGACGATGTCTGTCTGTCTTTCAGAACGCTGTCTGATTGACTCCGCCCACCATGAACCCTCTAAACCAGATGAAGGCTGGACTAGCCAACAACCCACACAGGTACACACACACACACACAGCTGTCATCTTTACACACGTTTACTTTTACTCTAATATTTTTGTCCTGAAACAATCGAGTCAGATTTCAGTGGATTCACTTTAAATTGATAAATCATGAATTTGACTCCGATCCCAAAAATCTACAAAATAAACTGACAAAAGCTTCTTCAGCTCATAATTATACACATTTTTTTATATATATATATATATATATATATATATATATATATATATTAGGGCTGCCACAAACGATTATTTTGATAGTCGACTAGTCACCGATTATTTTTGCGATTAGTCGACTAATCAGATCATCATCCATTGGAGTAAAACGTACAGCTTATTGCACCAGCAGCATCTGCTCTTATATAACTATCATTAGCTTACAGCTTTAAGTGTTTAAGGTCTGTGCTAACTAAAAATAAAGACAAGATGATAGTTTATTCAATTTTAATGAAATTTGCAGATTGTTTTGGTGAAGTTTAATAAACTCCTTGCTATCTAAAATATAACAGGACACCGGAGTATATTCTCCAGCATCTCACACTTCTGATAATCAGCTGTCTGCTTGATGTTTATTCAGCTGTGTAAAAACTATAACTTTAATCTCAGACAAACCGATTTACTCAGGAACAAGTAAAATACTAAAAAAAGCCAAACAATAACATTTTAAGTTATCTAAGTGACTCATATATATATTTAACCTGAGTAGCGAAAGACGGCGGTGGGTTTGAAAACGATTTGCGGGGAGTCCGGTGTTCTCACGGCGCTAGTGAGCCTAGCCCCCAGCTAGCTATCGAGCTGGTGGGTAACAGACGTCTCCGAAAACGTCGGAGCGCTTTTGAAAATATGTGGTGTCTTGATAAACTGAGCAGATATTTGAGGTTTACACAGCTACATTCTCGGCTGAAAATATGTTAAACGTTTATTTTGTGACCCAGAAAGAATAATAAGAGTAACATTAAAACTAACTAACTGCCGCCATTGTTGGAAACTAAGCTGGGCCGCGCTATGAATTCTGGGACAGAGCTGCTTCTTCTTCTTCTTCTTCGGGGTTTAACGGTAGCTGACATCCTTGTACATGCAGTGCTGCCATCTTCTGTTTGTCTGTTATTACACTCTTAAATCCTGCTACTTATTCCTGCGTCTTTTGTGATCTTACAAAGCTTCAAACGACGCGTCGACTATTAAATCAGTCGTCGACGATTTTGATAGTCGACGTAATCGTGACTAGTCGACAAATCGTGGCAGCCCTAATATATATATATATATATATATTTGTGCTGCTGTGTAAGACTGCATAATTGTTTTACTCATGGACCCGCCCCCCCCACAGTGACGGCTCGTACCCCTACGACCCCTCCAGCTGGCAGCAGCCCACCAATCAGCCCACAGGATCGCTCTCCGTGGTCACAACTGTCTGGGGAGTCACCAACCCCTCAGCCAGCCAGGTATGACATCACCAAGCAGAAGGATGTGACATTATCGATCATTTGTGGGGCGATCGTGGCTCAAGAGTTGGCCACATCTTGTAATCGGAAGGTTGCCGGTTCGAGCCCCAGCTCGGACAGTCTCGGTCGTTGTGTCCTTGACTTGACCCGTTGCCTACTGGTGGTGGTCAGAGGGCCCGGTGGCGCCAGTGTCCGGCAGCCTCGCCTCTGTCAGTGCGCCCCAGGGTGGCTGTGGCTACAATGTAGCTGCCATCACCAGTGTGTGAATGGGTGGATGTGTGAATGGGTGGATGTAGTGTAAAGCGCTGTACAAATACAGGCGTTTGCCTTTTTTTTCTTTTTTTTCTTTTTTTTTTTTACCATTTTTAATCACTCAACGTCACTTCCTGTCTGATGAACGTTTACTTCTGTTCTCATCAGGGTCTTGGTGGAGGCGTGATGGGGCCCGGGGCCAACCCAGGCGGGGGTCCTATGATGCAGGGCCCCGGGGGGTCGGGCATGGCCGGCGGGCCCGGAGGCTACATGGGCCAGCAGGGCTATGGAGAGCCCAGCAAAGGCTACATGACCCAGGGCATGTACGGCCGTACGGGCGGGGCCTACACAGGAGGACCGGGCGGGTACACAGGGAGGTGGGTGTCTGCTTCAGCGTCACGTTGTAGCCAACGGTAGCATCAGAAACTGAAATAAACTGACCTGCTGCTCCGGTTTCTGTCCTGAGGGCGGATGCTTGGGTGCAGCTCACTAAGCTCCGCCCTCTCATCCAGATATTGAGGGGTCTTATCTGTCCCACGTCAGGTGGTGATGTCAGTGATGTCGTTTGTTTGCAGCTATCCGTCGAACCCCGGAGGCTCCCGAGGCTCCGCTGACTTCACTCAGGCTGCCGCTGCCGCCGCCGTTGCTGCTGCTGCTGCCACGGCAACCGCCACTGCTACAGCAACCGTCGCCGCCATCCAGGAGAAACAAAACCAGGAGATGAACTATGGACAGGTGAGCAGAAGCATGAGGTCACTGGGCGCCTGTGTGCTGCCCACCTGGGTTAGAGCTCCCTCTGCTGGTCCACTCGTGCAGGTGAATAAACAGAAAAACACTGTCACAGAAACGCTGTGGGAGGGACGAGGTCTCAAAGAGAGGTGGAGGTGTGTTTGGTGACGGGGTCGAGTTTAAACCTGAGGTCGGTGCTGGCGGCACCGGAGCACGACGCCTCTGCTCCAGCACAGTCCAGATTTGTCCTCTGTCAGCAGACAACCAGTATTTCCTCACTTTTAGCCGAGCTTGTGCTGAGGACACCTGTTTGATGACATCACTGATAAATTTGTCGTGGTTTTTTCCCAGATGGGTGGTCCAGCCTACAATAACCAGTTCATGGCCCACTCCGGCCCCCGCGGCCCTCCTGGCATGGCTCCTGGAGGTATGGGCCCAGGTCCAGGCCCCGCCAGAGGTCCCCCTTCAATGGGCCCCATGTACGGACCAGGAGGGGGCCCGCAGAGGGTCCCCCAGCACCCAAACTACGGCCCTGGACCACAGCAGGGACACCTGAGGCCCCCGCAGGGCCTCAAACGACCATACAGCTCAGAGGTGAGGCTCGGGAGTCCGTGCTGCTGACCCTCAGGTTACTGTGTCAGTGAGTGAATTCACACCTGTGTCCACACCTTTCCCGCCCTCAGTCCTTCCCGGGAATGTCCCAGCAGTACGGCGTTCCCGTCGGTTCCAGTGTGAACGTCATGCCGGGTCCCGGAGGTGGCGGTGGATCCATGCCTGGTTCAGCTGGAGGCGGTCACGGTGGCCCCTACTCGGGCCCCAACATGCAGTACCACCCAGGTAGGACGCTGTTGGTTTCACAGGTCAGTCTAACGAGAACCCACCCCTGCCAGTCCTGACAGGACAGGAAGTGACCTCAGCCTGGTCAGGTTTGTAAGGCTGGTCTGACGACAGGTGTGAACCGTGTGCAGGTGCTGGGTCCTCGTACCTGCCCACGCCACAGTAAAGCTCACAGGGAACGCTGGAGCAGAACGGGCCTGGGAAGTGTTTGTTTTCTTTGGTGTTGTTTTACATGGTTCCTGAAGTTTAACGTCACATGACGCCATCAAACAGGATTAACTGCACCCTGTCTGCAGGTGTTTCCAGGTGGTGTGAGGTGGAGGTTTCACCACAGCTGATGATGGAAAGCAGACCTCGTGTTCTGATTATTCAGGTGTGCTTTCTCCTCGTCTTCCTGCAGGTCCCACTGGTCCAGGTCCCGCCCCACCACGGTCTGGCTCCTCCCCCTCCTATCAGAGCCATAAAATGCCCCTCCCACCTCAGTACCCCCCCTCTGGACCCCCCAGTTCGCAGTACTACAAGGTGAGCAGCTATAACGGTGTTGTTGGAGCGATGGAGTCCAGGGGCCTGTTCTTCGTACCTCGCTAAGTAAGTTAGCTGGATCTGATTGTTGACGATTTCGCGTGATCTTGGATCGTTCGGTTCCCCGAAGCTCATCCGGGACTTGCTGTCATAGCAACAGATCCGTAAGCGTAAACCTGCTCGGGAGCAGGTTTACTTTATGTAAACAGGATTAGATCGCGGCCACGCAGGTATGTCCGCTTCATTTATACGAAAGCAACAGCGATAAATAAATAACATCAATGTAACTAAAGACAATGCAGCACTTGATCCTTTTATTGATGTCACACAGATACATACAGGTCATTTCCTAAAAAAGGGAAATGTACTATTAATCATTCTATTACATGTATGTGATTATTACAGATGTAATTCATATTTTAGAGTAGTAATTGTAAATTACTTCATGTAATCAAGATGGGAGACCACGGCTATAAAAGCGAAGGTGGATTTGGGAAGCCTGTCGCAGCCATGTCCTGTCCGTATACGCGAGCAACCCATTGCAGAAGGTGCAAGATTGATAAGGAGAGTCCTCAGAATTCAGCGTATATTGCGGGACAGACAGGATCCTTTAGCTCAGCGCGACAGTGTGCTCATAGAGAGATATCGATTTTCCCGTGAGGGTATTATTTACTTAACCAACTTGTTGACGAGGGGGTGCAGGACCACCACCTGTCTTTTTTTTGCTCTGCCCTTTTCTTGGTTGCTGTTATAAACAAACAGATTATTTCAGGGTCTCTTTCCAAGAGACGACAAGCAATATAAGTGATAAATATTACCATTCTGTAGAATATTCTTATATTTCACTTTTACTTGTTCCCATGTTCTAGTGGGTCCTGTTGTGGCTCTAATGTGAAAGAGGATATAATATAACATATTATAATATAATATAATATAATATAATATGATAAATCTACCCTACTTGCCTACTGGTGTTGGCCAGAGGGGCCGATGGCGCGATATGGCAGCCTGGCTTCTGTCAGTCTGCCCCAGGGCAGCTGTGGCTACAACTGTAGCTGCCTCCACCAGTGTGTGAATGTGAGAGTGAATGAATAGTGGTATTGTAAAGCGCTTTGGGTGCCTTGAAAAGCGCTATATAAATCCACTCCATTATTATTATTATTATTAGATTACTTACGAGTTTAATTTGTCAGCAACTTCCTGCCAGCCCTCTCTCCTTGCTTTTGCAGCCTTTGCAGTGTTCCCTTGCGTTCTGATTAAACTCTGAAACTCCTGAAATCCCTCACTCAAGAGTTCTTGCTCTGCTGCCGAAAAATACCGAGCCGAGCGCACTCCTTCGACATTTTCGCCGACCAATCAGAGGGTTGCCGATCAATGTTTCTACTATCGATGCGTAGCCCCTTTTACGACACCCAGTGATGTCACATTACTGCGTCCAGCTGTACTAATCGTCAACGGAAGGTGTGTTCGGGGAACCGGATTAGCGCGCTCACGGTTAGCGCGATGGTTTGATCTTGGATGTTTCATTTGATCTTGGATGTAGTAAGCGACGTACGAAGAACGGGCCCCTGAGTGCCATCACCTGTTGATTAACAGCTGATGTTTGTGCAGCAGGACCAGTTTAACGGGCAGGGCGGCTTAAACACTCTGACAGCAGGGGGCGCCGGAGGAGTGTACAACTCCTTCAACCAGCCATCAGGGGTAAGGAGCGCGCACACACGTGTGTCTGTGTTCGTTGCGAGTGTTTGCCTGATTTGGCTCCTCCCTCTTTAACACAGCTTTCTTCTTATTAGCTGCCCCTCCTTAATAATGAGTGGGTGGGGCTTTTATCCCCGCCTCTGTGACGTCATATAGACCCCTGTGTTAACCTGAGTGTTGGTGCACACACATAATCAGAAACACACAGAGCAGGAGACATGTGACAGGAAGTGAGGGCGCACATGCTGAAATAAGGTTTTTGTGTTTTCTGTCGTCTCTCCGGCGCCGTCTGTTAGCCGGGGCGAGGGTTGCCAGGTTACCCCTCTTCTCCGGTTCCGGGAAACCCAACACCTCCCGTCACCCCCAGCAGCTCCATGGCTCCGCCCTACATGTCGCCTGGCAGCGGTGACGTCAAGCCGACGCCTTCTCCCTTCCTGCCTGACATCAAACCCAACATAGCTGGCCTGGCCCCTCCCCCGCCGACAGGTACACACACACGATCATCGATTAGAACCAGCTGCTTGAGTCAAACTGAGGTCATGAATGAAATGAAGCTCTTTATCTGAGGGAAATATTCTGATTAGTCCACCATAATAAACAGATTAACATCATTTGGTTTCATAATCAAAGTTTATTTCAATAATCTTCAATAACAATAATCAATCAATAATGTTTCATGATCAGTCAGGTCTTGAGATTATCAGGAAAATGTTCCAAATTTTGTTTGTGAAATAACCTGATTACTTTTGTCCCACTGATTCGAAGTCAATGTGCAGGTGTGTGACTGATGACTTCCTGTTTACAGGTAACCCTAGCGACGACCTGCGGCTGACCTTCCCAGTGAGAGATGGCGTGGTCCTGGAGCCCTTCAGATTAGAGCACAACCTGGCCGTCAGCAACCACGTCTTCCAGCTGAGAGAGTCCGTCTACAAAACACTCATCATGAGGTGCGCACACACACACACGCACACACACACACACACACACACACACACACACACACACACACACACCTTCATTTTAAAGGTGTATCAGTAACTGCTTCCTTCAGAGAGCTTATTTATTTTCTGTGTGTGTGTGTGTGTGTGTGTGTGTGTGTGTGTGTGTGTGTGTGTGTGTGTGTGTGTGTGTCAGGCCTGACCTGGAGCTCCAGTTTAAGTGTTACCACCACGAGGATCGACAGATGAACACCAACTGGCCCGCCTCTGTCCAGGTGTGACCTCCTTACAGCTTCACCTTTGTGTTGATGAGTTTGGAGAAAACGGAGAATATTTCCACCGTGTGCTCCACGGTGACGTCCTCGAAGGTCAAAGGTTAATGAGCACGATCACTAAGCTGCTCCTTCGTCCTCCTCAGGTGAGCGTGAACGCGACTCCTCTCACCATCGAGCGAGGCGACAACAAAACTTCCCATAAACCTTTGTACCTGAAACACGTGTGTCAGCCGGGCAGGAACACCATCCAGATCACCGTCACCGCCTGCTGCTGCGTAAGGACACACACACACACACACACACTGAAAGAAACAATGAAATAAAAATAAAAACATTTTTAATAACAAAACAGATGAAATGTTATTTCTGTTCCAGCATGAAGAGAAAAAACTCAGTAACAATAAAAATCAATAAATCTTCAAATAAAACATTGACCCCACCAGTTAATCTGACGTGTGTGTGTGTGTGTGTGTGTGTGTGTGTGTGTGTGTGTGTGTGTGTGTGTGTGTGTGTGTGCGCGTGCGCGCGCGCGTCCTCAGTCTCACCTGTTCGTCCTCCAGCTGGTTCACCGTCCATCAGTGCGATCGGTGCTGCAGGGACTGATGAAGAAGAGGCTGCTTCCTGCAGAGCTCTGCGTCACCAAGAGTGAGACCCCCCCACCCTCCCCCAAATAAATAATATTTAGTGATGATGTCGTCACTCGTTGGTGTGTTGCTGTAAAATGGCGGCAGAGGTGGGCGTGTTCTGCGGGTCAGCAGCTGATCTCTGACCCCAGGCTCAACTTCCTGCCTTGATGTTTTTTGATTTCCTGCCTCTGTGTCTCTCAGTAAAGAGGAACTTCAGCAGCGGCTCCATCCCCGGGACGCCCGGGTTAAACGGCGAGGACGGCGTGGAGCAGACCGCCATCAGGGTCTCGCTAAAGTGTCCCATCACGTTCCGACGCATCCAGCTGCCCGCCAGAGGCCATGACTGCAGACACATACAGGTCAGAGTGCCAGCCAATCACAGCGCTCCACGTCAATGGGCATTACAGGAAGTGCAGGTTTGGAAAATTGCAGCTTCCTGCTCAAATCTGACCGACGACCCTTTTTCTCTCAGTGTTTCGATCTGGAGTCGTACCTGCAACTCAACTGTGAGCGAGGAACCTGGAGGTGTCCTGTGTGCAAGTACGACACACACACACACACAGACACACACAGACACACACACAGACACACACACAGACACAGACACACACACACACACACACACACAGACACAGACACAGACAGACACAGACACAGACAGACACACACACACAGACACAGACACACAGACACAGACACACACACAGACAGACACAGACAGACACACACACAGACACACAGACACACAGACACACAGACACACACACAGACACACAGACACAGACAGACACACACACACACAGACAGACACACAGACACACACACAGACACAGACAGACACACACACACACACAGACAGAGTTCTTCTCATCATCAAATCCGACTCACCTCAGCAGAATGTTTGGTGTCAGTTTTTTACCGGAACTACTTTCTACTGAAGAAATAGTCCTCTGTTCCAGCTCCTCTGCAGGTCTAACGTGTGTGTGTGTGTGTGTGTGTGTGTGCAGTAAGACGGCTCTGTTGGAGGGTCTGGAGGTGGACCAGTACATGCTGGGAATCCTGATCTACGTGCAGAAGTGAGACCCTTTTGTTGTTCAGTGACTTCCTGTTTTCCTCGCCGCTCCGGCTGCTGAAATGAAAACTGATTCTTAAAATGTGTTCGATTCAGCTCGGAGTACGAGGAGATCACCATCGACCCGGTGTGCAGCTGGAAGCCCGTCCCCGTGAAGCCCGACCTCCACGTGAAGGAGGAGCCCGACGGCCCCGTGCTGAAGCGTTGCCGGACGCTCAGCCCCAGTCACATGGTCATGCCCAACGTCATGGAGATGATCGCCTCGCTCGGCCCAACCCCTTCCTCCTCCTCGTCCTCCTCCACCTCGGCAGTTCCCCCCTCCTCTTCCTCCTCATCCCCAATGCCCTACCCCTCCATGCCCGGGGGGGGCGGCGGCAGCAACAGCAGCACGACACCTGAGTACCCCGGACCCGGATCAGGTAGGTTGCTCCACCTCACAGCGGCGAGTCGACCACCTCCTGTGCTGGTCACGTGTATTAATCCGCCTCTCTTCCTCAGCTCCGTCCTTCCCCACGCTGTCGGCTCCGTTCTCCGACTTCAGCGGTCCGGGGACGCCCAGCATCGGCGGCGACTTCTCCTCGCCCGGCCCCCCGCCCCTGTCCTACCAGTCGGAGCTCTCCAGCGCCCTCCTCACCGCTGACAAACCCCCCCCTCACCCGCTGGCTGGACAGGTACATCATCATCATCATCATCACTGCTTTAGATTTGTTCTGACAACAAACACAACCTCCTCTTCTCCAAAAGTCGATTCTGTTCATCTGGACGTAGCGTTTTGTGTCTCCTTCCTTCCTTCCTTCCTTCCTTGTGCTCTGACTTGTTTCCTATCACTGTTTTCCTCTTTTATCTCCTTTCCTTTCTTCCATACTTCCTTCCACCCTCCTTAAATCTTTCCTTTCTCATCTCCTTTTTCCTTCCCTCCTCTCCCCTCTCTTTTCTCTCGTCTTCTTCCTTCCTCTCTTTCTTCCTCCTTTCCTTCCCCCCTTGTGTCCTTCCCTATCAGATGCCGGGCTCAGGCCGTATGGACTCAACTTCCCATGGTGCTCCTCTCCAGCAGCACCAGCAGCAGTCGCAGGGTCTCCATGGCAACTCGCAAATGGGGGGTGGCAACCAGATGATGCAGCGTAGCAACCAGAATCCCCGTCTCCAAGGCGACGGCTCCTTTGGACTCGGGGGCCCGGCGGATGTTCCGGAAACTTCTCTTGACGTGAGTAGAAACAGACTCTACTTTACTGAGCTTCTAATGTGCTGGACAAAGGTGTTGTGATAAATGCCATCGTCACGGCGATAAACAACACGACTTTAATAAACAAACATTGTGATAAAACAATAACACCAGAATAACGTCGAGCAGGTCGTTAGTAACCGAGCAGGTGAGTCAAGCGAGCGTCACGCTGATCAGCTGTGCTTAATCCGTAACCACTGTGTGAACTGAAGCGTGAGCGGGCCGGCGCCGAGTCTAACGCTGGTTGTCCTCGTTGCTCCTGCAGTTGCTTCCTGAGTTGACCAACCCGGACGAGTTGCTGTCCTACCTCGGCCCTCCGGACCTGCCGAGCAACAACAACGACGACCTGCTGTCGCTGTTTGAGAACAACTGAAGCGCTCGCACGGCTCCGGGGTCGGCCACGCCGAGACGTCACGGCAAAATCCGAACTTTATTTTTTATCCTCGCCGCCAACATGGCACCGTCTGCACAGGAAGGGGCGGACCGTGAGGAGGAAGGAAAACAAAATGGCGACTTTTGAATCTAAAAAATCTCTTTGTGTGATTATGAACTCCATGGTAACTTTATTTTATTGTTTTTAATTGTGTTTCGATGCTTCATCCTTCATTCCCTGTCAGTTCAAAGAGGCGCCACAGCGCTGCTTTCACGTACCTGCCCCGCCCACAGCGATGTCACCCAGTCGCTCTTCGTGTAACAGCACAACACTGATTGGCTGTCAGTGTTTTGGCTCAGCCCGTGATTCAGGTTATTCCAGTGCGGCTGGCGTCCTTTGCGGTTCCAGCTGTTGGTGGGTGTGAAACCCGTGAAGGCAGCAGTGTGGCGCGTCACAGCCGGGAGTTTCGGTGCAAAGATGGCTGCAGACGAGCTGTAAGCGGCGTCTTTTCCCACGGACACGCTTTCCTTTCTCACTGGAGATGCTGAGGGGTCCACGCCCGGCCCCGGCGTGCAACACGGACCTCCTGATGACCAATCAGAGAGAGGCAACACGGGCGGCTGTAGCTGCTCAGCCTCCTCCCCTCATGTTATGAGGGTTTTTTGTAAGCGGGCTGGTTGACCTTTGACCTGGCTGCGGTCTGCACATGTGGCTTACTCACATCTGGGCTGAAGCTGCAGTGACAAACGCTGGTTCATCTTCATCATCATCCTGTGTTGTTGTATAGTGACTTAGAGTCCAACAGTTGTGGTGTCTCCATGGAAACCTGTACACGATGATTCAGTAACGATGCTCATAACATAAAGTTTGTAATTTAATAAACAGACACTGGAAAGACACGCAGAGGCTGCGGCGCTTTCATCACGGCGAAGAGCCCGAGGTCTTCATCGGGCATCGACGTCCACACCGCTCATTACTCGCGCTGAAACGAGTCCCCGTGAATAAAAGAGGAAACGTCACATATTTAATGTGACAGTAAGAAACTGGCTGGTGTTTGATCGACGACATGTTCGGTCAGAGAAACGTACAAAACGGCATCTCCTTAAATTTGCACATTTCTGAATGAACTCTGGCACGTTTTTCTCACAGGTTAGATTTTGGTGCTGAGGACATGAATTCCAAAGTAGATTCCACATCCACTTTATTCAGTTTAACATTCAAACCTCCGGCTCTGTGTTCAGTAAACTGTAATCTGGAATATTGTCGATATTATGTTATGAATTAAATCAAGACTAATGGAAAGAAAGACTATCTAAAAATCAAACTTTGAATGGAGTCTGGTGTTGGTGGGTGCACCTGCCTCCAACAATTCAGTTTTATAATAAATCATCTTCACGGTTGGTTCAAAAGCAGAATTAATCCAGTCAGGATCATGTTCTGAAATCTGGTTGTTCAAAGGGTTTTTTTAGTCCTAGACTATGGATTGGCAAGGATTAACCAATCCCAGCACCAGGCTAGAGACTGGATTACACAGGAAAAGTAATAATAGCCAAAAAACTAGAGGTGATAAACAGTGAAGAGAATGACACACTGCACCTTTAATATCATGACCTGAGGAAGGTAAACATGGCTGTGGATAAAAGGATGAATTCTCTGATAAAGGAACAGCCGTTACTATCAAACTTAGTTTCACTGATTCAGTGAAGCTTCATTGATATTGTGAGTTTTGGCGCCCTCTGCAGCCCAGTGAGAGTACTGGAAACCTTTAAAAACTGGGTTACCCAAACGGGATGGTTTGTATCCAGATTACATCTTTTAAACAGCCGAGCCCAGGATTAAATCCAGATATGTGAGTTTTTAATTTATTTATTTTATTTGTTTCACACATGGTACAGCAGTAATGCATTCCCATACACAACCTTCCTTTCAATTAAAGTAACACTGTTTCCATGCATGAAAAGGAGCAGGAAGAAGAATAAATTCTTGATGAAGGACGTGAGCGCAGGTAAAACATTCTGGGAACAAAATCGAGCAGGTGAAGATTTCTAAGATTTCATATCAGTTAATGAAACACGATCAGCTTATGTGCAGTGAACAGGAAGTCCAGTGCACTGTAAGACATAGCACATGCACACCTTGATTTGTTGTGAGGCTGCGTGGAGGGCGCTGAGGTTTCTGCAGGTTTTACTGCGACGGCTGGACACGGAGCACATTTACAGCACTGCGTCTTTGTTCCCTCTCTCACAGACGGCTTTCTTAGTTGAACTGATTCCTCGAGGCCTCTCCTGGTATTCACTGCTCCGTTATTTTAAGAAAAGCTGACCTTAAGGTTTTAAGCAGGAAGCCTCTCTCTCTCAGCACCTATGTGATGAAAGGTCACTGATCGATAGCTCGCTGAACAGCAGCTCGGCGGCATCGACACTGAACGATTTTCCCCGTTAAGCCTCTTAACTCTGACCTATGAATCATTCATGCAGCACAAAGGCTCCTGACTGGATGAGGAGCTGGTGTTGTGTGCACACAGACACCTGAGCGCACTTTACACTGCCTGTCACTCAAACACACCTGTTCCCATTTCTTTAGCTGAATCTGAAAACTGATAACAGTTTAACATAAAATAATGTTTTTGTACCAGTGAGCAGAGTCCCAAAGAGCTGTGAGCTGAAAACTTTGTAGATCTGGGAAGAACAGTTGTGAGGCCTAAAAGTGTGTCTGTAGCATCTGAGAGTCACATCCTTAGGAAAGAGGAAGAATCCACCCGACACAGTAGAGATGACCTGGAGCTTCAGCCAATCATCTTCTGTTCCCTGAAATGAGAACTGTTCCTGAAGACCCTCACAGAGCTGCTCACACCGTCAGGCTAATGTTGTGTTTGCAGGTACATCAGTGAATATAACACTACATGTTTCTACATGTTTCACATTTTGAATTCAGAATCACTGCGTGTTTCACATTTTCCTGCAACTGATGGGGTGGGGGGCTCAGGACTTTCGCACAGCAGTGTGGGGGAATTTGACCCTTTAATCAGACTGTTACGGTGTGTTTGGGGTGCTGCACTCGTTCTCTGTCACTGTTTACAGCTGATTTCCTGACGAACCTCCTGCAGCTGTGACGCAGCTCAGTCTGAGTCTGCGCGCTAAGCTGTGCTGCTGAACTTCGTCTCGAGCTGAACTTTTCCGCGCGCAGTAAATTTCCACGATGAGTAAGTCCGCTCTCTGCAGGAAACACCGGACCGCGCCCTGGCCGCGGGACCGCGCCCCCCTCCCCCGGCGGTGGCAGCACGGTCCCGCTGGCTGCCAGACTTGACGTTCACCCCTCCCACCACCTCGTGTGCTCTGCTGCCATTGGAGGTTCGCGTTGTCTATTTTTGTAGCGCGCGCCGCTTTGGCACTAGAGAGATTCACTTTTTCCTTAAACTGGACGCCGAAACGGGGCGGTGCTCCGAGGACAGGAGCCTTCCCAACACCCAAGCCCCGCCCGGGCGGGTCGGCCTGACATACGAATAGAACGCACCGTTAAACTCAGTCGTCCACTTAGAGAAAAGATTTCGCTATTCTTTCTGCTGGTTGGATTAAACACGCTTCAATCAAATAATCCCGTGTTACTGACTGGTTCGCTGGGATTTCACGCCGCCCACTCGCGTCTTATATAAATTTTTATCCTCGGATCTTCTCGTTTCCTTGTGCCCGTTGTGTCTTTTCGCCGGGAAACTCCTCAGTCCTCCGTCTCCAGCTCGACCTACTGAAATGGCCAGGCCCAAAGTTTTCTTCGACATCACCATTGACGGTAAAGCCCAGGGCCGGATCGAGATGGAGGTGAGGCCGCTGCTGCGGTGCGCAGGCCGGTAGTTTATCCCGGGGGTCGGTGGGGCTTACTGCTACTGAATTTAGACGGCGGTTAGTAACTGCTGCTGGGTGCCGATAGTCACCTCTGCCGCGGCTCAGAAGCCCAGCGTGGACCGGGCTTCAGCTGCTGGGGGCAGCCTCCTGTTTCCTTGTAGCATCACAGCAGCTAGCCGAGCTGTCACGAGCGTGTTGGGGGGGCCTTGTGCACGTGTTTGTGGCTGCTCGCCAGCGCCGCTCGAGGCGCTCCGGGGCCGACTGCAGCTGCAGAGGCCGCCGTTGGCGCGTAGAATGCAGCTAGTGTGATTTTGATGTCAATGTCAGCGTCCCGGGGCTGAACGACTCTGGTTTGAATGCCTGTCTGCTCACAGTCATTAGTCCCCGGTTGATTGGAGACCAGCGGGTTAGCTGTGGTCGGAAAATGTCTCAAACTCGAGTCACATGGAGGCGCAGACTGGGCCCGCGCCCCTCGGAGCGAGTATTTTACCCGCCGACGAATGAGCGATGCTAATGCTACTTTTATTGCAGGCTCTTTGTTGCGGCTGCGCGGCCTTCGCAGACCCGGGAAAGCCGCGCTGCTGTCGGTGAACTGTCGCCTGTGTGAGACGAACGGGGCGGGGAAACGCTTTTTCTGAGGCTCGTGTGATAAAACTTGAGTAGCCGGTTCTGTGGCTGTTAGCCACCGAGGCTAACTGCGCTGTTCCCCGTGTTTGCTTCTGGAATCTTCCACTGAGCTGGCGCGGTCCGCGGGGGGAGGGGAGTTGAGATGCGGATGCGGGGTTACCGTGTGGCCCTTTGTTCCCGGTGTGAGAACCTAACCTTACGTAACCGAGCTGCCGCTTATGGGGCGCTTCGTTGGCGGGCTTATGTTTAACCAGGTTAACTGCAGGCTAAAAAATAGCTAGCATGAGTGCTAGCCGTCCAGCCATTTTGTGCTTGTAGCAGCAGGACGTTATGGGCGTTCCCAGCATGCACGCGTTAATAATAATAATAATACATTTTATTTAAATAGCGCCTTTCAAAGCACCCAAGGACACTGTACAACAGATAAAAACTGGAAATATACACAATGGTAAAAATAGAAGATAAAAGTTAAAACATACAGAAATTTAAGAATAGGCAATTTTAAACAAATGAGTTTTAAGGGTGGACTTAAAAAGAGAGAATGAACTAATATTTCTGAGGTCCGGGGGTAGGGAATTCCAAAGTCGAGGGGCAGAGCAACTAAAGGCCCTCCCTCCCATTGTGATCAGACGAGCAGAGGGAACAGAGAGAGAAAGAGAAGATGAAGATCTGAGGCAGTGGGATGGGAGCTTCATCTGTAATAAGTCAGAGAGGTACGGTGGAGAGAGAGAATGAATAGCCTTGAATGTATACAGAATTATTTTAAAATGGATGCGAAATTTGACCGGGAGCCAGTGAAGTTGCTTCAGGATTGGGGAGATGTGGTGGGTAGAAGAAGTCCTAGTAATAATACGGGCAGCAGAGTTCTGGACACGTTGGAGCTTGTTGATAGATTTTTGTGTGAGGCCAAATAATAATGAGTTGCAGTAGTCAATTCTAGAGATAACAAGATTATGGATGAGAATGGCAGTGGCGTGAGGTGTGAGGAAGGGGCGGAGGCGATTAATGTTACGGAGTTGGAAATATGCTGCACGTGTAATATTATTGATATGTGAGTTAAAGGATAATGTGCTATCGAGAATGACACCCAAGCTTTTCACAGAGGGAGAGATAGGGACCAGCGAGTTATTGATGGTGAGAGAGAAATTGTTAATTCTGGATAGCAGTCGTTTAGTGCCAACCAGAAGAAGTTCCGATTTATTGCTGTTGAGTTTAAGAAAGTTGGAGGAGAACCAAGAATTAAGTTCAGCTAGACAGAGGATGAGGGAGGGTGGAGGAAGAGTAGAGTCAGGTTTGGTAGAGAGATAGAGCTGGGTGTCATCGGCGTAGCAGTGGAACTGAATATTATATTTACGAAAAATATGTCCGAGTGGAAGAAGGTAGATGATGAAAAGAAGGGGCCCGAGGACAGATCCCTGGGGCACCCCAGTGGATAAAGTGGTTAAAAACGGCCCAAACCAGAACGGCTGCATTCCTGGCAGGGTTGGGGGGGTTTGTGGGGTAACCGGAGCTTCCCAGTTCTCGCAGCAGATGGAGGATAAAAAAGATGAAGGTGCACACTGTGTTTTTGCTGAGCAGGCGCAGCAGTTGCAGACCTCACCCTGCTGCACCTCTGGTCATGCCTCCGCGGTGGCGTCACTGCTGTGGGGGCCCTGCAGACGCAGTGCTGCAGCTCTTCCACTCGGGCTGAGCAGAAGTCGGCCGGGCTTGCTACGTTTACCTGCAGCGCCACAGAGCAGGGCGCTGTAAGGCTGTGGGCGGGCTGAGCAAAGTTCACCATGGCTGATAAACCTCCGGAGTTTGGCTGGCGACCATACGTAGGAGCTGCCGGCTGAGGTGGTGTCTCAAGATCAAAGTCATCCCTTCCCTCTCTCTGAACTTTGTTCCTGCAGCTCCGTGCTGATGTGGTGCCAAAGACTGCTGAGAACTTCCGCGCCCTCTGCACCGACGAGAAGGGATTCGGCTACAAGGGATCCAGCTTCCACCGCATCATCCCACAGTTTATGTGCCAGGTGAGCTCAAAATGCAGGTTCTACAGAGAAAGTGAGAGCAGATTTAATAAGACACTACAGTACTCCTTACCTGTGTGAACATGTGATCTGTAACGTGCCTCTGATGTCATAGGGTGGCGACTTCACGAACCACAACGGAACCGGAGGAAAGTCCATCTATGGCAACAAGTTTGAAGATGAGAACTTCACCCTGAAACACACCGGCCCCGGCATCCTGTCCATGGCCAACGCCGGCCCCAACACCAACGGGTCTCAGTTCTTCATCTGCACCGAAAATACGTCATGGTACGTACGTGCTCGGACCCGTGCTTCACAGACAGGAAGTCAGACCCACGCTGGTGTGAAGTGATCCATCGGCACTGATGTAATATTCCTGCTCTGGGTTGTGCTGGAGTGTTTTATCAAATGACCAGAGGTAACGGTCAGATGGTGTCGTCATCAGGAGCTGGGAGTCCGTCAAACATGACGCCGTGTTAGTCTTTCAGTTAAACCTGAAGTAGAACTGCTCAGAACAAAATGTTTATGGAACATAATAAAGTGATTCTGACGTCTGAGACGGTAACGGTGAACGCGAACGACCTCTAACCGCTTGGCTCCGCCCATGTTCTCAGCTGCAGACGAGGTTTAATCTCACAAAGGGCTCGAGCAACAAAAGCGCTGATCTAAAACCGCTGTCAGCGGGTCGTCGTGGTTTAAACGTGCGCAGGTGTGGGAGGGGACTGCACGCGCTGGAAACACAAACTCAGCTTGCAGGCACAAACACGACTGACGCACACGGTAACCCCGTCCGTGGGCTCAGCTCTAGTCGCGCGGGGAATTTTTCTCGTGCGCTTGTTCTGCGCGTCACTCACTCCCTCCTTAGATGACTGCTGGTTATGGCTGCAGTGCACCTGCTGTGGCTGACATCACGGGGCGGCCCCGTGTTTAGATTTAAATCTCTCCAATCAGCAGTGTTTAGTCAGGACGTGTCGTGGCGTGCAGACAGTTTCATGATGCGTTTGGTGGCGTGGGCTGCTAGTTTCCTCAAGCATCCTCTGGTGTCTCCTTGGCTGAAGGAGGTAATAAAGGAAGCTCGTTTTTTTTAAGTAGGCGTCATGGTTGGTTTTTAAGCTGAAGGTCAGAGGTCAGTTTAGTGTATTCAGACTGTTTGTCTCACTGTGTCCTGACGGCGCTCTCTGTGCCCACAGGCTGGACGGGAAGCACGTGGTGTTCGGCAGCGTGGTCGAGGGGCTGGACGTGGTGAGGAAGATGGAGCGCTACGGCAGCAGTAATGGGAAACCCACAGCCAAGGTTGTCATCGCCAACTGCGGGCAGCTCTGAGCTCACCGCCCTTCCTGCCCGCCCGTCCTGTAGCTGCTCCCTGTTTAGGCTCCACCCCTCCACCATTCAACATTCCTATTGATGGAGACCCACCTGATCCCCCTCTGTCCCCCCTTTTTCTTTTTTTTATTCTGTTAAATCCTGTTGCTGCATTTGTGACTTTGCCTTTTGGAAGTTTCTTTTGCATTAACGTTTTTCCACAGTCTTGACGGTCTTTCGTTAAATCAAAGAGAATAAAACAAACGATGCCTTGACAATTGAAACGTGTGTTGTGATGTTTGAGTCTCAAAGCTCGCCGTCTGCACGCCGCCACCCTCGCAATCGGCGTGGCCATTTTAAATTGTATTTAAGAAGGACAGACGTTGTTCTGAACTTCAGCAATAAAATTTACCTGCGGCCGAACACCTGAGCTGTGACAGGAAGTGATGTCACTGTGAAATGTGTTCTAACACAGTAAATCTGGAGCGTTTCTGCTGAACTGTGTGGGTGATTGGTGTGTAATCTGATTACTCTCACAGGTGCAGGCCTTTCTAAATTGTTAACAAGTGACACCTGCTGGTAAAGCTGTGGAATTGCACCTGAACAGGAGGGCGGAGCTGACACAGAGCACTGCATTCATCACAGAAACACGAGGTTAAAGTCGCTCACAGCGGCTGTGTGTGTGTGTGTGTGTGTGTGTGCGCGCAGCAGTGTAGGAAGAACGTATAATGTGCATTGCTGTGGTGAGAACCCACAGGTGTGTGACTGCAGGTGGAGCAGCTCCACGCCTCTGCTGATGCTCTCATATAAAATAAACTGAAGCTTTTCCTCTGAGCGTGCTCGAGCAGAGCCTCCACCAGGAAGGAGGTGTTTGGTATATCCAGATAACTTCAGGGTTCACTCAGACCATCGTGGTTCTTTGTGCCGTAAACCTCACCTGCCTCGGGCTCACATTAGAATTAGAATAGATGTGCACTGATAAGGAATATTTCACTAAGATACAATGCAGCCACGCCATTCAGTGCCTCAGTACAAAGACTGTAGCCTTGGGAAGCTCCTCTTCTCTCCAAAGAGGAACAGACTCTATGCTAAGAAATTTGAGAAGCTCCTTGTTTTGAGATGCAACCACTGGTTTAATGGCTACGATGGATGTAAGGGGTGTGTGGATGTGGCAAGAGTTCATGTTTAAAAAAAAAAAAAAAAAAAGCAGAGGACATTAAAGCAGGACTCTAATAAACCTCTACTGCAAGAACTGCACGTGTGACTTCAAATAGATTGTAAATGGCCATGGAGTTGACACTTTGTATTACCTGTTTATATTTTTGTACTTTATAAAAATGTTTGTTTTATTATACAGTATTATTATTATTATTATTATAAAGTATCCTTTTTATTTACTTTTGCATGGAGAAAAATACTTGTTTAGCTGAGTTCTCTAAGGCTGTTACAGTTTGGCTCATTTAATTTGCACTACATTGCCTAAAAAGCATCATTTAATGTAACACTTTTTTAAAGTAACACAATAGTTACTTTTCCTAGTAATTAATTACTTTTATAATATATAATAAATATTCTATATTATATTTATATTTAGTCGGGGGTTGGGAAGCGCATCTGTAACCGGAAGGTCCCTGGTTCGATCCCCGGACTCTGTCCTGGTATGTGGATATGACAGCCTCGCCTCTGTCAGTGCGCCCCAGGGCAGCTGTGGCTACAACTGTAGCTGCCTCCACCAGTGTGTGAATGTGAGTGTGAATGAATAGTGGCATTGTAAAGCGCTTTGGGTGCCTTGAAAAGCGCTATATAAATCCAATCCATTATTATTAAAATTGTAACTCAGTTACTTTTTTGAAGAAGTAACTGTAACTAATTAGTTTTTCAAAGTAACTTGCCCAACACTGGACACCAAGCAGTTTGTGTATCAGTTTTAACATGGAAGTCTATGGGGCCTGAGTCGCTGCTGCCTCTGGTGGACGTTAGAGGAACTGCAGGGTCACAATGCTGCTCAGCGAGTGAGTAATGAATAATAAGGGTGGAGTTTGTCCCACAGAGCTGTCAGTCAAACCCCACCTGTGCCCGCCCACACACCTGAGAAGAGCTCAGACCAACTTTCATTGACTTTTATTGGTTGAAGTGACAGTGATGGAGAAAGTGTGGCAGCTGCTGATTGGATGAACCTGTGATATGAGAAACATCTAAAACCTTCTACAGACTTAAATAAAGAGTTCATGAGTCCGTCAGCAGCTCCCCTCTGCCGTCCTCCGCTTCTTCCCAGAATGCCTTGTTTTCCGCTGGCCCTGCTTCGGCCGGGGCGCGCACACCCCCTGGCCCTTGTTTTTGCCCGTCTCTACCCGGTCCACGGCGGTGCAGAAAAGCCCCGCATCGCAGTCGCAGCGTCCCAGGTTCCTCCTCCGCTTGGTTGGACCTCGCAGCAGACAGGCCTCGCCCTCCACCGGGATCCGCTGGCACCGTTTGCCGGTCAGGTACCGGACGCAGCACAGGCCGTCCGCGCAGTCGCCGGACCGGACGCAGCTCGACATCTCCAGAGCTGAAACGCACACACACATGTTAGCACGCCCGCTTCCTGCTGCAGTGCACTCTGGGAAAGCAGCACATGCTCAGTCTCTCACTTTTGGTCCTGTTGCCGTCAGCGTCCCTCTGTCCTCCCGTCACTCTGCCCGCCTGTCCGTCCGCCTGTCCGTCACTGGGGGACGGCCTTCTGTCAGCTCTGTTACTGCAGCGCCCCCTCTGCTGCACACAGGCAAGAATCATCAGACAAATGATGTCATCCAATCTAGGTTTACTGATATCGCACCAAATAATAACAGTCGCCTTAACGCGCTGTATCCTGTAGGGCAGTGATGCACAGCGGGGGCGGGGCCTCCTGGTACTTATTTATATAAATGTAAAGTGAATTCAAACTGTAACAGGAAGTGCTCATGTGTGATGTCACTCATTACTGACATGCACACTTTAGCAGCAGCGTTAGCAGTTAGCCTTTGTTTATGTCTGTGAATAAAGTTGTTGAGGACGTCATCACTGCGTCACACTGAGTGAAGACGTAAAGTATTGATGTCAAAGTGTGTGAGTATCCGTGAGCGCTGCACCGACACGTCGCTGTGAATACGTGAAGCCTGCAGGTGGAGGTCGATGGAGGATCAATAAACCTTTATTATTCACTTTGTTATTAATTTACCAAATTAAACTCCAGCTAACAGGAGACAGATTTACTAGCGCCGGCAGGTGGGCGGGGCTAGGCGGTACTGACCGGAGGTGCGTTGCATTGAGTCGAAGTACATGGCGGGCTTTGTCGTCGGTGGGAGTTGGAATTTGTCTCCATCCTGTCGTCATGGGAACGATCCTAAAAGGTGAGAGAGTGATGTCAGAGTTAAAGATGGCGCCAAGCAGCTGCTTTTTTTCTCTTGAATGAATCTTAAAAAATGAAATCCGTCCACACAGAGAAGCTGAACCCTGTGAAGACGCGCTCCTCACAGACTGATTCATCCATCAGCTCAGTGATCAATGATCATTGAGCTGATCAAGATCTTCATCTGAGACAACAAAGCTTCACGTGAACAGAAACTCCGCCCTGCTGCAGTAATGACAGCGTCACCTGTGCCTGTGAAGCTGGACTTTTGTTACCTGCTGCTGTACACAGATCCTTCACATCACAGCGACGGCAGGACAAAACCCAGAAACACGTTTACCAGAAGTATTAAATGAGTGTGCATGCAAAGAGAGCAGGACACGCGTCTGCGCTGGGCGACGCCGTCTCGCTTTGTTTTTGGCCTTTAAGGCTCTTAAACTGAAAACTCAGCACACAGGAAGCTTTAACACTGGAGCTTCCTGCAGACTGGTGAAATGAGGCCTCGTGCACGAGCAGCGAGAGATCAGTCTAACGTCTTTAAAGCGACCCTGAAGAACCGCTTTCACGATTTCAGCGATTTTCTGTCCTGATGAATCTGAAAGTTGAAAACTTGCTCTCACATTTCATCCACAGATTTATTCAGAGCATCAGAGACTCTCCCTCTCGCTGCTGCTGCTGCCTAAGCTCTGTTGTGTTCGAGGGGGTTCGTCCTCCCCACTGACACCAACACCTTTCTGTGGGTTTTCTTTGCTGTGATTTTGTGCTGTGTAAATAAAATTCAACTCAAACATACTGAACTAAACGGATGTAATGAATTTTCTTTCTGCTGGAAAGATTAAAGGAAGCTTGAATGGACAAAGCAGATTTTTAAGTTGACTCCAGATGTTAAACATTCAAAAATATTAATACAATTATTTTTAATAAATGTCTCAAAATAATTTTTAAAATAAACGAATGAGCTTCTGTCTCAGGTTTGAATAATTAGATCCAACTTGTAGCACTTTATTGTGAACACCTGCTTATTTATCAGTTATCCAGTCAGCCAATCAGGAGGCAGCAGTGCAGCATGAACAGGTGAGGAGCTTCAGGTTGCGCTGACCTGAGGCTTTCGACGTCACGTAAACGGAATGCAGCGGGATGCAGAGTGTGAGGTGTCCTCGTCTTACCGGCAGCTCGGAGCTCTGCAGCGCCGACTCTTTGGAGGATCTGATGGTGTTTGAGTCCAGAGCCAGACCGCAGACCACAGACACGCACAGGACGCTGCGCAGCATCCACATCCTCCAATCGATCAGTGGATCAGTCGGGCGAAAACGGCTTCACAGCTTCTTCAGTTCCTCTGAGCTCTTCACGAGAAAGTCCTACAGAGCTGCGTTTCTTTCAGTCATCAGAGCGAACCTGCAGAGTCTCCTTCCTGCTTATCCGAATGAAGCTCGCCTTCTTCTACCTGCTGCCTTCAGGTGTGCTTGTTTTTATACCCCTCCCCTCCCCTCTGATCTGCCCTCTGTCAGCCGCCGGGTCCTCAGAAGTTTTTGAAGGAGCTTTTGAAGCTCCAGCAGATCAGTCGGCGGAGACGGTGCCGCCGCCACTTCCTTCCTGGAAGCCCCGCGGCCTCTGGTGAGGCGGGAGTCTGTTTGATATGTGACACCGCAGAGACCACAGAGAGATTAAAACACACCTGGAGACACAAGACAGGTAGAGCCGTGTGTGTGTGCGCGTGTGTACGTGTGTGTGTACGTGTGTGTGTGGTTTCACTTCATGTGGTTTGAAAGGCCACCTTAAAGACTCATTAGAGCTGGAGCTGCGTCTCTCAGGCGGGCGGATGTGTGAGTGTTTGCAGGTGATTAAAGCTGATTTAAGAGATGACGACACTGAAGCCGGCGCTTCACAGAGCAGAAGAAGAACTAAAGGAAAGTCAGTCTGCCTGACACAAAGGGTTAAGATGAAACATGAACGATCTCGAGTGCTTGGATGGAGACGTGGCCGTGCGATGGCGCGCATCAAAGCTTCTTTGCTTTACTGCGAGCGTGTCTGAAGGAGCTTGCGGCTCCTAACACGCCGACCCGGGAAACGCTCACGCGTCCCTTTAAAGGAGAGTCAGAGCTGCTCACACACGAAACATCGTCTGTCCTCCTCAGACGCTTCAGTGTGATGACTTCTGCGTGCTTCTGCAATTCGCTGAGGAACAGTTTCAGACTTTTACTGCTGGATGAGCCCTCCACCCACATTAGTGTTTGACCCGTCTTCTTCTGCTGCGTCTCAGCTTCTGGACCAAGTCCTGACGTGTGGAGTTGCAGTCCCACCGTATCAGAGCTCCAAGCTGATCTCACTGCGACGTCCTCACAGACCAACACCTTCCAACCATCCAGGAGCAGCTTGGAGTGCTTCTAGCAGGATGGAGCGCCACTGAGCGAAGGTGATCGCGACATCGACAGTCTGGAGACATGTTCAGGAAACTCCACACCTTCACCCCATCCAGACTCTGTCATCAGTCCTTAACGCTCAAACTCAGCATCATAACTGATGAAGGTAACTCTGTCAGTGGACTCAGGCTAGCTCAGGTGTATGGACAGGTGTCTGCAGCAGGAGGCGGAACAGGTGAGGATGAGTTCAGCTTCTGATTCTGCTGGAGCAGGTGGCAGAGTTTTACCCAGAGGCAGGGAAACGATGGAGGGCGTTCCTCTTTCCACAGGAAAACTCCAGCTCGGGATTACAGGTGAGTTTCTTGAGTGATGGCAGAGAGACATCGACGAGCATCAGAGAGTCCGATCGCACAACGAAAGCAGCGAAAGCTCGAGCTGGTGCTTAAATACAGGAGGGTAATGACCTGATAATGAACAGGTGTGTCGGCGCAGGACCTCCCCACATACACCTGAGCAGTGGACAGGAAAACCGGGAGGGAACCCGGACCATGACAGCCATGTTATGTTGTAGTCTTACGGTGTGTTCACACTGAACGCGATGGACGCGAACAAAACGCCCCTAATTTGACGCGTGCACATTCGCGTCTTAACACGTGTCCAAGAAAAATCCATCGCGCGCGTGAACCGGAAATGTGGGAGGGAGTTGTGCCAGACCAGTATCTTTGCTAGATGGCAGCTGTCGAGCTAGCGCTTGAAGAGAGAGTCTCCCTTCTCTATGTACTGTGGAGAGCAGAGCAGCGGCGTAAAAGATGTCCTCGCCGTACCTGGGTCCATCAGGTCCTCCAGAGGTGTGAGCAGTTTGGTGAGTTTCACCATTTGCTCCAGGAGCTGCGCCTGGATGACGGCCGATTCCAGCGATATCACCGTCGGCCAGTTTGAGGACCTGCTGTCCCGCGTCGGTCCCAGCATCGCCCGCCTAGACACCAACTACAGGCGCTCAATCCCACCTGCAGAGTGCCTGTCCATCTGCCTGAGGTTAGTAAAAGTATTTAATACGGTAGTCCTTTATTGATACCTGTGCTAATATATGCTAAACTATCGTTTATAGACTGCTAACATGGATGTGCTATGCTAACAGTGAATGCTGTCGGTGTTTACTGAAAGCAAACTGTGGTACAGAGACGACTCTTTATAATATTTCTAGTGATACTCAGAAGCTCTCATCAAGTCCCGATTTAATTCGATTTATGCTGTTATCAGTGTTTGAATGATAGCATGGCTGTGGTGTCACATCAATGTATGCGCTCGGTGTTTGCTGATATCAAACTGTAGCATTAGGACCACTGAGTTAACCTTGTAGTGATACTCACTCCTTTTTATTTAGACCTGGTTTAATTCTGGGATAGTTGAATATTTGTATATAATCCCTGCAGCTGTCAGACTCTATAGCAGGGGTCACAGCCTTTATTAAAACAGAGTTAGATAAAACTGTGAACAGTTTGGTTCATCTCTAGTTACATGGTTCTATCTTGATAAGCTGTCTTATCACAGATTAATTTTTCAAAAATATTAATGATTTAAGCAAGGAAAGGGCTACATGTCAACACACAACTCTTTATTTCTATTAATGTCTCACTTCATTCCTACCTGATTGACATGTTTAGGAATTATGAGTGATTGGCTCACTGTAGTTGTGAAAGTTGCTACCAATCAAATTATGATATGTTAAAGTTAAAACAAAACACAACTGTTTTAGATATTATCTAATATACATTTTGTAATTATCCTTATAATTACAAAAGGTTTTATGTAAGATTTAAGTTTTGTGATTTATATCTGACATCACAAAAGTATTTTGGAATTTGAATAATGTATTTTGTAACTGCAGTACACATAATACTGATTTTGAACAATTTTGTCCAGGTTCCTTGTCACCGCGGACTCCTTCAGGACCATCGCGTTCAGTTTCAGAGTCGGTGTGTCCACGGTGAGCCAGATCACCCCCCAGGCAGCGACGGCCATCTGGGACTGTCTAGTGGACGACTTCATGGCTGTGCCTTCACCTGGAGACTGGCGCTCCATCACAGAGGGATTCCAGGAGCGCTGGAACTTCCCTCTGTGCTGTGCAGCTCTGGATGGGAAGCACGTCCAGACAAAGGCACCCCATATATCATATAGGAGACACACACATTGATATACACTAAATATTCATTTCATTTCTTTTTTGTGGTGCCCAAATTGATGCACCTGCTTGATTTTGTTTAAACAATTATTGCACACTTTCTGTAAATCCAGTAAACTTCTTTTCACTTCTCAAATATCTGCCCGCCACTTTCGTGCGCCTTTTCCCCTCGCGGTGCAGGTGTCTATTTCCGAATGAGGCTCATAGTTATGGGTGTTTTTGTGCTGTTTTTTCTATTGGACGTGATGGTTATCAAAACCAAACATGATAAATTTGGCAAGTGCAGGAGACACGACACGGAGCAGATTTGTCAATCAGGCTGCAGAATGCAATGCTGTACTGTGCAATAAAAAAATCAGCGAAAAAGTGAAGCAGTGACGGATGAACAGCGGGACCACTGTGTGCTGTTTATTAATAAACAATAAAATATATTCCTAAATGACAACATGCCTAAAAGCAGAACGGTATTTGTACGTCAGTGGGAAAATAGCGGTGGCTTGCTAGCTTTTGTGCGGCTTCCCCGGGTCAGTGAAAACTTTAGAGAAAACTTAAGAGAAATGAATGAACTTACCAGGTTGCCCGATCTCTTCACATATCTTCCTCCAAGCTCGGTCCTTTTTATTCCTGTCTCGGTACTGAAAGCAGCTGGTGTTGTACAGCTCCGAGTTGTTTGCTACCGCATTGATTAGCCTTCCCCTCCATTGAAGTATGAAAGGCTTTGGCTGGATCTGCCCCTTTGACCTAGGTAACAGCCACGTCACCAGGCTCCTGATTGGTTGTCGCGGCGCGATTTGACGCTGGAGTTCAGATTTTTCCAACTCGAGCGGGGGACGCGAAACGCGCGTATGCACAAAATGCAACACAAAAACTCACACGCGTGGTTTTATTCGCGAGTCAGACGCGCCAGACGCGCTACACTGACGCGCGTTTCAGGCGTTTTGGCGACGCAAATCTGCTTCCGAATTTTCGCGGGACCCGCAATCGCGTGTCATCGCGCCTTTCCATTGACTTTACATGTAAACCTGACGCTCTATTCGCGTCCATCGCGTTCGTTGTGAACACACCGTTAGTGAAAGAAGGTGTTTATTTCACCCAAACCAGTCCCAGTTTCCCTCTGTGGTCAGTGGTCCACCTGCAGTAGCTCCATGAGCTCCAGGTGGACCTCTCCACGCAATTTGAGCATCACTGTGTCAGTGTAAGAGAGGCCCAATGAGAAAAAGATGGCCAACATGTTTACTGTAGTTCTAATTGCATCTGCTGTAATTACCCCTCTGCACGGTTTAACTGACACTCACCACCAGGGGGCGACGCATGTTCTTAATTGTTTGCTGCTTAATTGTGACGTTAAATGTACAAATGTGTACACAAAGACTTACCTGGTTAAATAACAGCTATAATCACTGCGCCCTCATGTGGTCATATGGCCTATTTGCAGTTTTTCTCCAACAAAACACAACGATGTTTCTTCACATGGTGATAACTTTATTTTAAAATCAACCAGACAAAGAGGGAGAAGCTAGTCTCTGTGTGATCACGGACGCTGCGTCCTCCAAGCTGCACCGTTAGTGCTGGACCATATCTCCAGGTTTAGGAGCAACATGTGGCACCATGACTTTCCAGGAAGCTCTTTCTGATTTCAGAACGATGAACGAGCCTCACTGAGCTACGCACAGTCGGCCTGAAAGCAACGGCTGAGTCTCGCTAACAGTGTTGCTAATACCAACTTCATAACGAGCACGTGTTCTTGTTTCAGCACGTGACATCTTTGTGTTATTTAATATAATCAACATTTGCATAAAGTCTATTTCATTCTAACTTCCATGGGCCATCTGGCTCTCACATGAGCTGTGTCCCAAAACGTAGGCCGCATCCTTCAGAGGACCTGGCCTTCACGGTCTTTGAAGGACTCGGCCCACGTAGACCGAGAAGGCCGGAAGTGCGAGGCTGTGAAATGGGACGGTCTAGCCTTCAGATTTGCGTCACCGCTGTCTCGGTGGAGTTTAATAAACCCAGCCGTCTGCTCCTTGCTATCTAAAATATAACAGGACACTGGAGTAAACTCTCGACCGTCTCACACTTGTGTTTTATCAGTTTCCTGTCTGATGTTTATTCAGCTGTGTGAAAACCCCGGAGGAACCCACCCGATGGATCAATAAAGTTCAATCTAATCTAATAACTTTGATCTCAGCCAAACAGATTTACTCCGGAATAAATAAAACACTGAAAAAAGCTTCAGCTGCTTCAGCTGTTACACAAGCACCATCCATCCAGCCAGGAGACAGGCTCTGCAGAGCGCCAAGGTTTCCTGCCTGGTGCCTCTGAGAGAGTTCATCCAGTAATAATCAGTTTTGACTCATTAGCATGAATTTATATGGAATGTAAATGAAAAACACGGGAACTCTTAGGTTTACAGCCTCCCCCCCAGCATGCCTGATGCCCCCCATGCCCCGTAGCTGCCCTTTCATTATCTCCAGCCCTGCATCTAAAACTCGCAGCTGCCTGAAAGGAGGGACCGGACGTCTGTACCCAGCGATGGGTGATTTGGAAAATGATCGTCAGTGACGTGGAAACAGCAGCAGCCTTGACGATGTGACTCGTGCACACGCTCATATCTACATCCTTTCATCTGTTTGGGTGAATAATAAGTCGTGTTTGTGCTCACGGGTGGAGAGCGTTCTATGAAGCATTTCATGCAGCAGTGTAAACACAGGGGTGTGTGTGGATGGAGATGTGTGTGTACGATAAGCTCTGCAGCCTGCAGGTTGTTCCGGGGCTTCAATAAAAGGACAGCAGATGCTCATAATTACACTCACTCAGGTCTGTGTTTCTGTCTTTATGAGGACCCTCACTGACATAATCCAGCACCAGACCTTTTATCCATCATGATTAAAAATGTCTAACTCTGACCCCGATTTGAACTTGAAACCCTAAAACTAACCCCAAGCCTCTAAGGGCGAAACGTTAGAGCTGATGTCCTCATAAAGGCTCAAATGTACACAGGTCCCCAGAAACATAGGGAAACAAACGTACAGAGGTCTGCAGGTGTGTCAGTTGCCTGTGTGTAAATATGTGTGTGTGTCTCCATGTTGTCTGTTTTTGTCATTGTCAGAACAAAAAGGGAGGAAACATTCACCTCCTCACATACTCCTCTTCCACCCTCCCTCCTCTCCTTACCTCCTCTCTCCTCTTGTCCTCTGATCTCTCCTCCCCTCAGGTTGGGTTTATATCTGATCCATCAGCAGCTGAAGAGAAAACCAGCGTCCAGCAGCAGGTAGGACCCGCACGTCCGTTTATTGGTGCTTTCATTCAAGTTTGACTCTTTTATAGATTAGAGGTTTTATCACATTATTTTAATGCTTTGTTTCATTGGAGCTGTTATTGTTTTATCCTTTAATATTTATTTATTTTTATTGATTTGTTTACATTTGGGGTGGGTAGATTAAAACAATTATAAATAGTACAGCATTAACAATTTTCATTTATCCTTATGTTTAGTTTTAAAGTCACCTCCAGTTTTTCTAGATTTAATATCTCGTATTTTTCTTATTCTCTTTGTCATTATTTAACTTTTTATTTTAATTTTTCTTGGTTTCATTTATTTAGAGTATTTTTATTATTCATTAAAATTTCACAGAATTGAATTTATTTTACTTAATACTAAAATTGGCTTTCATGACTGTTTTTTAAAAATATTTTTTATCTGTAATTCATCTATTTATTGGACATAAATGAGATATTTTTGTCTAATTAAATTTTTGTTTAAATTAAACGTTACTTTATGGTTTGTTTGATGTTATTGTTGTGTATTTTCATTTTTATTTATATTCTCAGTTTATATTATGAAATACAAAGATTTTTTAAATAAAATAAAAATACAGGATGAACAGTGTCTGGAGATCTGTTGACTGATTATCAGGATCTGGTTGTTCTAATTTTGGCTTCTTGATTGGACTCTTATATAAAACAAAACATCAGTAGATGCATCAGTGTGTTCAGCCGGTCTCTCTCTGCATTAAACAAACGATTCAGAGGCAAAATTACATTTCAGATCAGTTTCCATCAAACAGGAGAGAGCGAGGCGTGTGTGTGTCTGTGTGTGTGTGTGTGTGTGTGTGTGTGTGTGTGTGTGTGTGTGTCTGTGTGTGTGTGTGTCTGTGTGTGTGTGTGTGTGTGTGTGTGTGTGTCTGTGTGTCTGTCTGTGTGTGTGTGTGTGTGTGTGTGTCTGTGTGTGTGTGTCTGTGTGTGTGTGTGTCTGTGTGTGTGTGTCTGTGTGTCTGTCTGTGTGTGTGTGTGTGTCTGTGTGTGTGTCTGTGTGTGTGTGTCTGTGTGTGTGTGTGTGTGTGTGTGTGTGTGTGTCTGTGTGTCTGTCTGTGTGTGTGTGTGTGTGTGTGTGTGTGTGTGTGTCTGTGTGTGTCTGTGTGTGTGTCTGTGTGTGTGTGTGTGTGTGTGTGTGTGTGTGTGTGTGTGTGTGTGTGTCTGTGTGTGTGTGTGTCTGTGTGTGTGTCTGTGTGTGTGTGTGTGTTACTGAGGCAGGAAACGGCCTCTGAAACAATCAGCAGCACGATGCTAACACTATGACGTGCTGAAAAGTTCGTTTTCTACAGACGCCGTGAAGAAATCATCTGAAAGGATCTTTTTAATAACTCGGATAAATCTGCTGCAAATACATGTTTGATGATTTTGTGTTTGTTGTTATTTGTTTGAATAATTTAGAATCTTTACTTGAGACTTGATTTAGACTTTAGTCTCACATTTAAACCCCTGACTTGTATTGGGAGTTACTGGAGGTTACTGGAGGTTATTGGAGGTTATTGGGGATTGTTGGGAGTTACTGGTGGGTGTTGGAGGTTACTGGGGTCATTGGGAGTTACTCGGGGTTGGTCTCTACGTGGATTACTCGTTAGTCTTTACTCGGGTGTTGACTTGCTGCGTGTCTCAGTTCAGGGAACACATGTTGTGTTTGGGAGCGTCCTCTTGTTGAAGCCTAGACTCTCTGACAGGCACATGTGGATACTGTGTGTTTCTTGTGTCATCAAGTTGACCTTTTGCTGCTCCTACCTGTGTTCAGCTGTAGCTTTGATAGAGGTGCTCGTGCTTGATAATCAGGGCACCAGAATGCTGTTCTTGCTCTGTGGGTTAAATCACAGCAAACATTTCTGGCACAACTTCTCCTACTTCCAAGGTGCATGGAGAGGATTTATTTTTTGTTTTTATTCTAATTTTATCAGTTAAATTATTCTCGCATGAGTAATGTTTATTTAATTAATTTTATTTATTTTTTCAGCCAACGAAGGAGTAGCATTCTAGACATCTCATCTTAAGTCTACATTTTAGAGATTTTACATTTTAGAGACATAAATTAGGACCTTTTAACTAATGTGTTCCCATGTGATGATGTCCTCTTGTTTTTAATTCCTCTGCTGGACCAACCTCCTTTTATTATCAAACTCTGCCCTTTGTCCATTTTGTTTTGTATATTCACAGTGTTCTTCTTGTGTATTTCACGCATGTGTTATTTTGAGATAGGTGGGGGTTATGTCTCCCCCCCCCCCCCGTCCTCATCATTAATGATCTAGTCCAGTATTTACTTGGGTGACTTAACCAATTAACCAGTACCTACCTGTTATATGTCAGCTGGTCTATGACGTTTTGATTGGTTATTCTGAATCTTTTTCTGTTTCCTGTCTTGTATTTAAGCATTTTTTTTACAGTGTTGTGCTATGACCCTGATGAAGGCCACGAGCCGAAACGCGTTGGTCAATTGTTAAAGTTGTTCATCTTAAGTGTTGCTGGAGTCCCTGCTTTGCTTGCTCTGTGGGTTTTGGTCCTGTTGGTGTAAAGGTCTGACAGCTTGTTGAAGATGCTATACTTTGGTGTCAAGCTGTGTTTTATGTGCAGCGTATTTTAAAAGACTCTCATTAAGGACTGTACTGCTCACAGAGGAATGAGTACACTTGTTAGTAGATAAAAGTTTCTTTCATCTCGTCACCACAACAGGCGCTTCATGTGTGACTTGGCAGATGAACTTCCTGTTGTAGCCCCAGAGGGTTTTGTGTCCCGGGATCAAACCTGGGAGCTTCTGCTTATTAGGATAATGAGTAAAGCACTATGGAGCTGCCTCATGTTTTAGTAGGTACCTTCATATAATTGGCACATTAGATTAGTTAAATGGAGAGGACTGACAGGCTGTTGATGTTCAAGCTGCACAGATCCCGACAGTGCAGACAAACCTCCACGTCTGTGGTCTGCAGGCTCAGGCTGATAATAACAGCAGGTTCTGCTGTTTTATTAAAGATTAAATGTGATATGAAGCAGCTCCCAGTCTCTGTGCAGCTGCTCTTATTGCTTCAGGTCCTTCAGGTCTCGCTGCAGAAACACGTGTTTGCATAACGACTGAGAAAAACAGCTGTTCTCCGGACTCTGGACAATACTCGACTAAACGCACAGTTATTGTCTGTAAATAAAGCTTTTCACAAATATTTAAATGAGTTGGTTTGAGTCATGTTTGCTTTTTCTTACTGTGGAGTTTGACTCGGGTGCATGTTTGTCTTAATTTGGTGGAGCTACATGTTTTATGAACGGTGGTTTTGGTTGATCTTGAGGAGACTGACGGATGACCGGCGTGTGTCTTTGCAGACATGGCGTTGCTCCATCAGAGTCGAGGCTCACCCAGACTCGTCCTGGTGGTGGTTTGTGTCGCTCTGCTGCTCGACAATATGCTGCTCACTGTGGTCGGTGAGTAACCGGCGCACACTCCACGAAACGACGCATCACAAAGACCAAATACCAGATTGTGAAAAATCTCTTTATACCACACCACGGGGACTCTTATAGCTGGAACTCCAGCCCTGTGTTTAGCCTGTCTTTGTTTACATTTCGCTGAACTATCTTCATAAAAACTGTCTTCAGATGTCATTGTTCCTGCAGTTTAGTCACAGATTTGTGTGCATCGATCGCTGGTGTGGTAGGACTTGACTTAAGCGGCCAAAGAAGTGCAGGAGACTGATGCTGTCCAGCATAGCGAGTGATTTATTCACCATTTTGTGACCCAAACAATATTTACAAAGAAATAAAAAAGAAACTCAACTCTTTAATTAACTCAGTTCAAATAAACATAACTGAATCTGAATCAACAGAAATTAAGGTCAGACTGCACACAGCTACACTGACCTGAACCTCTCTCCTCAAACACCCGAGTTCTTCTGCTTAAATCGTCCACTTAACCAAACACTTTCTCCTCTGGACTATTTCACTCAGTAGGTAAGATGAACATGATCATATTCAAACGTCTGCTACTCCTCTTTACTCGCAACATAAACTCTGTGGTGGAATCAATACATATTCAATAAATCTATTCCTCCATAAACCCTCTAAAATCAACTTGATTAAATTATAAGAGTTCTTCCCCTTCTGCACTTGGTCTCTTCCTGTGACCTCAGATGAACCCAGAAGCTATAAAGCAGGAAGTAAAACTACATTTCCTCCTTTTGTTTCTGGAAGACATGTAGGTAAGGTAAGTCTAAACAATACAAATTAACAGTTGAAATAAAGAACATGTTAACTTAACAAACTTGTAGGGATTGATTTAAACCAAGATGTTATATAATCTGTAAAAGTGCAAAACATAAACCCGGGATAGTAGATGTTTGCCTGTTGCAGACGACATGTGAAATATGGTTCAATCAAAACAAGAATGTTAACTACGAATATGGACAAATGGTCCTCTCAGCCACTCTGTCACAGCTGGACTCATTCAACACTGAAGAGAAAGTAAAAACAGATCGGTTTATGCAGGTGGACAGGTGTGACTGATTACCGTCACACTGAGGATTTTCAGGGAAGGTGTGCAGCTAAGAGAATAAGAGAGGACAGTAACACTTCTAAAATCCCTGAAAGAAGAACTCAAAGGATGGAGCTGCAGCCTGAATAATAATCTGTCCACATACTTTTGGCCGTGCAGCGTCTGAGCCGATCTGTGACGCAGCCGGAAACCTCGAGGTCGACGCCGTCGTTAGCTGTTAGACTCTGCAGAGGACACACACACACACACACACACACACACACACACACACACACACACACACACACACACACACACACACACACACACACACCACCTCCTGACCTGGACCTTTACAGTGGGCTTGTATCTGCTCTCCTTTTTTCTCCGCTCAGATTGAATCTTCTTCTTCTTCGGTGTTCTTTCATCCTCATGTTTTGTCTGCACAGCTTTAAATAATTAAACATCCAGTAGGAGCTGTCTCAGATGGAGGACCACATGTTGTTGTTGTTACTGATTACAGTTACTGCCTGCTCTGAATGATCTGTCTCCGTCCTGTAGTACCGATCATCCCAACATTCCTCTACGCCATCGAGCATCCGAGTCCAGAGCCACAGACCGCCCAGCCCTCCCTGCTCCCTCTGCGCGGCCTCGATGCATCACGTCTGGGCACTGCACCCTCACGGCCCCCCTCCTCTGCCTTCAGCCTCCAGACCTCCAGACGGACCTCCCAGCGCCTCCACCTGCCTCGGCCCAGTACCGGTGCACCGGTCCAGGTTACAGGGCCGACCCTATCGGCTCTGGTGTCCCTGTTTGATAACTCGACCTTCAGCCTGACTGACGCGAGCGCCGGCACCGAACCGGCGGACCGGACCTCAGTGACCGCAGATGTGCAGGGCAACGAGACCGAAGTAGGTGGAGACCACCGATACCTGACCAGCTCATCACTTCATGATCAATAATCTATCAGCTCTGGTTCCTACTGTTCCCCTCTGTTTCCTTTCTCTTTCCTTATTTTGTTTTCTCGTTTCCTTTCTTTTGTCTCCTCCTCCTCCTCCTTGCTCTCTCTGCCCATTTCCTCACTTCTCTCTAAACCTTATTTCACTTCCTTGTTTTGGCTTGTTTCACACATTTCCTTTCCTTAGGGCTCTTCCTGTCTTCAGGACAGTTTGTTTCTGGAAGAAGAAAATGTTCGAGTTGGTTTGTTATTTGCTTCTAAAGCTATCATCCAGCTGCTCGTCAACCCCTTCGTTGGTCCACTGACTAACAGGTAATATTATAATTAGCAGTAATAGTAGTATTGAAAGAGAACATGCAGACAGGCTGAACCCTCTTGTTCTGAAACTGAAGAATGTTTTTCTGTCTGCAGGATCGGGTATCACATCCCCATGTTTGCTGGTTTCATCATCATGTTTGTGTCAACCATCAGTAAGATGTTACACACACACACACACACACACACAAACACAGGTGTGTTTTCTCTGAAGTGTGTAATCCTGTGTGTCTCTGTCAGTGTTTGCCTTCTCAGGGACGTACGCTCTGCTGTTCGTCGCTCGCTCTCTGCAGGGGATCGGCTCGTCCTTCTCCTCAGTGGCAGGTCGGCACAGAACACCTGAAGCAGCAGACAGTGTTTAACAGCACCTGTACATACACCTGTAGTCTCACCTGTACTCTCACTCATATGTTAAGTGAAGCAACCTCTTGAGGTCATGTGACTAAACTGTTAAATGTGGCCTGATCTAAAGGTGTGAACAGATGCGTTCGTGTTCAGGTGCTGGATGATGACATCATGTCTTCGTGTCATGCAGGTCTGGGCATGCTGGCCAGCGTGTACACGGATGATGAGGAGAGAGGCATCGCGATGGGCGTGGCACTGGGAGGACTGGCTATGGGAGTCCTGAGTGAGTCACAAACTCAAAAAAAGTGTCACTACAAACCACGCGAGAACGTTCAGTCTGCTGATTGGCCGCGGCGACAGAAGTGGTGTATGAACGAGTCGCCCACCTGGAGAGTTTAGTTTCACAGCTCGCTGTTTGTCCACTCTCCCAGAATATGAAGCACACCTGGCTACAGGAAGCAGCTTAGCTCAGACTTGCAGCATACACCTGGTACCTGTGTCTGATCCAGGTTGCATCACGTTCACGCCATAAACTAACTGCTTCCCCAAAGGGTCTGGGCACAGCTGATTGGTCCACAGCCGAGTGTCACTGCTGCACAAATGAACTGGATGTTCACTGAATGTTGATTTGTCAGGTTTACATGATGCTGTTGTTTTAGCTCTTCATATAGTTTGTGTGTTGTGTTTCAGTCGGAGCGCCTTTCGGCAGCGTGATGTATGACTTTGTGGGGAAGAGCGCCCCCTTCCTGATCCTGGCCTTCCTGGCTGTGTTCGATGGAGGTAAACCTGGAGACGAGGCTGGTCCTAATGCAGGATGATGATGATGGGTGGAGCCCCTGTGGCGTCAGCACGTTTAGCTTTTTTTTGTTGTTTTAATGCCATCATCATCCTGATTTACCGGAGCCGCCCTCGTGTGGCCGTTAGAGGAACTGCAGCTTTTTCAGCACATTACATCAAACACATTAAACACAGCGTGGTGCCCTTTTCATAAAATATGATCCCCTTCGACGAGACCAAATTGAAGTAAACAGGATGATGAGCTGCAGTTCAAAGTTCACAAATGTCCGGCTGACGTCACGGTGACCACGGCTTTGTTTAGACCAACCAAGGTCGCCAGCATCACTCCAGATTTTTTGTGTGTGTGTTGCAGCGTTGCAGTTGTGCATCCTGCAGCCTTCAAAGATCTCTCCTGGGGTGAGTACACTTTGAAATCCTCTCATCTGTTTATCATGTCGAATGTCCCATTGTTCAATCGGGAAGGTCAAATGTAAATATGAGACGCATTTCGTTGGAAGCATTAAAATAATCAAACTTTAACATCTTATTATTGATTGAAATAATTCAGAGCTTCATTATCAGATGATGAGTCAGTGTAACGATGTGTTCCTCCTAACAGCGTCATCAGGAAGAAGGAATCACAGACACAGAGTAAGCTGGGAACCATTAAAAAACTGTCAAAGTTTGAGCCAAAAGTGGAGAAAATTGGGGAAAACGTCTGGAACCAGTGGGAAGAAGTAAAAGGAGGAAACTGAACTCTTCTAGATCAACATGTTTCATGCACTTTAATCTAGATGTTCTGAAATTATAAGGACAGTAAAAAAAATTTTGATCCCAAAACATTGATTCTGTTCATCTGGATGTAGCGTTACATCCAGATGAACAGAATCAATGTTTTGGGATTTCCTTATCTGGATGACTGAACATCAGACATAAACATGTTTGACTTTTTCCTGGTTTCAGTGTCGCGTTTTTATTTCAAAACTGAAACAAATAAAAGGCAAAAACTGGGGGAAAAAACCCCCCGAACAAACCCAGAAACAAATGAAACAAAAACTTTGTGATGAAATCTGACAAACATTAAGAAATTTTCCACTGATTAAAATTTTCAGTGACTTAAATTTTTCAAAATAAAACATGTCGGCCGGTTTCTGAGCTAATCTGAAGCTATTATACGGATCAAAAACATCTGTTTAAAGAGCCGACGGTTCTTCTGTGCCTGTTTGAATCGCAGCTGTTCTGGGTTCTCGTTGGTTCTGCATGTTGTCCAGCTTCAGCTCATGGTTTTATGGTTTCAGAGTGTGGAGGGAACGCCGTTACTCACCCTGCTGAAGGATCCGTACATCCTCGTCAGTGCAGGTGAGGCGACTTCACCAGGTTTGTTTAGTAAAAACTGAACGTCTGCAGGTAAATCTGTCCGAGCAAATGTTCACATTAACATTTGTTTCTGCTCCACGTCTGCGCATGAAGGAGCAGCAGCAGGTGTGAAAAGTCCTGATCGTGTTGTGACTCGTGTAAATCTCTGTGCGTCTGCAGGGTCTCTGTGCTTCGCCAACATGGGCGTGGCCATCCTGGAGCCCACTCTGCCCATCTGGATGATGCAGACGATGTGCTCCCCGAAATGGCAGCTGGGTACGTTTTTCTGCTCGGGTCTGTTTGTGCCGACGCTGTAACGCTTTTCCCCGAGCTGCTGCCGTCACAGTTGATTCTGATGGTGGGTCACGGCTGGGGTCACTGTGAGGGTCGGCCGGGCGCAGATGCTTTTCACTGGACGTCCAGCCCGGCTGTTTCTGCTCTGACTTCACCACAGAAGCTCAAAAATGAGGTTTTCTGAAGGTGACCCAGGAGTTTCCAACATGAAGGCCACACTGAGCGTGCTCCTCAGGGTGTTCTGCGGTCATTGAGGTCGTTCTCATGAAGTCGCCCCCGGGGTGAGACGTTCAGCGCAGACTTTGACGTCATTCGTGAGAAACAGCCTGAGCTGGCCCGAAGAGCCAGCACCATCTTCCCTCAGCACCAGTCTGTCTCAGCTCGGTCTCTCCGTGACTTCCCTCACATCCACTCAGCAGATATCCAGTTGAGGACTCGCTGGTTGGAGACATTAAAGGAGCTACCAGGACTTTGAGGAGCAGTTGCAGAACTGAGGTCTTTGTGACTGCACCTCATACGTTGACCCTAACAGGTGTGTGCTGTGTTGCAGGTATTGCCTTCCTCCCTGCCAGCGTGTCCTACCTGATAGGAACAAACCTGTTTGGTGTTCTGGCCAATAAGATGGGACGGTGAGTACTTCTGCATCTGACCACAAGAGAGGGTTTCTCAGGGTCAGGGGTCAGCCTCGGTCTGCAGAGACGTGAAACCTCTGCACAGGGTGAAGTATCAGACCTGGTGCTTAGACACCTTCAGACTCTGAGTGAGAGCTGACCTGGCAGAGCGTGTGTCAGCACCAATAAAACACTTTCATCATAAGAAACGTTATCCCGGCTCTGTTCAGAGGAGCGTTTCAAAGTGTTTCACAGGGATTAATGAGGCAAAGGAAAACCATATCGGAGCTGATCAGCACCTCAGAGATTAAGCTTACTTCTCCGGTTTTTAAGCTTTACATTGATCCGATCCTGCTGACAGATCCCTCGGTCCACACCACGTTTCCTGGGAATCTGTCCAGCGGCTAAATCAGCAGATTAGCAGATTAACTCTTCAGATCCAGTTCAGACCTGACGCTGAAGCTTTCTGGTAAACCAGCAGCTGTAAGAGGCTGATGTCTGTTTGTGTGTCTCCAGGTGGCTGTGCTCCATGCTAGGGATGTTTATCGTTGGCATCAGTCTGCTGTGTGTGAGTACGACATCATCTCTTTGTTTATCCATCTTCCTATGATTCATCATCATCTGTCAGTCATCGATCCTTTCATCCACCCAAACACCAAACAGTAACCCATCCGTCCAGCATTGGTTAATGTGGATCTGTGCAGCAGTGGGAGCAGGCGCTCCTCCTGACGCTCCGTCTGAACCCGGGGAGCCTCCCAGGAACCTGGTTTCCCAAAATAAGCTGGCATGCAGAGAAGAGCAGATTACATATTAGAGCCTCAAAGCTTCAAATGTTCCCATCGGGTGCTCTGTAAACTCTTCGTCTTCCACCGTGCACGCAGCATGAGCTTTCATAGATGACGAGTCCGTTTCTACCATCCACACCTGAGCGCACTTTTACTTTATTAGCCAGGTTACCTGTGCTGACGAGGATGCTGCCCAAACTAGCCCACCCTGCAGTGTTAGCTCCATCACCTCACTTTAAGAAGGTCCTGAGGTCAAATCCACCAGCTTCCTCCCACAGCCCAACGACCTCCCTGTTAGGATAATTAGTGGTTCTAAATGGATCACAGGTGTGAATGATCACCTCTGCTCTGACCTGTACACCTGGAACAGGCCTGAGAACCACCTGTGATCCTGATCTAAGCAGGATATAAACTGATGTTCATGTTCTGGGAAAGCCAACAGAACCCTCACTTCCTGTCATCCAACTAATCAGCATGATGAAAAGAGCCTTCATGTCAGGAAGCACACCTCGCGTTAAGCGTGATGTAACTGCGATGTTCGATGTGTGTTTCAGGTTCCCTTTGCCACCAGTATCTACGGCCTGATTGGACCAAACGGCGGTCTGGGATTCGCGATAGGTGACGTGTGAAATGTGTAACGGCATGTTGGGTCTGCACATCTGCAGTGTTTTTACTGAAACCATGAAATCAGTGACACCCTCTCACCTGTCCTGTGGTGCTTCAGGTATGGTGGACTCCTCCATGATGGCCATTATGGGCTACCTGGTTGATATCCGCCACGCCTCCGTCTACGGCAGCGTCTACGCCATCGCTGACGTGGCGCTGTGCATGGGCTTCGCCATAGGTACCACACTCACATTCGCACAGCAGAAAGGAAAAAGCCAATGATGATATTAAAATCTCCTCCTGTTGTTCCAGGGCCATCCACAGGTGGCGCTCTGGTCCAGGCCGTGGGCTTTCCCTGTCTCATGGTGTTCATCGGGGTCATCAACATCCTGTACGCGCCGCTCTGCTTCCTGTTGCGTAACCCTGCTGTCCGAGAGGAGAAAATGGTAAATAAAGCTCAGGGGTGGAGAAGAGAGTGCAGGCAGGGTGGAGCGGGTGGAGACGAGTGCAGTGAGATTGATTGGTATTCACTCCTGCATCGTGTGCGTGTGCGTGTGCGTGTGTGTTGCAGGCGATCATTGATCAGGAGTGTGTGATGCACAGGAAAAGCTACAACACAGAGAGCCGTGACTTTCCTCTGAGCGACTACAGCGAGGAGGAGGAGACGGAGGAGTGATGCGCACAAGCTCGCCAAAACGTCCACATCGTTATACGCCACCTTCGTGTCACCTTTGCACTTCCTGATCATCTAGTTGGGGGGGCTGTCAGTGATGTTTAGTTTAACTCTGACTCATGCTAAGCTACTGTGAGCGATCAGAATCAGCCGATGGTGGTTGAAGCGATCTGGATGTGAATTTCAGAATCTGTGTTTGCTGTTCTTGTGTTTCCTCCCACCTGCAGTCAAAGTGTTGAAACTGTACCTGTGTCTGACCTCTGACCTGTGTCACCATTAAAACCTGCCCTAACCTGGAGAGCAGCTGCTCACCTGTGTGTGCTTACCTGTCCATCACAGTGTCAGGCTCACAGAAGTGTGTGTGTGTGTGTGTGTGTGTGTGTGTGTGTGTGTGTGTGTGTGTGTGTGTGTGTGTGTGTGTTTGTGTTTGTTTTCATGCTTATCTTTCATTTCCTGACTTCTTGTTGCTCCTGAAAGGAACCCGGCGCTCCGTCAGCTGGAAAGGCAAACAGGAAGTGTCTGTGCAGCTCTCAGCACTTCACACGCAGCAGCGTTATCAGTGTCAGCTCAGATGTTTTGTAGTTCAGGCAGGAGGACATGCTGTCACTGTAAGCTGCTGACTCGGGTTCAGGACGTGTGTGGACCTCGAAGCCAAAGGTGAGGTCGGCCTGCTCGCGCCACCTTTTACCTGAAATCATCTCCACAGCTTCACTCTGACACGCTAAGCCTCAACGTTTCCTCACATTTCAACTCAAATCAGTGAAAGGAAGAATAATGTGGGGAGAGACGCCTCACTGCGTTACACTGCGCCCTCACAGGCTCGTGTGTGTGTAATTACATGCTGCGACAGCAGATCACAGCTGCTTCAAAACATTTCCTCCTGCTTTGAAATCTGAATAAACTCATGCAGAGCTGATCCCTGTGTGTGTGCGCTCATCAAAGGCGTGTTTGACTCTGTTTCTGATGTGGTCGTGCGTGTGTAAACAGGCAGGAAGTGCTTCACCTCGGTGTCTCTGACCCTGATTGATGGTAAATAACAGAAGAAAACATTTCAAATGTGCTGCTAATGTCCCCACAAACACGCCACGGCGTGCGCGGGTCTCTGATCGTCCCTCGTGCGCTGACATGCTTCCTCCTGAGAGTGAAGCGTGAGCTCACTGCAGTTATCTGAAACCTTTAATGACACTTCAGCTCGTTTAATGCGATGTTTCTGATGTTTCATTGAAACTAATCTGACATCTCATTAAGCACTTTAGCTTTTCCGGGCCCGCGTACGCTTCCAGCTTTCCCACCTGTGATTGTCATCACAGCTCAATCAGCCAATAAACATTTATTCCCTGTGAATGAACGACGATAACTCCACACCGAGATCTGACTCCAGCAGGCCGTGGGCAGAGAGGTGTGTCCCAACCAGCAGCTCTGTTTTCCCCATGTCCACACTCACATGAGGCCTGAAGCTGGAAGCTGAGCAGATCTCATGTGACAGCTCAGGTCAGCTGATCCAGTTACCTTCCTTTTACAATCATCAGTTTCTACACATCTCACACCTCCAGTAAGATATGAACTCTGTATTTATTTTGTTGTGAAGTTTAGATGTTCTCCTCGTGGGCTCTCCAGCTTTCCAAACAGGTGTGTGTGTCTAGATTTAAATAGTGCTAATAAAAATAAATAAAAGCAAAGCAAATATTTCTTACATCTTGAATAACAGCGTGTACAGCAGGACATTCCTTTTTTTAATATTCATAACAAAATTATTTAGTTTGAATGAGCAGGGTCACAGCGAGGGAAACATAAAAATGCGATATAATAAGGTGCAAACAGACATTCAACAATAAAGTTTGAGTTTCTAACAAGCCTGAAAGTGAATATTTGGTGTGAGCAGCTCTCTGTCGGCTCTGTGAGGATCTTCAGTTCTCCAGACTTCCTGAAGGACAGTCGAAGCTCTTTGGATGTTTCTGCCTTTTGTTGTGTTGTTTGTCAGAATGATCTCACACTGCTGCAGTCATGCTGAGCTCTGACAGACAGAAACTCTGTGTAAGGCCCAGGTGGACGATAGATGATAACAAGTAAGACTGGTTTCTGAGTTTCACAGCTGGGGTGGACAATGTTAAGCATCAGGCTTTCAAATGAATTAAAAGTCTGTCTTGGTCTTTCATTAATTAATAGGCTGGTGTGAAAAATTGCTGCCACACCGCCCCCTCGGCCTGTGCTTCGAGATTTCTGGTAGTTAGAATGACTCGGGGGTGTTGATTCATTTAAACTAACATAATCATCCTGCTGCAACCAGGTTTCTGTGAGGCAGAGTAAATCAATTTGTTGATCAATTATTAAGTCATGTACTAACAGAGACTTGGAGGAGAGAGACCTAATATTTAATAATCCACATTTCACTGTTTTACTCTTTGGTTCAGATGTGGATACTGTATTGTTCTTTCTTTGTGATTGTTTATGTTTAAGTTGTTTGTTGCTGGTTTTTAGTTTGTTTTTTGTCTTTTTCGAAGCTGACACAGTCTCTATGGAGATGGGTTTTGGGGGGTAGCAGGAGGAGAGAAGCTGCAGAGAGGCGTGTAGGACTGCAACTCTGCTTCCTGGTCCCAACTCTGGATAGTCATATTTTGGGGGTTTAATAAATTTGTCCATATTTCTAGAAATGAGAGCTGCTCCATCCAAAGTGGGATGGATGCCGTCTCTGCTAACAAGACCAGGTTTCCTCCAGAAGGTTTGCCAATTATCTATGAAGCCCACATCGTTTCTGGGACACCACTCAGACAGCCAGCAATTTAAGGAGAACATGCGGCTAAACATGTCACTCCTGGTCTGATTGGGGAGGGGACCAGAGAAAACTACAGAGTCCCACATTGTTTTGGCAAAGTTGCACACCGATTCAATATTGATTTTAGTGACCTCTGATTGGTGTAACCGGGTGTCATTACTGCCGACGTGAATTATGACTTTACTGAATTTACGTTTACCCTTAGCCAGCAGTTTTAAATTTCCCTCAATGTCGCCTGCTCTGGCCCCTGGAAGACAATTGACTATGGTTCCAGTTTAATCGGTTTGATGGTTTTTGTTTCCTTTTCAAATGATGTTCAGTCACTGTGATCTAAGAGGTTTGACTCCACCAATGACCATTGATCCTTAAACCAGTTCAATCAATCTGTTTGATCAGCTCTGCTGGAAATCTCACATCACTTATATTCAAACCAACCTGTCTAAAACCATCTCAGGTTTGTCTAAATCATAGCACGCGATGAATCAAAAATCATTTTTCATTGAAATGAATTGAATCTGACCTTGAATACAAGGAATCATAAAGAATTATGAATGTGTGTTTATTCACTGAGACCTTTACATTAGAAAGAGCTGCACCGCCCCACATGCTGCTGAGGATGTTTACTTTACTTTCACTTTTTAAAGACACACACAGGTCCATAGCAAATAAAATATATACATGCATAATACATGAGGAAGAAAAGAAAATTTAAAAAAATCCCACAGTGTGACACAATAACATAAAGGCTAGGAGGCCAGTGGCTCCATAACTTGAATAAAACCAAACTGAAGTTAGTGCAGAGAGGTTTCTGGAGTCCTTTACCCCACACATACAACTGTGCCTCGGCGTGACAGGGAGCCACTCCAACACTAACAAACATTTGCACTGCTCCACCTCGGCAACTTGAGCATCAACCTCATTCCATCATTATACACACTGCAGTGAGTTTCTGCATGCTGCTTTCTCTGCAGCTCTTCCACAGATGAGCAGTGTACACTGGATTTGAAGAGTCCACACCTCCAAAAAAAACCCCAGAATCCCTCGAAAATAGAAATTAAAGATCCAAACATGGAAAATAAAACTTTTTTCGACCTTTCACTGTCCCATGTTTGGTCCAAACGGTCAGTCTCAGAGCCCGTCTGATGCTTGTGGGGCTGCAGTCGGCACCAGTAGTGCCCTTAATTTGGGTCGAGGATCATCCAGTGTGTTGACGGACAGCCAATTGAGCAAAGGTGTTTCCTTTGTTTTCTCCTTTAGGAGATGAGACACTGGAGTGTCCTATGATGGAAAGGAGCTGATCATAACCCCACAGCTGAACTCTGAGCAGCTTTGAAACTTTGATCAGGTCAGCACATAGCCTGTGAGGGGCTGTGTGCTGACCTGCTGCTCTCTGGCAGGTAGCTCCATGCCCTCCTGGGTTTTAATTGCACCTTAGAACACACATACATCAACACTACAATGAGCGGGCGGAGGGAGGTTTTGGAGTCTTCTCTCACCCCCGTTATCTGCGACCTGCTGGAGCGGGGGGGCTGGGAGGAGGAGTTGGCCGTCCGATTGGGGTCTGGAGTGTGGGGCCTCCCTGCTGCTGCGGAGTAAAGAAAAGAGAATTTGATCATTAACTTGATCATGTTTGTTAATTTAACATTAACAAACAATTAACAGCAGCCTTCTAAACGTGCTTTATACTGTAAGGTAAAGACCCTGTAATCATACAGAGGAACCCAAACAATCACATCTAAGCGAGCACTTGGAGACAGTGGGAAAGAAAAACTCCCTTTTAACAGGAACCTCTGCACCTGCCCCAGCCTTGCCGATGCTCCTCACCACATCTCTAACTCATTTCTGTTGGTCGTATCCTCAATCTCTGTTTTTCTGTCTCCACCCACCGCTCGGGTGGGGGCGAGAACGCAGCCTGACCGGTGAGCTGACAGCTTCTGGTCACTTCTGGCTCTGAAAGCCAGCATGTTGGCAAAAACTCTAAAGATTCAGAACTCTCAGAAGCCAGTGAGTGAAGTCTGGCTGGTTTCCAGTGACGGTCACTCGTTTCACTCTGATGATGGACACAGAGGTGACTACCCCCCTAGTTCTTCTTTGAAACAGCCTGTCTGCAGGTGTCCTGCTCCTGTCTGCAGACCCAGGAGGGCTCAGACCTCATTTACATGGGGTTACCACGCCCCCTGCAGGAGGACAGCAGAGCACAGGTCAGCATGCAGCTGTCAGCTCAGACAGTGATGATGCATTACCCTAGCTGATCTCATGATATCAGTGATACGAGTAGAGCAGTCAGCTGGTGTCACGGCTCCAGCAGACCTCAGTGTGTTTGCTTCGGGATGCTGAGTGCTGTGTGTGGAGTAGAGCTCGAGCTGAATTCTGTTTCCCAGCACGCTCCTGCAGCCAGAGCTCCCCTGAGGCCTTCACCTCCTCCTGGGCCTCGTGCTCCTCAGGGTGAGCTCCATCTCCAGAGCTGCTGGTAGCCTTCATGTTTCTGCCAACATGTTGGTGTGTGTGGCTCAGAGCACAGGGGAGGTCTTTGGATAACGACAGAGACTCACCAGGAGTATTAGCACTGACCTGAGATCAAAACGTTAGCAGAAACCCTGCTCCTGAGCGTGCCCCTGTTATCATCATGAGTAGAGCACATGAGCAGAGGAGACCCTTCCCCTAAAGGAAGGGCCTCCTCCTGCAGGACTCTTCTGGGGAGGAGGAGCTCCTCTAACAGCCTGTGAGCAGCAGCAGCACTCAGATCTTTAACCCTCTCTGCTCCGTGAGCTCAGCAGTGACAGCAGCTGATATTTTTTTATTAAATGTTCTTTAAGGTGGAATTCAGTTTGAGTTTACTAACTTTATAAAGTTACACGGAGGTTTTATTCATGTGTTTATTTATGCATCTTGTACAGACTCAGAGCTGCAGGTCGCCGTCTCTTTAAAAAGCCCCTCCCCCTCAGGGGTTTCATCTCAGGGGTGGGGCTCACTGAGCTTTTCCTGGTCCCTGTTGGACAGAGGTGGACTGTGATTGGCTGGGAGGAAGATTTCCTGTGTTGATTCAAAGAGGAGGAGAGGAAGAGGAGTTTGTAACGGAGGAAACAGGAGCAGATATGGTTACTGTGAAGTGACAGAGACGAAGAGGAGAAGCAGGAGGAAGAGGAGGTCAGCAGCTCCCGTGGAGGACAGACCAGACTGATCAGAGAGCAGTAAGTACAACAACAACTCGTCCTTATACTCAGAACAGGGTATCTGTGATGTCCCATGATGCACTGCAGAGGAAACAAACCGGTGTTTCTGACTCACAGAAACATCTGTGGACAGAAGACAAAGATTTCACCACGTCTGAATCCTTCAGAGCTCCCAGACTTCCTTGGATCAGAGGCATGACTGATGTTACTGTCGTCACCACACAGCGTCCTGTGAAGCTTCCTATCTAAGTCTGAGCCCAGGACTACACCTGGTGCTCAGTTTCAGCAGGTTTTACTCTGAGCTTCATTCACCTCAATGCTTCTGAAGCAAACACAGATGTATTGGGGGACACCTGCACTTCAGACACTTTAACATGCAGAGGAATTGAGCTACCAACCTTCTCAATAGTAGACAGCCTGCTTTACCTCCACAGGAAACTCATACTTGGTATTAAATATGTGTGGAACAAACTGAAGACTGTCAGCTTCTTTTCTTCCCCCACATGAGGAAACTCTGAGGAGGGCGTGTCAGGCAGGACAGGGTGGGGAGGAGGAGGTGCGGGGTCGAAGCAGAGCTGCAGGGGAGTTAGCTCATCCTCCACAGGATGTCCTCCACAGAGCCGCGACAGCAGATCATATAAATATTATTGACCATTCGAGTTTGACTTTGTAAAACTAAAGCTAACGTGGATCCGTCTGTTTGATCAAACTTTATGTCCACGCTTCCTTTCTCTCTCTCTGGATAGCACAGAAGACTTGTTATTGACAGCTGTAGGTGATCATGTGGTCTCGGTTCTCCTAGACTGAACTTGGACACGGTGGATACAGTATTTTACTATCTCACTTGGAACACTGTGCAGTGGTCTAGGTCTTTCCTGGCAGCTTAGTCTCATGTGGGGCACCTCAGGGATCAATACTTGGACCTCTGCTTTTGTCCCTTGGCTTTGCTCTATCTTTAGAAGGCACAAAATTATTTTCCATTTATATACAGATGATGCAAAGGTTTATATGCACCTCAAAAAGAAAAATGACTATTCCAGGTGCAAAATAACTGTCTTGAGAAAGTGAAAGCTTGGTTGTCTCTTCATTATAAAACTTTTCACAAAAACAGAGGTTTGTTCTTTAGGGCCGGGTGTCACTGGTCGGTCCTTTCCTGTGGACCCTCTGGCACTGTACGGAAAGCTCGCTGTCACCAATTTGGGTTTTAGATGGACAGTGTTTAACCTCCTAAGACCCGAACTCTTCCACAGCATGCATTTTTAATTTCTCTTTGATATTTGGGCTGATTGGGATCTTTTTTTTTTTTACCTAATTTTTGTTTCTAAGAAAAACGAGAGCCACATATGAGGATATTCGTTTAAAATTTCGATAGAACAGTAGCAGCATAATGTCCTCGTCAGTGGATATCAGGCCCTTGTAGAGCAAAATTGAGTATTTTGGTCTAAATGACCCAAAATGTGATGTCCACGGTGTGGACGCAGGTCCTAGGAGGTTAAGGTTTGACAGTCAGGTGAGAGGAGCAGCTTTTTTCAGCTCGCCAAAATAAAACCCATGTTGTCAAAGGAGGTTTTTAGAACGGTACTCCATGCTTTTATTACAACTCGGCTGGATTATTGTAACTCGTTGTATTTTGATGTTAGTCCGTCATCCTTGTCACGTCTTCAGCTGGTATAAAATGCAGCCGCACGGCTTTTAACTGGTATGTGGAGAGGTGAGCATATTACTCCTGTTTTATCCTCAATACACTGGCTGTCTGTGCATTTTAGAGTTCATTTTAAAATTCTTTTAAAATTTGTTTTTAAACCCTTAAAAGTCTCCCCCACACCGCCTCTCTGAGCTGCTGCACCTGCACACCCCCTCTGAGTCTCTTAGATCAGCTGACCAGATGTTGTCGGACGTGCCGAGGACACATCGGAGGCTTTTGCAGTTGTGGCTCCCAAATTGTGGAATGCACTGACTACAGATTAGAAAGGCCTCCTCACTCCATGTTTTTAAATCTGGTCTGAAGACCCACCTGCACGCTTTGGCTTTTAACCCAGCACAGAAATGTTCATTTTATTTGGGTTTTATTGTTTTTCTGATGTCGGTGCTCTACAGTGTTAATGTTATTGTATTTTTATTTTTAGTGTTTATATTTTTTCTTATTCTATGTTCAGCACTTTGGTTAGTGATAGCTGTTTTTAAAGTGCTTTATAAATAAAGTCAGCTTGGCTAAAAGTTTTATTTTGAAGCAATTATTTTTTTAAGGTCAATATATTTGTCCTGGATCTTTTATTGTGAAAATTAGACATGGTCGTGATCAACAGTTTTTTATTTTGAAACTTTCACGTTTTAATACAGATTCAGTGATAATCAGAGTCAGGTGACATCACACACCTGTGTGTGTGTGTGTGTGTGTGTGTGTGTGTGTGTGTGTGTGTGTGTGTGTGTGTGTGTGTGGTGCAAATCAACATCCTGATTGGCTGCCATCTTTCCCTCTCAGGCCCATGTGACCACTGAGCTGTTGCAGGATGAGCAGGATGCAGAGTGAGCTTGAGGGTCGCCTTGACAACCTGCTGTCACGCATCGCCGCAGAGACACAGGAGATCAAAGAGCTGGAGCAGCAGCTGACCGACGGTGAGGAGAAATCAGACCAATGAGAGAGCGGCACTCTGACTGGAGCCCTCTGATTGGTATCCGGTTAATAAATGGACCCCGGATTCTCGTCCTCAGGTCAGATTCTGGCTAACGAGGCCCTGCAGAGGGAGCTGGAGGAGGTGATCTCTGGACTTCAGGAGTACCTGCGAGGACTCAGGGAGCAGGTACAAACACACCTGATGAACCGGGGAAACGCCGTGATTATTGTCTATCGCTGGCATCATCCTAGTAATGATAATGTTTGTGTTCGGGACTTCGGAGCGAGAGAGCTCCAGTCCGTAGGTGGCGCTCTCCACCTTGTCCAGAATGGGCGGGGCTCTGTTTTTCCTTTGGAAGGTTTGATGGAAGGGCTCGAGTTGCTGATGCAGCGCCACTTGTAGATTTTTTTACAGGATTGTATTGTAGTGAAATATCTTGCTGTGAGCATCACTTCACAGCACCACAAGCCACTTTACGGTACTCCAAAAAGTTGATTCTGTTTATCTTGAAGTAGCGTTTTCAGTGGGAGAAATCACCTGGATGAGTGACGAAACGTTACTCCCACTGAAAACGCTACATCCAGATGAACAGAATCAACTTTTAGTTACCTGGATACTGAGGATGCATCAAGACATTTTAACCCACTTTAGCAAGGACTGCCTAATGCTTGTACGTCAGCATGAGCAAACAGCGGATGGCGGATTACAGGAACCACCTGAGATTCAGCCTCAGATGCCGACAGAACAGGATTACTCCTAAAAGTCTGCAAATGAGCTCTTCAGTTAAAGGCTTCCGGGCTACAAAAATCCTCCAGAAGGCACAGCATCAGCTGCTTAATGAACAGGCGAGGCAAACAAATTTTACCATCAACGTGCTAAAATCTCAAGAGGAGCGTATCTGACCGAGACTGACAATGCTTCTAGATGAGAATACTCTTAACTTCTTTGACTCTTTGACTTCACTGAGAAGGTTCGTCTAGCACAGCACAAGAAGTCTAAGACCAGGCAACAAATGAAGTTTGACTTACTTGTTGTACGTCGGAAACCACCGCAAAATACAGAGAGTGTCCTCAGCGGCCAGAAGAGAGAAGGATGCGACACCGAGGATGTGGACAAGTGGGTGAAGAATTTGTCTGACAGACAGATCACCCAAACAGAGAAAATCATCCTTGCTAAAGGGCTGAATTTTGCTGTCACACTGAGACAAATCCCGCCAGTGGAACCGATCACAGCCACAGAAACAACAATTTGAAACAACAATATTGCAGAAATGGAAGCAGACCAACTACGGACGAAAGTTTCGGCCTGTCTCAGCAATGCAAAGCCCCCAGCATCCAACATCACCATGGAGGAGAGCAAGGCACTCACATCACTTAGTGATGACAACAACATTATCATCTTTCCGGCAGACAAGGGTAGGTGCACAGTATTGCTAAACCAGAAAGACTATCATGAGAAGATTTTGTCACTACTCAGGGATGAAAATACTTATGAACCCCTGAAACGAGACCCAGGAAGTAGCTACAGGAAGAGGGTGATAGACTGTCTGAAGCAGTTAGAACAAGACAAGGCTATCGACCAGACATCATACCACAGGCTACACCCAGGGGAAGCTACACCAAGCCAGTATGGTTTACCGAAGATACACAAACAGGGTGCACCTTTAAGACCGACTGTCTGCATGATCAACTAGGTCACCTATAACATCTCCAAGCTTCTGGCTTCGATCCTCAACCCGTTGGTAGGCAGCTCTGAACACCACATCCAGAACACCCTGGATTTCGTTGAGAAGGTGAGAGATGTCATCATGGAGGCAGATGAAACCATGGTCTCGTACGACATTACATCTCTCTTCACCATCCCAGTCACGGAAGCGTTGGAGATAGTTCGTAAGAGATTACAGGATGACCCCAACTTCAGCAACAGGACTGCTCTCAGCATCGACCAAGTGTGTTTGAACTGTGTCTTCATTCCACCTGTTTCACATACAAGGGTCAGTACTACCCACATAGCACACAGGTCTGGCACAGATCTGGTGTCAAGCCGGCACTGCTGGCTGACTTCTGGCATTGTAAGTGGTATGTCATCCAGATATGGGCCAGGCCTGGCATAGATGGCACTGTTTATGTGATGGCATGCCACATCTGGCCTGTTTGTGGTTTGGTTTATGTGGCCCAGGCCCATAGAAAACAGGTCTAGCCTGGATCCGGCATCAAGCTGGCACTTCTGACTGACTGGTGTTATGGCAGGGTGTATGTCAACCAGATGTGGGCCAGGTCTGGCAATGATGGCACTATTTATGTTCCTGTTTTTCTATTTTAGTTAGAAGATCCAAATGCCATGTTGCAATACTATACTTCTATGGTAGCCAACATTTCAAATGCAGGTTTGACTGGTTTGTGAGTGTAAACTTTATCCAAAACCTAGTGACGGTTTACTCATGTTTACCACTGAGTGGCTTTTGCTCTGGAGGTAGAGCAAGTCACCTACTGATCGGAAGATTAGTGGTTCAATCCCTGGCTCTTCCAGTGAAGAGTGTGAATGTGTATGAATGTAATTAGAAAGCATTCAGTTTAGAGAAAGTGTGTAAATGTGGCATGTTGTATAGAGCACTTTGAGTAATCTGGGAGAGTAGAAAAGTGCATATAAAAATCAGTCCATTCAGTTTCTGAACAGAGTTTCGTCATGTTACTTTTGCACTATTATGTTCGGGCACATGTTGTTATTACATGGCTTGATTAAGGTACACATTAGGCTGACATCTGGGGCCAGAGCTGAAACTGTTCTGGGCCAGCACAGGGCCAGCAGTGTGTCTGCAACTGGCCTGTGGCTGCAAACAACTTACACATCTGGTTTTCCAGAGGTGACCCACACATGGGCCAGCACGAGGCCAGTTGCAGACACACTGGTGGTCCTGTGCTGGCCCATGTGTGGGCCACCTCTGGCAAACCTGATCTGGGCCACCAAAGGGCTGTCATTCTTTGCGGTATGTGGGCCATGTGTAAGCACATTGTGTGGGCCAGATCCGGGCTATACCAATTTTGCTATGTGGGTACAGACAGAAACATGGGTGTGCCATGGGTTCCCCAGTATCACCCATTGTGGCCAATTTGTGCATGGAAGAAGTGGAAGATCTTAATGACCTTGTAGTACCATAACCTTGTAGTACCATATCACCCTATTAGAGCACTTTGCTCTCGCACTGCAGGGTTACTTGTTGTTCCTAGAGTATTTAAAAGTAGAATGGGAGGCAGAGCCTTCAGTTTTCAGGCCCCTTTTTGGTGGAACCAGCTTCCAGTTTGGATTCAGGAGACAGACACTATCTCTACTTTCAAGATCAGGCTTCAAACTTTCCTTTTTGCTAAAGCATATAGTTAGGGCTGGACCAGGTGACCCTGAATCCTCCCTTAGTTATGCTGCAATAGACGTAGGCTGCCGGGGATTCCCATGATGCATTGAGCTTTTCCTTTCCAGTCACCTTTCTCACTCACTATGTGTTAATAGACCTCTCTGCATTGAATCATATCTGTTATTAACCTCTGTCTCTCTTCCACAGCATGTCTTCATCCTGTCTTCCTTCTCTCACCCCAACCAATCACAGCAGATGGCCCCGCCCCTCCCTGAGCCTGGTTTCTTCCTGTTAAAAGGGAGTTTTTCCTTCCGACTGTCGCCAAAGTGCTTGCTTATAACGGGTCATATGATTGTTGGGTTTTTCTCTGTATCTATTATTTTAGGGTCTACTGTACAATATAAAGCGCCTTGAGGCGACTGTTGTTGTGATTTGGCGCTGCATAAATAAAATTGAATTGAATTGAAAACAGGGCTTTACTATCCTACCCTGGAACACCACCAATTCATTGGTTCAGGTATGTGGATGACACCTGGGTGAAAATCAAATCTCAGGACGCACCACATTTCACAGATGACATTAACTCGGTGGACCGACACATCAAATTCACCAGGGAGGATATGAACAGTGGCAGGTTAGCCTTCTTAGACTGTGAGATTTCCATCAGTAATGGGGGACATCTAAAAGCTGACATGTAAACCTACACATACAGATCAGTATTTAAGGTTTGACTCTCATCATCCACCGGAGCACAAACTGGGTGTCATCAGAACGCTACAACACAGAGCGAACACCATCCCCACTGACACAGCAGCCAGGGAGGCAGAAGAACATCAAGAAGGCCCTGAGTAAATGTGGTTATCCCAGCTGGACTTTTGTCAAAGCTGGAAAGGCTCCTAAAGAAAGCTCCAGTAGATCCAGGAGAGAAGGACAACCGCTGTCCAGCCGAAAACCTGTAGTGATCCCGTACGTGTCAGGAGTATCGGAGCAACTGAGATGCATTTTTTCTAAACACCGGGTCTCTGTGGCTTTTAAACCCCAAAACACGCTGCGCCAAAAACTGGTCCAGGATCGGGTCCCCGACACAAACAGAGTAACAGTGTACGCTGTTAAGTGCAGGAGGATTGGCAGGATTTATACATCGGGGAAACCAAACAACCTCTGGCTACAACACAGAAGAGCCACCTCGTCAGGCCAGGACTCTGCAGTCTATTTACACCTACAGGCCAGTGGACACTCTTTCAGTGATGAGGATGTTCACATCCTGGACAGGGAGGAACGCTGGTTTGAGGGCGGAGTCTTTCCCTTTCATTTATGTGAAAGGCCCCCTCCTCTGAATCGAGGAGGGGGCCTAAGGGTACATCTGTCACCATCTTACAATGCTGTGATTGCAGCCATTCCCCAACTGTCTGTGAAAGGTACTCATGGCCATTGATCAGTGGTTGCTGATCAATGGTCATGAGAATTTGCATAATCATGATGAATGAACTGACCTCCCAGCCCATTGTTCCTTCAGTGGGTTTCAGTCATTATGCAAATGTCCTGTTTATAAGATTGAAAACTGCAGTCAGCTGAGACAGAAAAAGTCACCTGGATGATGACAAAACGTTTCTCCCACAAAACGCTACGTCCAGATGAACAGAATCAACTTTTGGATTTTATTTACTTACCTGGATGATTGAGAATGCATCAAAACACTTTACGGTACCTTCCACTTTGATTTGGGGTGTGAGGCAAGCAGCTGCCCCCTGGTAGCATCACCTGCAGCCATCACAACCTCCTGATGTCTGTCTGATGAGCGCCATCGAAGGATGGCATCCTGTCCTAACCAACCAATCAGCACACATTGGCAGAACGCTAATACAAAATGGTCCACTGCGTCCGTTCACAGAGGACAGTGTCAGAGCCCCCTGCTGTGCCGCCGATCCATATGCTTACTTAATGGTCGATGGCCCAGCTGCACCCACAGCACGCCCTCTGCTGGCTTATTCACCCAAGAGCTGCGATGAATAAAAGCATGCTCACGAGGAAGCGAGGCTGACGCCGTCACGTGGCTCACTGGTTTCTGAAGCCCTCAGGTTAACGTTTCCTCCAGTGCCATCTTGGTTGCAAACTAGCAGATGTGATGTGGAGGGGCGGATCTGACTAAAAAGACGAGTAACTAGAAGTCATTAGCCAATCAGCATGCAGATTGAAGTCACATGATCAAAATGTAAAGATTGAATTTGACTTTGTATCAAACTGTTGGCAGAGGTCAGAGTTCAGAAGGCTGGTTTCTCATACTTCTATAGAACAGGAAGTGTCGCCATCTGGTGGCCATCAGAGATAACGCAGGTTTTCCACCCTGGCTTCATTTTTACCTCCTGCGGTCATGAACATGTGCAGTCTAACTACTGATGAATCTGGTAAATGAAGAGTGTGTGTGTGTTTCAGGCTCATTGCTCTCAGCAGCAGGTACACACTCTGCAGGCTGAAAATCTGAGTCTGCAGCTCCACCTGGAGGAAGCTCAGAGGCACTGCACACAGCTGGAGGACTTGGCCAGGTCTCACACACAGGTGAGTGTGTTATTTTGCAGGTGTCACTGTTTAACACGCCCACCTGACTGCCTGAGGGTCTGTCTGTGTTTCAGAGCATGTCTGTCCAGCAGGGGGAGCTGTTTGCACTCAGGATGGAGGTGCAGGCTCTCAGGGAGAGACAAGTGCAAAGCAACAGACACCAGGCACAGCTGGAGGTGGAGCTTCAGCAACTGAGGGAGGAGCTAAGCCAGAAGGTGCCGCTGGGACAGGTACGTGAATGTCTGCAGGTCACTCAGAGCAGAGCAGCAGGATTTCAGCCTAAACAGCCTCTGAGTCATGTGACCTGTGATCACGTCTTCATTAAATCAGCCCAGAGCTCAGGTGTGTTTCATACATGCTTTTACAGACAGGTGAGCCTGCACGCTTCATCAGGTAACCTCCCCAACAAGACCACAACATCAGCCTGAGTCTGACAATTGAACACAAACAAGCATACACTCACACACACACTCACACACACACAGTCTTGTCTTGTCTCCAGTCCTGCTCTGATGTAACTGGACGTGGGCTCGTATTGATCAGATATTGGTAATACTGATGATGCCCACACATCAGACACAGAGGTGAAGCAGGGCTCTCGTCTGTCTGCAGGAAGACGTCCACAGACTTCCGGCTCAGCTCTCAGGTCCAGCGGAGGAGCGGCAGGAAGATGAATCCCGGTCTGAGGCGAGCAGGTCGGTGTTTCTTCCTGCTTTGTCACCGTGGTCATGTGACCTGCTCACACCGCAGTGAGCTAACAGCATCATCCATGCCTCGCTGTGAGGACCGCTGCGACCTATTTCTACACAACGTTGTTTTCATCAGCATCAGCTTTACGAATACATTTGTACCTCAAAAAGTTTGATTACAATGGCTTTGTGGGGCTGCAGTCTGAGACTAGAGATGTGGACCCAAAACGATGCATCCCTGTGCTTGCTACAAACAGCCCGGCTTCAGGCAAGCTCGAGGCCCAGGCAGGATCCAGGCCTTGAGGCTGAAACCCGAAGTTGAGCAGAACAAAGAAGTGGACACAACCCCAGGAGCGCAGAAAGGCAAGAATTGGGGGAGATAAAGAAGAGAAGATGGAGGATGACGAGGTGTTGAAAGACTGTCAGCAGGCTGCAGACACACTGATGTCTTTATGCTGAACTGCTTAAAACTTAACCAAGTCGACGAGAATGGGATTTGAATCGACGACGATGGGCTTAGCAGTCCATCGCCTTAACCACTTGGCCACATCGTCCCTGCACAAGCGTGTCTCTGTGGAGGACAGCATGACTTCATGAAGACATAATGAGTCCATCTGCTGGATTGACCTCTCCAGCTGATCCTCGAGCATCAAACACGATGTCTGCAGTTCAGATTTGGACGTCAGCCTCACGTCACGTGTCTCAGACAGCGCTCTGAGCTGTTTCATACTCACAGTACGCTGAGCGTGTGCGCGATCAGGCTTCACACAGACGAGGTGGCCGAGTGGTTAAGGCGATGGACTGCTAATCCATTGTGCTCTGCATGTGTGGGTTCGAATCCCATCCTCGTCGGCTTGAGTGAGTTTTATGGAGTTCAGCATGGAGACATCAGCGTGTCTGCATCCTGCTGAGGAAAACAACGTTGTGCAGAAATAAGTCATAAAGAAAGGACGTCGGAGAAGGAAATAAAAAATTAAATCAAGTCAGAAATATAAAAATAAACTCTGGAATAAAAACAACAATAGAGTCTTCAGTCCTGATTTTTGTGTCTTTTGATCATCGCAGTGAGGCGTGGATGATGCTGTCAGCTCACCGCGACATGAGAGTGAGCGGGTCACATGACCACGGTGAGACAGGAGGAAGAAAGGGGCGTGGTTAACAGCAACTCATTCAACTTTGGGGGATTTTTCTTACCTGGATGATCGATGATGCATCCAGAAATAGTAATAAATCATAAATAATTCTCTAATGACATTTAAGAAGCCATGTAGTTAACTATAAAGTGAATAAATGATGTCTAAATAAAACTACAAAAAGAGTTCATATAAATACAAACTTCCATGTGTTGTGATTGTGAAATAAAAGCTGGAATAAATCTAAAGATGTGAGCGTGTTTTCATTCTCAGCTCACAGTTCTGATCCAAATCCAGCCCACCTCGGCTGTTCGTGTGCTTTTCATATGAATTCCTCTAGCTGACCTCTGACTTCTCGTCCCGTCAGGCCGAACCTCACACTGCCCAGATGCTGGCATCAGCGCTCTGGGACCATCCAGCAGACCAGGACCACCATGGCTCACAAGCACAGCCAGGAACACATGAGCAGACCGCAGGCCCGGCTGGAAGCCCGGCTGGACCGGGACCAGGTGGAGCCCTTTGAGGAGCCAGAGGAGGAGGTGCAGAGGAGTCAGAGCAGGCACAGACTCCTGCAGAACAGTCTGGTGGGTATCACAAAAACAGCTCCTTCCAACATCAAGACATCAGCTGACGACTCTCACGTTTATTGTTTTGGCGGGGGGGGGGGGGGGCATGGATGTTTGTGTCTGTGTGTGCCTGTATGTCTGTGTCTATATGTCAGGTTGGGTGTCAGGCGCCACCTCTCTGGGGACACCTCAGGCCCTCCAAGGTTTGGAGGCCTATCTCCTCCCACCACCACTTCCCCTGCCGGTGGCGGACTCCCTCAGACATCGGTGCGTTGGTGGTTCTTTGTGTCTGGGGATGGGCGTCACACACCGGCTCACTCCTTGGCGGCCGCTTATCGGGGCCTGGAGTCTGGGGCTCGGTCACTCAGGCACGGCTGGCTGCCGGCGGAGCTCACGGGCGCGTCACTGCAACTCCCCCTGGCTTCTGCTCCGCGGCTGCTGAGTGAGCCCTCATCTGGGACTCTCCTCAGCTCTTTCTGGGACAGTGGCGCGGCTGCCCCTCTGTTGGTCTTCCTTGGTCTCTTGTGTTCTGGGGGCCTCTGGATGTCTGGAGTTTTGATCTCCTCCATACCTGCTTCATGCCCTGGAGGACGGGGCTGTGGCCCCCCACACCCTCTAGCAGATCATTACATGAAGGAACCTTTTAAAAACAAGCGCGTCCATGCTCACAGGTGTACACACGGGTGATCACACCCACAAACTACACCCTTTTTGGCTCCTACCTCAAAGCACACTGTGTTCTGTTGATCTTATGTGCTGCACAATAATGTTTAACATTTAGTATTTACTGTCATATTCCCATATATCATTGTGATGTTGTTTATTCTATTACTCTTGTTCTCTTCTGCTTGCTTTCTTTTTTCTTTCTCAGCAGGGGATCCAGGTGATCCATATTTGTATCTTTTGGCTGTTTGTTTTGTTGTTTTGTTGTTTTTTGCCCTTTATCCCCGTCCCTCTTCTCCGCTGTTTTACTTTCTCCCCAGTCATGTCTGTCCCGTGTGTAGCAAGTGAAAATAAAAGAAAATAAACAATAAAAGTAAAGGTGAATCAAATAGACCATTACGGCAAGGCTGGGATGGTCCATTTGGTAAAGAGCACAATGGATTAGCAGTCAATCGCCTTAACCTCTCGGCCACCTGGTACAGGGACTCTGGCTTCACCTCATGCTGAGTCTGAGCTCTGATGGCAGTGTGCTCGATGCCCGCCTGCTCCGGCAGACTGGAGATATCCTGTCCAGCTGCAGAGCTTTCCTCAAGGAGCCGTTGGAGTCTCAGAGGGCAGTCGGGTTCAGCAGCACCGTGAGTCGAATGTGTGCAGCTGTTTACTGCCCATCCAAACCTGCCGTGTCCTCCAAACCCGAGAGTCTCGAGTCCACGACACTGCAGAGCTGCAAGAGTGCGAGTTTCCTGTGATCTTCTGCAGCTGCAGCACAAACTTCATCACTGTTTCAACAACAAGGCTGCAGCGTGAAATATAAGACATGTAGAGTCCATCTATCACCCACCGGCTCGCTCATGCTGAGAGAGAGCACTGCAACATCTGTGCTAACAGCCCGCAGGCTCAGCACTCGGTCAGCAGCCCATCTCAGCCCGCCTTGCGGCATGGAGGAGGTGGCTGAGAGCTGAAGCCAATGAACCGCCAGTCCTTTGTGCTCTGCACACGTGGGTTTGACTCCCATCCTTGTCAGGGTGGTTCAGAGTTACGAGCTTCAGGATGTCCTGACTCCCGAGTGATGCTGGCTTTGTTAGAGCAGACAACAGTTAGCTTGCAGTTGTCTGATCTGTTTCCTCCTTGAACGTCTTGACGCAGAGTTTTTATTTATGGCGTCCTTCGTCATAACCAGGTTATTTTTTTCATTTCTGCAGATGATGAAAGACTTTTATTTTGAAATCCACCTTTGTCTGTAAATGAGTTTCCACTCGGTCTGTTTGAGGTCATCATCAGGATGATCTTTGGATGAGCTTTATTTAAACTGCTGCAGGTGAACAAACACATGACCCTAAAACAAAATTGCGTCAGACGATCTCTAATCTCATTCTGACACTTCCTGTTCTGTGCCCCAGCTGCGCTCACAGAGCGACGCCCACCAGAGGAGCCTCGGCCACCTCAACAGGAAGTTACGGCAGCTCAGCAGGTCCACGCACAACATCGACCAGCTGACTGTGGAACAGCTGAAATTCACCATCGAACTGCTGAGAGCGCTGAACCAGCTGCTGCACACACAGGTGCGCGCACACATACACACACACTTTTATATGTGATGCAACTAACAAACCTCCAGGGGGTGCTGTTTTTACACGACAGTCTGGCTGTCGTCAGGTTTTCTCACCTTCTGTTTGGTTTTGTTTCATCTTTTGAGGTTTTTACGCCGTTTTTAGACTCTGAGATTTTCCGTGAATACCTTTAATCGCTTAGAAGGAGGCCTGCTGTGTTTGACTTCCTCTCAGGAATCTGTGGACGGAGACGCTCACTGGGACCAAGACCTGCGATCCCCCAAGGCCGAGCCATCTGAGGCTCGCAGGCTAAAGCTGGACCGGGTGAGAAGCAGGACTGGAACCAGGACTGGGACCGGTGCTGAGGATGGGGGACGGTGGTTTGTGCATGCTGCACTCAGTGTGAGTCTTCCTGCACAGTGCTACTCATCACATCACAGATCACTGTGAACTAAACAAAGAGCTCTGCGGGGAAGACGACAGTAAGGACGTGTGAGGTGGTGATAGGCGTGCAGTGTAGACCGCTTCCTGTCTGATTCGCTGTCAGTGCTGAAACGTTTGAGCTGGTGTGCAATCAGAAGGTTACATATGGGTGACAGCTTGTGCTGAAGTGCACTGTCGCCCTCTTTAGGTTGGAGGGTGTAAATGAATCCACAGAATCGCTTCAGTCTGATGACGTGTTTGAAATCATCAAAATAAATTTAAATGTAGCTCAGCTGCTTCAAACCTCACGCCGGTCTGATACTGAACTGATAACAGTGTGTGTGTCTGCAGGGAGGCAGGTGTGTGTGTGACCACAGTGAAGCAGAGAAGAAGAGGCTACAACTGGAAACCAGAGAGCTGCGACACACACTGAGACAGCACAGGTAACACACACAGACATGGATACACACTGCTCTGGGATCAGGGTTTAGGATCAACGCTGAGAGGAGCTGAAGCCCCGACAGCAGAAAGGACGATCCAGCAGATGGACTCATTATGTCTACATGAAGTCCTGCTGTGTCCTCCACAGGGACACGCTCATGCAGGGACGAGGTGGCCGAGTGGTTAAGGCGATGGCCTGCTAATCGTGGGTTTGAATCTTATCCTCATCGGCTTGGTGGAGTTTTAAAAAGTTCAAAGTGTTGGGCTCAGAAATGAATCCTGGACCTCAGGAAGATGTCAGTGATGAAACAGTTAAAGATGTGAACATCAAAATTATTAACGAATAAATACAGAGAAATCAGGATGTTCACCTCTGCTGAGGTTTCTGATTTTTACAGGCTGTTACCAAAACTCATTCAGGTTATTTGATGTGCATGTGTGTGTGTGTGTGTGTGTGTGTGTGTGCGTGTGTGTGTGTGTGTGTGCGTGTGTGTGTGCGTGTGTGTGTGCCTGTGTGCGTGTGCAGGAGTGTCATGAAGCTGTGTGATGAGGTGGAGTGTGTGGAGAAAACTCTGCTGAAGAGACGAGCGGAGCTGCGAGAGGCCGACAGGAAACTGCTGGAGGCTCAGAGCTGCATACACACCAGCAGAGTCCAGGTATACACACACACACACACACACACACACGGTGGTGTGTTATACTCTGGCGAACCCACAATATTACAGAAAAGCTCAACAATCACACGATTCACTGTGAGCAGCACTTGGTGACTGTGGGGAGGACGAACTCCTTTTAACAGGAGGAAACGTCCAGCAGATCCAGGCTCAGCGTCTCGTCACCCTGAGACTGAATCTTTTTACATCAGTTTTATTGACAAAACTATTCATTAATAATTTTATGGTCAATCACCAAAACGACTAAAAAGAGAGAAAAACATGAGCTTGGATCAGTTTCTTTAATAACTGATGACGCGCTCGCCGCTCTAACCTCGACCCTTCCCGCTCCGTCCTCGTGTGTCCTCCAGGCCAGCGAAGCTCAGCGAGACGCCGCTGCGCTGCGGCTCAGAGGGGAGGACAAACAGCGTGCCAGGTAAAGTGTCCTGGCTCCAACCATGACCTCAGAGATCAGGGTGGATATTTTCATCATCGCCACCATCTTCATCACACAGGGAGTTGCGGGAAGAGGTGGAGCAGCTGAGGAGGAAGAGGGAGGAGGAAGAGCAGATGCTCAGGCAGGTGGAGGAGGAGCTGAGGAGCAGAGAGGAGGAGCTCCAACAGCTCGACAGGGAAATACAAACAGCCAGAGACACGTAAGGAGGCTTTTACTGTGAAGGAGACAGGAAGTTTTTACTGTGAAGAGGTGGCTGTTGTATTTTGTCAGGTGTCTCCATATAAACTTCAGCTGTGTGTGTGTGTGTGTGTGTGTGTGTGTGTGCAGACTCGCTGACCTGCTGTCTGACTGTGTGGAGGCTCAGGGGCATCTGGACTCTCTCAGCACTCAGGTGAGGTCACACCTGTACCTGTCCCAGAGCTTGGACCCCATCCTGATGGAGATGGGCCGGCGCGGCTGACGGAGGATCCCGGGTTATAACAGAAAAACAGTTGCTCTGCTTTATTTTAAATATTTGTGCTTTTTGTTTTGAGATCAGGAAGTGAGTGACCATGTGACTCTTTAAACCAATCAGCTGAAGAGGGACGAGGTGGAGGGAGCGAGGGATGAGCAGCACGAGCTGGAGGGCGTGGTGGACAGGAAGAGGGAGGAGCTTGCCGAGCTGATGCAGAAAGTGGAGTCCCGCAGGAGAGAGGCCGAGTCGTGTCTCCGAGAGAAAAGCCGGCAGCAAACAGAGCTGCAGGTCAGGGAGCACCATAGTGTGCTGATGTGTGAGGAGGAAGAGGAGCTGATACCTCACACTGGGTCAGCTGACCCTGAACAGGTCAGACGATGGGTGGATGCTCATGATGGTCTATGGTTTATGTGCAGGAGGTGCAGGAGGAGCTAAGCAGGAGGAGGGAAGAGAGGAGGAGCCTGCAAGAGCAATGTAAACACCTGGAGGCCAGGCGGAAGCACGCTGACAGGTACTCTGAGTGCTCGGAGACATGTGATTGGTAGAAACACGTTAAACCGTGTGTGTGTGTGTGTGTGTGTGCCAGGTGTCTGTCGGCGGTGCAGGTGGAGCTCGCTAAACAGAAGGAGAAACACAGCCACAACCAACTCCTTCAACAGGAAGTGATGAGGGAAACAACAGCCAATCAGCACCACCTAAACAGTATGAGCTCATCCTGTCAACCTATCTCTAATAATCAGCTATGTACCACAGGCCTTCAAGCTGGCTGTAGTTAAACCTTTACTCAAAAAGCATCTCTAGACCCAGCAGTCTTAGCTAATTATAGGCCAATCTCCAACCTTCCTTTATATCAAACATCCTTGAAAGAGTAGTTGTCAAACAGCTAACAGATCATCTGCAGAGGCTTATTTGAAGAGTTTCAGTCAGGTTTCAGAGCTCATCACAGCACAGAAACAGCTTTAGTGAAGGTTACAAATGATCTTCTTATGGCCTCTGACAGTGGACTCATCTCTGTGCTTGTCCTGCTAGACCTCAGTGCAGCGTTCGATACTGTCGACCATAATATCCTGTTAGAGCAATTAGAACATGCTGTAGGTATTACAGGTACTGTGCTGCAGTGGTTTGTATCATATCTATCTAATAGACTCCAGTTTGTGCATGTAAATGGAGAGTCCTCTTCACACACTGAGGTTAATTATGGAGTTCCACAGGGTTCAGTGCTAGGACCAATTCTGTTTACATTATACATGCTTCCCTTAGGCAGCATCATTAGAAGACATAGCATACATTTACACTGCTATGCAGATGACACCCAGCTCTATCTGTCCATGAAGCCAGATAACACACACCAATGAGTTAAACTGCAGGAATGTCTTAAAGACATAAAGACCTGGATGGCCGCTAACTTTCTGCTTCTTCATTCAGATCGAACTTGCAAATGGCTGCCGTCGCTCAGTGTCCTCCTCAACTCTGCGTTTTTCTTATGCTAGTTATGTTATTTCTTAGTTTATTTTCAACCTGTGATGCTTTTATCACCTACAGCAGACAAACTCTCCTGGACATTTGGCAAAACTCGCAATCCGGACCTTCACAAACCAACTTTTTTGTGAATGGTGGTGACTCACCTTGGCTACCTGGGAAGAAGAAACTCTGGAGAAAAAGGGGAAAAAGAGCCGGGATTCTGGTCAGGCTGAGGAAAAGACAACATTGCACCCTGCTTCCCAGCATTCTTCTAGCTAAGGTCCAGTCCTTGGAAAACAAACTGGATGAACTAAGGGCCAGGATAACTTTCCAAAGGGACAGTAAGAACTGCAACGTCTGAGGAGCTCTCCATTCACCACCAGGACAGAACAAAGGACTCGGGTAAATGTAGGGGAGGTGGTGTGTGCGTAATGACCAACAAACGGTGGTGCACTGATGTACAGATAGTTTCGTCGCGGTGCTCTCCTGATTTTGAACACCTTATGATCAGATGCAGACCCTTTTATCTGCCCAGGGAGTTTACAGCAGTATTCTGTACCGCTGTTTACATTCCCCCCCCACGCTGAAACCACACGGGCACTGGACGAACTGTTTGACATTATCGACCGGCAGGAAATGCTACACCCGGAGGCTGCTTTTATCGTGGCTGGTGACTTTAATAAAGCCAACATGAAGAAAGTTCTGCCTAAGTTTTACCAGCACGTAAACTTTCCAACGTGTGGTGATAACATCTTAGACCATGTTTACGCTCCATACGCACATGCCTGCAAAGCCCGCCCCCGACCGGCCTTCGGCAAATCAGATCACTCCTCAGTTCTGCTGTTGCCAGCCTATAGGCAGAAGCTGAAAAGCGACCAGCCCATGACGCGTAACGGACTTTATTCATAAATGCATCAATGACGCCGTACCGCGGGCTGTTGTACAAACTTACCCCAACCAAAAGCCGTGGGTTAACGGAGAGGTCCTTGCAGCGCTCAGAGGACTGCAGGCTTTAAATCCGGAGACCCAGGTGAATACAAAACATCCCGGTGTGCACTCAGGAAAGAAATAAAGACGGCCAAGGGACAGTACAAAGGAAAGGTGGAACTCTGCTACGGCTACTCCAACATCAGGAGCATGTGGAGCGGTCTGAAGACCATCACAGACTACAAGGGAAACAGCGGCAGAGTGAGGGAGGCAACGGCTTCTCCACCTGATGATCTCAACACCTTCTATGCACGCTTTGATGAACATATATCTCAGGAGTTTTTGCTGGAAGAGGAGAGCTGCCTTCTTCAGATATCTCAGGCAGTCGTGTGTAAATACTTCAGGAAAGTAAACACTCAGAAAGCTCCTGGACCAGACAACACTCCAGGTCATGTTTTCAAAGCCCACGAGCTGGCAGATGTCTTCACAGACATTTTTATCCTTTCCCTGCTCCAGTCTGCTGTCCCAAATGTTTTAAGAGGACCACCATCATCCCTGTCCCTAAGAAAACTAATGTGAGCTGCCTAAATGACTGTCGCCCAGTAGCACTCACCTCCATTGCCAAGAAGTGCTTTGAGCGCATAGTCAAAGCTCACATTACATCTTTAATCCCTGCTTCACTTGATGCGCTCCAGTTTGCCTACAGGCCCAACAGATCTACAGATGATGCAATAGCAGTAGCACTTCACGCTGCCCTCTCTCACCTGGACCAGAAAAACACATATGTGCGGATGCTGTTCATAGACTATAGCTCCGCCTTCAACACCATCATACCACCCAGACTCGTTATGAAACTCCGTGACCTGAACTTTAGTTCCTCCCTGTGCAGCTGGATCCTGGACTTCCTGACAGACATCACCTCATCCACACTCACACTCAGCACAGGTGCCCCCCAGGGATGTGTGCTCAGCCCCCTGCTTACACCCTGTTCACCCACGACTGTACAGCAACACACAGCTCCAACACCATCATCAAATTTGCAGACAACACCACCATCATCGGCTGCATTTCTGATGGAGATGAGACGGCATACAGGGCAGAGGTGAGAGCCCTGACATCACGGTGCCGCGACAACAACCTGCTGCTTAACGTCAGCAAAACCAAGGAGCTCTGTGTGGATTACAGGAGACTGCAGAGAGGAGGCCACACCCCCATCCACATCGAAGGAGCAGAGGTGGAGAGAGTCAGGCGCTTCAGATTCCTGGGCATCAACATCACCGAGGATCTGAGCTGGTCACACCATGTTGGTGTGATCACAAAAGCAGCAAGATAGCGGCTCTTCCTCCTGCAGCGCCTGAGAAGATTCAGCATGAACCTCAGAATACTTACAAACTTCTATCGATGCCCCATTGAAAGTATTCTGACTGGCTGCATCACCACCTGGTACAGCAGCTGTAATGCTCTGGACTGCAAAGCTCTGCAGAGGGTGGTGAGATCAGTGCATCACCAGGACTGAACTGGCAGCCATGCAGGATCTCTGCAGACAGCACTGCATGAGGAAGACACAGCGGATCCTCTCTGATCCCAGCCACAGACTTTTCACACTCCTGCTGTCCGGCAGGCGGTTCAGGAGCATCCAGACCCACACTACCAGACACGGACAGTTTTTACCCACAAACCATCAGACCTTTGAACTGCTGACATCCCATACACACCACTACACACTGTACACTGTCACTTCAACAAATGCTACTTAAATTGCACAACTTTGTACAACCTGAGATACTCTTGCACAAGCTTGTAAATACCAACTAAATTCTCTAATATTTAATACTTTTTAATACGTCTTCTTTTTATTGTTATTATTATTATTTTATTACTACCACTGCTATTTTCTGTTATTTTCTTCTCAATATAACTGCACACTCTCTATATGCTCATGTAAAGCTGAGGAGCACGAGCCAAAGAATTTCATTATGGATAAATGTGGCTACACTGTTTATGACAATAAAACTTGAAACTGAGGTTATTGTACTCGGCCCTGAAAATCTTAGAAATATGGTATCTAAGCAGATTCTTACTCTGGATGGCATTACCTTGGCCTCCAGTAACACTGTGAGAAACCTTGGAGTCATTTTTGACCAGGACATGTCCTTCAACGCACATATTAAACAAATATGTAAGACTGCGTTCTTCCATTTGTGCAACATCTCTAAAGTTAGAAATATCCTGTCTCAGAGTGACGCTGAAAAACTAGTTCATGCATTTATTACTTCCAGGCTGGACGACTGTAATTCATTATTATCAGGAAGTCCTAAAAACTCCCTGAAAAGCCTTCAGCTGATCCAAAATGCTGCAGCAAGAGTCCTGACAGGGACTAGAAAGAGAGAGCAGATTTCTCCTGTTTTGGCTTCCTGTTAAATCCAGAATTCAAAATCCTGCTCCTCACATACAAGGTCTTAAATAATCAGGCCCCATCTTATCTTAATGACCTTGTAGTACCATATCACCCTATTAGAGTCTAAGTCTAAGTCTAAATCTAAGATGGCGCTGGAGTGACAGCAGCCTTTCCAAGTAGCTCTGCAACACCGCACCTTTTTTGTTAACTTTAACTTTTTTAGACTAGGCTTTTCAAACTTTTTTTCACCTTCCTCTACTTATACCTCTTAGATATAGCGATACAAGATGGATAATGCACTTTTTAAAACTTCTGGAACCAGTTCCTTCATCTATTCGAGAGCGGAGCTGCTGGCACTAAAAACAAAGGGACAGACCGGTGGTCCAGATCTACTGGAGTTTAGATCAACTGGCGTTGGTCGAACAGATGTGTGGCAGTCTTGCGTTTCAGGAGCTGCTACCGACAAACCAGCAAAAAAACGCCAAATGTGTCACCTGTGACACGTGTGAGGTTGTCTCAAACACACTCCGTCAGTCTTGATGCTGTTGAACAACAAAATGTTTAAAAATGTGGCGAGTTTACCTGGTGATATCCTCACGCGCGACGCGATCGCGAAAACAGCAAACAGTTAACACCACGCCGATGTTGTTCACGGGACAGCAAGAGTAAACGATCGGGAGACTCTTGTCGTCGTCATCGTTCCCCTCGCACGGTTTATTTCTCCGAATTCAGCGTTTTTGCTTCACAACTACAGCGAGCAGTTTACTTTGTGCACTAACATGGACTCGAGTCAACCAGCGCCACCTCTGGCCAAGTGCCACAGCCTACAGCCAGATCAGCCTGTGACACACATCTGCACCTGCTGCTATGATCACATTGAGTAGAGGCTGAGTGGCTGCACTTACTTCTATCCCTACTTTTATTTTTTCCATGTCTATTTAAGTGCTATTTATGACAGCATGTTTGCACTGAAGCACCGCAGCAATTTCCTAATGTTGTAAACCTGCTCAACATTTGGCAATAAACCCCTTTCTGATTCTGATTCTGATTCCTTTGTCCCCCTCCCCAGCCTCTCGAGGTTCTGGGGGGAGGCTGTAGTGTTTTATCACAAGCACATCCCTTGTGAAGGTTCTGTTTGATGTTGCTTCCTGCTTTTATGATCCTTTTGGTGAGCAGGAGGTCACACACACACATTCTCACATGTATACAGGTGCTTACACATACACACACATAGTGCCTTGTCTTTGTAACCAAGGGGGTTTTACGGTGGGAGGTGCTTTGGCTGTGATGTGTACTGTAATTGTCACGTCAATAAAAAGTTTACGAGGAAGCTGCTCTTTGAAGGATTTGGGCTAGAGACAGATGATGAGCATTATGCTCCACCGCCTGGTTCTGACCAAACCTCTCCCTCGTTAGCGAGTAAAAACACAGTTGGAGATGTTCTGTTATGTCTTGTGTTCTTCATGAGGAATAAGTCTCTAAACTATCGGGGCTTGTGGAAACACAGACCCAACAGAGGTAATTCCACAGGATTCACATCAGGAGGTGAATGAATCTGCATGTGGGCAGAAATAAACCGTCCTAAGAATAAAGAGAGTCGATGTTCAGACCCAGAGTAAAGATGTGAAACATCCCTGTAGTGAGTGGATCCTGAAACATGCCGGCTAAAACAAACAGATCCCATCAGACGGATGACTCTGGCTGCAGGTTCATCTGTAGCATCATCTGAGAATGAAAACCAGCCACGAGAAGAGCTTTGAGCCATGCTGCAGGTCAGGTGAATCAGCACAGATGGAAACATGAAGCTGCCACTCAGTAACATGATCCATTTATCTGCCTGATTCTTCTCTTACTGACCAACTTCTGCTAATGCACCATCAACATTATTCTGTCTGACTGTATCACGACCTGGTACGGCAGCTATAACGCTCTATGGAGGGTGGTCAGATCAGCACAGCGTATCACCAGGTCCGAGCTGTCAGCCATCCAGGACCTCTACAGGCAGCGCTGCAGGAGGACGGCCCAGAGGATCCTCTCTGGTCCCAGCAACACAGCCTCACACTCCTCATGTGGTACAGGAGCGTCCACACCCACAGCAGCAGATTCAGGGACAGTTTCTACTTATAATATAATATAATATAATACAATATAATATAATATAATATAATATAATATAATATAATATAATTCTACTTATAATGTTCTTCCTCTACCCCCCCATTTTTGCACATGTCGAGGAGCGTGTCAGGCTACATTTCACTGTGTGTTATACTTGTATAACTATGCATGTGACAAATAAAGAACCTTGAACCTACTTACAAGCCATCAGGATACTCACCTGCTGAAATATTGGACAGTTTATATTACACACTGTATATATCACTGACTCTGCAGCGGCTAAAGTATTTTTAGTAAACTGTATTTATTTATTTTACTCTTTTTTTAATATTTTTTATTTATATTTGTCTGATTTTTATCTAGATGTTACTGTAGTTTTGTGCGATTTAGTTGTTTTTTCTTTAACGTTGAGGATGCTGTGAGCCTAAGAATTTAATTGCCAAATAAAAACTGAAACGTCTTTAATGACTGTGTGTAGTGATGTTTTTAAAGATGTTACATAAACGATCTTCTCTTGTATCGTGACCCAAAATGGCCTGACTCAAGAAGTCACAGTGGATTCTGTGGAACAGAGAAACTGGGTGGGTCAGTTTGTTGTGTAATTCAGTTGAGTTAATAATTTTGCACATGTAATTCCAACTAAAAACACACCAGTGATTTCATAATCCTGCTGCTCCTGTCGTGAATATAAAGGCAGGAGTTTCTGTCAGAGATCAGCAGCGTTCAGCCGTCCAGAAGACTTCATCCAGCCACACAGCGTCTCTGCACACTCGTAAGTCTACAACCACTCGCTCTGCATCTGTTTTATTTCATTCTGCTGTAAAATGCCGCCCTGCAGCTGAGCCTCTTATTAACGTTTTCTCATTGAAACAGTCATCCTCATGTTTTCCAGAATAGCATTTAATTCACAATACTTTTGTTTGACAGAGGTGCTGCAGGTATTATTAATGATGCCATTACAAATGTACTGCAGAATTATTGTTATTAGTTGGTCTTTTAAGCCCATTGCTGATTTCTCTCCATTTTTGTCTCTGTGTGTTTCCTTTAACTTTGTTAATGCAGGAACTCAAAATGCCCGAGTACATCACTGAACTCAAAGTGTCTTTGAATAAAGATGATGAGGAGATTTACAGTAAGCAAGGCTTCAGTAAAATTCCTGTTAATCTAAACCAAGGAGCTGGAGGAAACATCATCTACCTTTGGTACAAGAAAGGCATGGGCGCAGGAATCTCCACCATTCAATTTTCATTCAGCCAAGAGATGGCCAATGGCCTGCTCGAAGCAAAATATACAAAGATCGATAAAAACCTCAATGAGGGAGCAGGTGGAGACGAAATCTACCTGTGGTACTCCAAGTCTGACAAGAATGTTCCCATCGTGGACACTGATGTCACTGAAGATGCAAATGCTGAAGCTCAGAAGTTTAAAGACAGCTGGGAGAGACTGGCCTGTGACCTGAACCGCAATGCTGGAGGAAACCTGATCTACATGTGGGTGAAGAGGGAGAAACAAACCTACATCTCTGAGATCAAGACCACTATTAACTGCAGTGGAGATGGGGATAACTTCAACAATGGCTACATCCGAGTGGATGAAAACACCAACAGGGGTACAAATGAGAGAGGTAGTCCTACGCCTACCATCTTCCTCTGGTACCGCCTGAGCACCTACCCCAAGGATGCCTTCAGAGATCTGAAAGTCTCCACAAACCAGAGCAAATATGAAAAGTATCAAAAAGCAGGCTACCTGCCGGTGAACCAGGACCTGAACGAGGGGACCGGAGGAAACGAGGTGAACCTGTGGTACAAGAAAGACGGCAGTAAAAACCCCATCAAGGCCGTCACTGTGATCACCAACCAAGGAGCTGTGGGGCCGTACCAGAGTGCCGGGGTCAACGTCATCGAGGGGAGCCTAAACGCGGGCGGCAACGGTGTTCTCATTTATGTGTGTTTTAATCAGTGAGGGTAACCATGGTAACAGAGCTGAGCATGCTCACTGAGCAGAAAGATGTTTCTGTTAAAATGGTTTGATGATTGTTTTTCTTTCCTTTCTGTAATGATCTTCAATCACTGTGATCTCAGAGCTTTGACTCCACCAGCGATCATTGATCCAATCAATCTGTTTGATTAGCTCTGTATCACTTTATTCTGATGATTGTCTCTGTTTCAATAAAGCCTCTTTAGCATCTGAAATCTCTCTGTGTCGTGTGTCAAAGCTTCATGTGACGCTTGTTAACAGAATAAAGTGAGCTGAGCAGGATCAACACATGACTTCATTTATCAGAAACCTGAGCTCACTGTGTGGACACTTTAATAACATCAGTAGGATCTGTGGTAGTAGTATTAGCAGTAGTATTAATGGGTTTGTTGCAAAGCAGAAATCTCAGTAAATCCTGTTGTACGGACAAAGTGAGATCCAGATTATTCATCAGCTTTGATACGTATTATTATTTCTGCACACTTTGTGCTACAGCTCCAGCTGGGTGACGCTGAGCTCTTCCAGCCTGCGGGGCAAACACCTCACATAATAAAAGCATTTCACGTGCTGTGAAAGACGACTGTACCTTCCTTTGAACAGTGGGGGTGTAACTGGGCACAGATGTTTGATGAACCCTCACCTGATGTGACGGTCAGACTTCTTCCTTTCTTCCATAATCAGACATGAGTGGGTTTGTAACTCTAAACAGGACTGCTGGGATCTACCCACGATGTCATTCAGTCATCATAAAAATATTCAAACTTGCAGAGAATCAAATTCTGCTCAGGTTTTCATTTGTCATCTGCTGGATCTGCAGAGCCACACAACTGCTGTAAACACCTCCGATTTGAACACTTTTCCACAACAAAGATGCTGCTGAAGCCGACACACCACAGTCTTCCTGTACATAATCAAGCTAAACGTAGCATCAGAGCGCTCATTAAAATCAGCAGCTGATAAATTGTCTTCCAGTTTGATCCAAATTCAACCTTTAAGATGCTCATTTGTTCTAATGTGTAGGAAACATTCAGCTCCAGGTAGCAGCAGGTCACACATGTGTGAACCTTTTTACTTTGAATCGTGTTCAGAGTAAAATATGATAAATATTCCAAATAGCCTGATTAAAGGAAGAAACTGGTTTTTAAATGATAATAAGTTAAACTGGAACACTTCCCAGGAGCTTGTACATATTCATGTCGTCTGTGCTGTGGGTCAGTGTCACGTAAAGGAAATGAAACTGACCAGAATGAACAGCGATGAAGAAGAAAGCAGGAGAGACCAAAGAGAAGATCGACCCATGATGGACAAAGAGTGACTCAGCGTTCAAACCCTGAAACAAATCAAGCTCCAAAGAGTTCAAGAGGAATCAGAGTTTCAGAGTCCGACTGAATCTAAAAGGATTCAGGAGGTGAGGTGGGAGAAAGGTGATCAGAACGCAGGGATGCTGGTTAAACATGATCATTCAGGCACCGTTAGTGAGGAAGAGGAGCAGAAAGTACAATGAGACTGGACAGATTTACTACAGCTGGCAGATACAGGGGATTCATGGAGTCCAGCACACTGTGGAGGGAAAGGAAAGGAAATAAGGAAGGAAAGGAAGCCTTAAAAAGTACGCTGGCTGACTGTCTGTCCAACCAATCAGAGAGCTCCTTACATCGCTCCATGGCTAATTTGCTCATTGATCTGAGTGAAGTTTCCCCTCCCCACGTTCTTCCAATCCAACAAAATCGGTGTGTCAAATGTTTGTGCTGCTATCATTTTAAAGATATTAATAAAAGCTTTTAGAGCTCACCCAACCTGCCCCTTCTTTACTGTGTAAAGGTTGTGAAACAGAAACTGTCGAGCCTCTCAAGATTAATACAGTAACTCCAACAATAATAGCTCATTCATAACAAACCAGCACAAATGTAGAACAGCTGCTGGATTTTACTTATTTCTCTTTTTAAATCGTGTTTTAAAAAATATTTTGAAAATGTGTTTTTTAATTTGCAATTCAAAACTGGTTTTTGAATCGAGGGTTTTATTGAGAGTTTAATTCTTTTTTTGTGAAATTCATTTTTGATTTGAAGTATTTAGTGATGGACTAATATTTCATTTTGAAATACTGATTTATAAATAGTGTTTTTATTTTAAATTAAATTATTGAAGAATAAATTACTGTCCAATACTGGTATTGGACACGTGATGTTTTCTAATCAAAATAAACTGAACATTATTTTTTTAAAGAATAAATATTTAAAAAAATGATGCAGATGCAGCAAATACACAAAACACTCAAATGCAAATTTGGACAATTTTTTCATTGTTCTGGCTGTAATGTACGGAGGGCTGGGAGTGCCAAAATTAAGTTTTTAAAAATACACCACAAAATAATTAAATTTCATTAATTAAAATGAAAATTATTTATAAACTATGTAAATAAGTAAATATAATTCATTTCATTTTAAAAATTTAATAAATTATTTACTATTTTAATTTCAAGTAATGACATGTAATAAATGGTAAATGTATTTATATAGCGCTTTACTAGTCCCTAAGGACCCCAAAGCACTTTACACTACATCCACGCATCCACACACTGGTGATGGCAGCTACATTGTAGCCACAGCCACCCTGGGGCGCACTGACAGAGGCGAGGCTGCCGGACACTGGCGCCACCGGGCCCTCTGACCACCACCAGTAGGCAGCGGGTGAAGTGTCTTGCCCAAGGACACAACGACCGAGACTGTCCGAGCCGGGGCTCGAACCGGCAACCTTCCAATTACAAGGCGAACTCCCAACTCTTGAGCCACGATCGCCCCGTGGCTCAATAATAAATTATTTAGTGATGTACTTGATCATTCTGACACTCCTGTCTGTCAGGTCTGAGGTAATGAGCAGACTCAAACAGACTTTATTTACAGTGACAGTTACTGTGGTTCCCGTGGCGATTTCGCCCAAATCCCACACAGTGCTCATGTCCTTGGTGGGAACTGTACAACAGCTACTCCCAATCTGTGGTTCCGCTTCCATAACTCCGGTCCCAATTCCTGGTGGAGAAAGTCAACAAGGATATCCAAACACACACAAAGTTTTCAAAAGCTATCCACGTCTGTACTGACGAGCACACTCGACGATCCAGTGTCGACTGAAGCTCAGCCACGCCGCTAAGTAGGAGAGGGCTGGTGAGCAGCAGGTGAGGCTGACTTCAGCACGGGAACACTTCCCGGTCAGATGACGCTCGAAACCGGACTTCCGGAAACAAACACACATGTCAACACACACACAGGGAAATAGGGGACCGGGAGAGGAGCAGAAACAAAAAACAACACACGGACACAATGGGCAAGTTGAGCAGCGAGGACTGCCAGATCATGACGCTGTCCTTCCATTACAGCGTGAAGGATTACCAAATCCAGATTACTGGTACTCTAACTGGGCTGCTGGGAGGGACAAAATTACACAGAATAAAAATCTTTTACTGATTAATTTAAATCTGATATTATCAGAAATATTGTGGAATATTTCATTAGTAATAAATTAATTCTTTGATTCACAAATAAGAAAGTTATTCCTGCTGCTGTCAGCTATCAAAGCAGGTCTGACCCAAACCCCAAAACATGAACATGTCTTTGTCTACCCAGATAGCAAGACGACATTGAATTGATGTTGATTTTTCATCCGATCCGTCGTTATGGTCAGGGTTGAAATGCCACTGTTGTAACAACATTGAAATACTGTGGTAAACCGACGGTCTTACTATAGGGACGTTGTAATGATGTTGATTTACTGTTGTTTTTTTGTCATTGATATGTGATCTATTTGTAGTCGACCAGGTGACAACAACAACGTCGAGAAAACGTCTATTTATAGTTGACCATAATTCGGCACCGGCCACCATCAAAAAGCCATCGATCTATAGTTGAGCGTTAAATTGCATTGCAACTGAGCGGGTATAAAGTACCGGAGACAGTAGATTTATTGTTCTTTTGTTATCAATGATTTCTGGTCTAGTTCACCAGCTTTAAAAAATCATGTCGACGTGCAATTTATGTATAGTTGACCGGGAAATTAAAGCAGCGATCACTTGGACTATTCCGCAGCACCCCTCTCAGTGGTACGTCCCTCCAGGTAACCATTGTCTTGTACAGTAGAGCGGGACATTAGATTTACTCTCAGCGGAATTGACCGGAGAAGGCATCAGTTCATGCACTGCACTGGCCTGCACCACGATTAGTATAAGGTAAGAATGAATGACTTTTGTTCTATTCGTTATTTAACAAAGTCTATCAACAAAGAAAACATTTTCGTTTCATACTTTTCCGTTATACAAAGCTAGCTTTAACGCTTCGAGGGTTCCTTTGTTCTTGCCGTCGCCTCGGCGCTTGACCCAGACTTTCGCTCTGTTGCTTTTTAGCATAGTACTACAAAAAAATGTAAATCTGTGATATATGATTGATAAACGTAAAGGTAACTGTATAAATGTGTTCAATGACTTTGTTACTTTTAATGATTGGAGAGCACCCGCTTCGATTCGCACTCAATTCAAACTTTACGTTGCACGCTCACCTACCTTGCGTTTGCACCTTTTGTCCACACGTAAACTGCGTTTTCGTTAACAGAAAACAGATTTTTAAAGACGCCTGCCAGGGTGGATATTTTCGAAAACTCAGTTTTAGCATTTACGTGTTGACAAGGAAAACGGAGAAAACGCAGCGTCAAAGGTGTGCGCCTATTTTGACGCCACACTGTGCGCCAAGTTTTTGTCTCGGTGCCATGAATTCCTACAATGGCAGACTTAGACAAAATATTGTTAATTTTATTATCTTCAGTGTTTAAATGCTCACATACACACACGCAGTTACTGTCCCTTCACACATAGGACTCGGTTCAGCTTCTATGAGCCGTCTTTGTATCTAGTTTTCCTTCTTTATTGACATTGTGCCCTATTTTTCCTTTTTTTCAGATCTGATTTGGTAACTACCATCCACTTAAAAAATTAACTTTTTCTAAACAGCCCTCACCACTCCGGAGTCTTCCCCCCAGCCCACTGACAGCGGGCATCATAATGCCCCGCCCAGCTTCCGGCACATTTTCGATTTTTTTTCTGTAGATTCCAGAGACTCTGTGAGGCCACTATTACAAGGCAAGTTTGAAAATCTTGGAATTTCAGGTTTTACATGGTATAAATGGTAAATGGCCTGTATTTGCCTGTATTGTTGTGGACTTCAGGAGAATGCACACCCAACATGCTCCTCTGACCATTGACGGAGCGTCTGTGGAGAGAGTGAGCAGCACCAAGTTCTTGGGTGTGCACATCACAGAGGATCTCTCCTGGACGTACAACACCACAGCACTGGCCAAGAAATCACAGCAGCGTCTCTTCTTTCTCCGCAAACTAAGAAGAGCAGGAGCTCCAGCCCCCATCATGTACACTTTCTACAGAGGCACCATCGAGAGCATCCTGTCGAGCTGCATCACTGTGTGGTTTGGAGCCTGCAATGCGTCCTGCCATAGAACCCTCCAACGCATAGTGAGAGCTGCAGAGAGGATCATTGGTGTCTCTCTCCCCTCCCTCCAGGACATTTACAGCACCCGTCTCACTAAAAAAGCCCTTTGCATAGCGGCTGATCCCACGCACCCAATGCAAAGCTTCTTCAAGCTGCTGCCGTCGGGGAGGAGACTGCGGAGTCTCCAGGCCAGGACCAGCAGGCTGAAGGACAGCTTCATCCATCAGGCTGTCAGGAAGCTTAACTCCCTCCCGATTCTGCCCCCTCTCCCCTCTCTCCTCCACGGTCTCACTGAACTCTGTCACACACACACAAACACACACACTCTCTGACTCACTCACTGGCCTGCACCAGTTACCAGTCACTTTGTGGAGCATTGGACTGCCATTACCTCATAAGACTTTGTTGTTACACTATCTCTTACCGTACATTACTAAATCTCCATTTGCACTATTTGCCTATTTGCACTACTCTGCCTGGTTTACACCCAATGTCATTTACCCATTATATTGTATATTGTATAGCTTTCTTGTTATATGTAAAATTGTATTGTATTTATTTAAATTTTTACTTTTTAATTATTTTACCTGCATTTTTTAATCACTCTTATATTTAAATGTTCATTTGCTATTTTATCTAGGGATTGAGAGTAACGTAGTTTCTATTCTCTGTATGTCCTGTACATGTGGCAGAATTGACAATAAAGTTGACTTTGACTTTGACTTTGATTTGTACAGCGCTTTAACTAGTCCCTAAGGACTCCAAAGCGCTTTACACATTCAGTCATCCACCCATTCACACACATTCACACACTGGTGATGGCAGCTACATATACAAATATCAAATATATGTGACAGGCAAAAACTCTTAGCAGTTACAACAACTTATACTTGAATGCAGAATGTTACACCATCACTATTAGTTTTTCGCCTCTCACTGCTTAAGCCATTAATCTTTCTAGAATTGTTCTTTGAAACAGATGCGACCTCACAAAAGATGTTAACTATGCTGTCAGACCTGACGAGAGCTGTTAACGAACTCCGTGAGGAGGTCAGAGCCATCCGCCATCCCTGCTGCAATGAATCGGTAGATGCTGGGGTACTGCCTCTGGATTTGCCCTTGCACAACATTGAGGAGCTAAACAATGCAGAGCCAGCTCTTCAATCACAAGAGGCAAATAAGGCAAAGGTGAGTAATATAAAGGTTATGTACACTTTGTAACTATAAAGTGTAATAGCTGTCAGATGTGATTTAAATACATAACAACGGCCTGTTGATTAAACACACAAGCACTTGCATACACATTTAAGACATGAGACACACTAATTCCATCTCTTAAAATGTGTCTATAGGTGAGACGCTTTGCCTTGATTGGAGGGACCACACTGCAGGGGCGAGACCGCCGTGTAATGGCTTATGCCATCACAAACGAGCTGGCCTCAGTACTAAACTGGGCAGGGAAAAAAACCAAGGACCAGACAAAGCAAAAAAAGGCATTTAAAGATACAGCGCTGTGCAGATGCATATTTGGTAAGTTTTACCGTTTATTGTAGTTTTATGAGCCTAAAGTGAAGAATAAAGGGATCAATTGATCTGCTGGGTGTTTCACATTTCCTATGTCCGGTTTTTGCTATATTACTTTGTCTTTGTTAATAACAAGACTTTCATGTCTGGTTAATCTGGAGATGGAGTCTTTGGTCTTCAGCTTGTTTAGTCCTCGGGTTGTAGTTTGTACAGCCCGAGGACCCCAATGTTTAGTTTGTTTTAAAGGATACACGGCACACCATGCTAAGACTTATCACTTTTTCCACTCATAGCTCTTTGGGAATCAAATGCGGCAGTTTGCAGATTTACGCCTGGTGACTTTCATGTTTATCAGCCAAGGAGTTTACATACTTTCTCCCTGCTGAAGACGGTTAACAAGAGCTTATTCATGTGTAGTTTTTTCTCTCTGTTACATCACATGCAATGCTTTCTTATTTTAGGATATTAATATTGACATGATACATTGTGAGACTTTTTTTATAAAGGGTGTCCAATTTGAGGAATAAGTACAATTATGTGTTTAGGTGGTTTAAGTATTGATGGAAACATGCAGTAGTTTAGTATTGGTTAAAATACCTATAAAGAGAGGTAGATTTCCAGTCATGATTTAACTGTTGTTTTAATAAAAAGCAACTGTGTGAAAGAGGTGGAAAATCAACACCATAGCTCAACAGTGTTTCAATATCAGAATCTGACATTGTTTCAATGTCAACAGTATTAGAAAATATAACGTTGAATCAACGTCAGGTTTCAACATTGATTCAAGCTTTGTGGGAGTAACCCACCCAGAGAGACAAAAGGGGGTGAGCTCATTGTGAAACCTGGCCCCACCCTATCATGTGATTTCCTAAAAACAACTCATCTCTTTTTCCTCTGTGAACAGACTGAGTGGACCATTTTGCATTAGTGTTCTGCTAATGTGTGCCGATTGGTTGTTTGGGACAGGATGTCCCTTGATGGCGCCCGTCAGACAGACGCCAGGAGGTTGTGGTGGCTGCAAGTGATGCAATCAGGAGGCAGCTGCTCGCCCCAAATCAACATGGAGGGCACTGTAAAGCAGCTCATGGTGCTGTGATAAACTATAACACTTACAGCAACATGAACGTGTCTGTGGAGACCAAACACTTTGTGTATCAGCTCTTTATTTTGGGGGGCACTGCCTCACTGCTGCCTCTGCTGGACACCAGAGGAACTGCAGCTCTGAGCACGCCATGCAGCTGCACGCACGGGGCGATCCGTGCTAACTCGCTAACGGAAATTTGCCGTGTTAATGCGGTTATGGCGTTAACGTCATTTTAACACTGACAGCACTATTTTTAATTTGTGTATCTGAACTCTGTGTGGCATTTATCTGGGCTCTAATCTAAGCTGCTGTGAACTTGTGATTTCTGAGGCTGGTGACTCAGATGAATGTATCCTCAGCAGCAAAGGGGACTCTTGGTCTTCCTTTCCTGGGGCGTCCTCGTGCAAGACAGCTTCATCGTATTCTTGATGTTTTGTGCGACTGCATTTGGGGACACATTCAAATTTTTAGCAGTTTTCCGACTGACTGACCTTCAGTTCTTAAAGTAATGACGAACTGTTGTTTCTCTTTACTTAGCTGATTGGTTCTCGCCATAATATGAATTCTAACAGTTGTCAAATAGCTGTCAGCTGTGCACCAACCGGACTGCTGCACAACACACCTGATGGACCTGTGGCAAGAAACTCCACAAAGTGGGCTGTACCAAGTGTGCCACATCACGGGGGAGTTTGGCTTCTTGTTTTTTAGACGATAGATGTTTAGCAGATAATACAGATGTTAAAGTTCGTCGTCTCTGTGATGAGCTCCTACAGCAGGGGTGGGCAACTCCAGGCCTCGAGGGCCGGTGTCCTGCAGGTTTTAGATGTGCCCTTGAACCAACACAGCTGATTCAAATGGCTAAATGACCTCCTCAACATGTCTTGAAGTTCTCCAGAGGCCTGGTAACGAACTAATCATGTGATTCAGGTGTGTTGACCAAAGGTGAGATCTAAAACCTGCAGGACACCGGCCCTCGGGGCCTGGAATTGCCCACCCCTGTCCTACAGTGATGATGGTTAGGCAGACCTCACGCTCATGCACTGTTTGGTTTCTGACAGATAAAAGTCTCCTGCAGAGACAAAGAGGACGAGCACACACAGGTGTAACGCAGCTGTTGTCATATTATTCACATCCATCGATCCGACAGGTGCACATTTTCAACCGTGTGACAGACTTTCAGATTAAATCTCAAGTTTTCTAAGTAAACCTCGCTGCTGACGAGAGCAGACGTTTTGCTAGCGTCTGGCTCCAGTACAGCTTTTTTTAAGGAAGTGATGTCGGACCTTGGGCTGGTCCAATCAAACGTAGTGTACTGTTCTTCAGCGACCTGTCTCATCATCACTCACAGAACTTCAGTATGAACGTGGAGGAGTGGACAGTGTGCTGTAGCCTCCACGTGACCACGGCTGTTTGACCCGCAGAGCCACAGGATGTGCTGGACTTACCTGTGAAACACTGCACAGGTGTTACAGTGAGCCGGCTTTTTTAGGTCCCTTTCAGTTTGTGTCAGAGGGTCTCTGGTTATGAAAGTACAAGCTGAACAGTGTCTGACATGACAGTGTCCTACTTCCTGTACAGACCTGCGAATGAGCATCTGTGGATCACAGGTCATCTGACAGATGTGACGAGAGGAAAGACTCCAGAGAACAGCACGACCTGCAGCACACAGAAATGTGGTCGTGGTAATCAGCGCTTCGCTTCAGGTCAGCAGGTTAACTTATATTTTTGACCGTATTCATGTGAAACGTCCACAGACACAGAGGCTACAGGTGCAGAGACTTTGTCTGCTGAGCAGTGTTGGTCAAGTTACTTGAAAAAAGTAATCAGTAACTAATTACCAATTACTTCCCCAAAAAAGTAATCCCATTACTTTACTGATTACTTATTTTCAAAAGTAATTAATTACTTAGTTACTTAGTTGCACATCCCAGCATATAACATATTTTTTTTGTGTGTTTACACTCAGTCTTTCAAATAGATGCAAGTAAAACACAGCAGAAAATAAATAAAGTCAAAGACTCAGCGGTCCTGTTGCTCTATTTTCACCTGTAAAGCAGGAGTGGGGTAGGCGGAGGTTTACCCTGGTGCAGGTGTGCCGCGGTCAGTGGAAGAATCCGCGAGTTTCTCTGTGAGTTTCCCATTACGTCGTAGCTACTCGGTGCTTGTTGGAAGTTTAGGGGTTTTTTCGCTGTAAAAAGAAGTTTTCTTCCCACGCACAGCGGACACTAATGTTTTTGTCCCTTTTTATGGAATCAAACTCAAAGTAAGGTCAGTACTTCCACGCTTTAAACGCTGCACGCTCACACTCTCTGCACTCGATATATGATCCATTGTTGATCTGCACACAGCTGTTGTCACGGACGTCGCACTCGCTTACGTCACTGTGTGAGACATTCTCGCAAAAAAATCACGGTTTTAGTAACGCAGTAACGCAGCGTTCCTACGGGAAAGTAACGGTAATCTAATTACCGTTTTTGCAATAGTAATCCCTTACTTTACTCGTTACTTGAAAAAAGTAATCGGATTACAGTAGCAGAAATGGGCAGTAACGCGTTACTGCCCATTTCTGCTGCTGAGGTCTGAGTGCAGACCAGTGCTGCGAGCCCTTTAAACCAGAACCTGCCCCCAGTCTGAAGTCTCCTCCAATCACAACACGAGACACGCTGATGAAAACGTTTATTCGGAGACAGAAACGGCAGTGCTAGCTCACTGCTAATGCGTTCATGTGAATTCACCTGATATAAACTTTATATAAACTGTAGACACAAGTCATTGCAGAACAGAAGCTGTTATCACTGCGGCCGCCTGCAGTGCTGCGTCATCACTTCCTGTCCAGCACAGAGCCACATGCTGTTCTCGAGGCTCAGACAGGAAGTGGAAGATGTCTACGGCCGCAGCAGGAGACCTTTGAGGTTCTTCTTTTCTGTGTTTATTCACCTGTCTGCATGTAATCATTAGTTATTATTCATCTGTGGCTCTGTCCCACAGCGGGTCTTTGTCCTGTCACCCCGCCCCTCCCTGAGCCTGGTTCTGCTGCAGGTTTCTTCCTGTTTCCTTCCCACGGTCACTAAGTGCTTGTTCGTTGGGGGTCGTCTGATTTTGGGGTTCTCTCTGTATTATTCTCACCCGTCTGACTGACGCCTACTGTCATCGTCCTGCTGGTGACTTTGAAACACTGAGGCCATGGATGACCTCTGTGACCCCGAGGTGCTTACATCAGGGCTGAAGGATGAAGAGATCCTTAGCCCGAGTCATCAGAGTAAAACCAGCTGCAGTGCACCATGGGTAGTTTGCTGGTTCCGGGTTTATGAGGAGCGATCACACTACACCCGTCCGTATGTGATGACTCCTAATCTATGAGCTTTTCCCTTCAGTGTCACAGGCACTGATTAGCCCGGGTCAAAGGTCAGCTGTTTTAATGAAAGCCTGCAGTAGGGGTGGGTCTAGAGATTTTGACTATGCCGCTCTACCGCGATAGCGCATGTTGATGGTGTCATCAAGCTGCGCTTCTTTTGGTCGAAAGTAGGGCAGGGCGATATGGCCAAAAATATTTATCTCGATATAGATTTGAAAATTGGCGATAACGATATAACTGACGATATAATTGATGCGAGACAAAATGCAACTCCACAACTTTGCTAGCGCAAAAAACCCATCCATTTATTTTCACTTAAACAAGCAGCTGTTTTTATGTGCATTAAACCTATATAAACATTTAACAGTGCAAATGCAAATTCCTTACTGACAGCTTAACCAAAGGCATTTCCAGTAGAAATGTGCTGACATATCCTGAGCATAACCATGTATAATATCCACTGAAGTTAAAAAGAGGAGCTTTGCTACATTAAACTGCAGTGTGCCAAATAAAAAAGTCAAATACGTATTTTTCAGACCATAAGCTGCTCGGGATTAAAAGACACAAGAAACAAAACAGTCAGATAAATCAAACTTTATTAAACTCGTTCTTCTTGCTTCCTCCACTTCTGTACCATTGATTCATTAATGCTGTATTCTATCACAGCTGCTCTGTTCCCATGTTGTTGCAGTATATTAATGACTAACCTCGTATTGTGGATGGATTATCTCAGTTGTTCTGACTGAAGTTTGGTCCGTTTACAGCATCCTGCCATGCGACTGTATTTGTCTCTAACCATGAGGAACCTTCACGTTAACTTTTATCGAGTGGAAAACAAGTTAGCGTTCATCCTCCAGCTTCACTGTTTATGTTATGCTAACATAGCTGTGTCGCTAGCGATCACGTAGCACATCATTGTATACCAGCTAGCCCAACTTCAGTAACCCTACAAACGTCACTGCTGTTTAGTTTAAAGTCTTCATTTATGTTGGAAGTGATAGCAGAGCTGTACGTTTGAATTTTCTCAGTCAGAACATGCTGTATCATGCTTAGGTGGAAGCCAGCGAGCTAACTTCCTGCTAACTTCTAACTCCGTTAAATGTAATAAATTCTGTTTTCATGGATTTTTAACTCTCAGTGATGCTGCAGTGTTCGTTTGACTTTGGGACCTGAAATAGACGGAGTTTAGGACCCAGATTACTCCACGAGGCTCCTGACTACGGCAGCCGTAATGCTCCAACAATCCATCCAGCGGTGCGGCTTCATAGCTTTGCAAAGTCGCACTAAAACATTTGTCAGATTTTTTAGCACCGTGCACATAAAATCAGTTCGAGGTCAGTGAGCACAACCAGATTTCATACATAAGGCGCTCTGTCGATTTTTGAGTCAATTAAAGGATTTTAAGTGCGCGTAAAATACGTTATACAGAAGAAAAGAATATATCGCTATATATATCGTTACCGCACATGTTTCAGATTACACCGTGATATGGATTTTAGGCCATATCACCCAGCCCTTGTCAGGTTATGGCTGTGTGCAGGCAGGAGTGGAAGTAGAAGGACCCAATGTGCAGACACTCAGAGGCGGAAAGTAACTCAAAACTCAGCTTTTATTGCTGGATGGCAAAAGGTGGCAAACGTAACAAAAATCCAAAATCCAAATAAACTTACATGACCAGGCAGATGGAACACACAGCATAAATGAGAGTAGATCACGACACAGACACAAAGAAACACAGGGCTCAAATACACAGAGGGAGCAATCAGGGAATGGGTAACAGGAGGGAAACACAGCTGGGGCAAATCAGGCCTAACGAGACAAGGGGAAGCAAAACCAGACACATTAACATCAGACATGGACTTTCAAAGTAAAACAGGAAACATAACACAGACTCACAGGCAGGCACTATAACAAAGGGAACAGAGACGTGGGACCAGGGCAGACACAGACACTGACTGGATGTGGGGATACAGCAGACAGGGGAGACAGCAACTATGGAACACAGACAGAAAACCAGAACACTAAAACTCTAACCAACCCCACCCAGAGAACCTAAACTAAGAATGATCCTAAAACCCGTAAAGCAAAGCTAGAATATAATGAAATAACAAAATCAAAGAACCAAAAACACAAAACACTGAGTCAACGACCCAGGGACCCTAACAGCCCTAGCCTGCAGCAGGTTGTGTGCCGTCGCGCCATGATCAGAGTGATGCGATATCGGCGCTCTAACATCATCACAGATCTGTGTCCATCTACAGAGACGAGGATGAAAACAGTCGGCCATGTTTGGTTTTCTCCGCGGAGCCGTTCAAGCCCCACGATGACGTTTATTAATCACATGGTTATGTTACAGAGCGCCGCGTCACAGTCGCACACACGTGAGAGTTCTCAGAGTTCAGTTCTGCGCCGTCAAACCTGTCAGCACACGGCTCTTCAAACTTCCTGTATCCAGATTACTTCCTGTGACGTGCCGTAAGCTTCGCCAACGTGCTGCCGTTTGTCTTTAAACGTTTGCTGAGTGTCAGGAGGCCGCAGCTGCTCGCCGTGGCTCTGAAAGCTCCGCCTCCAGGCTCGCAGCTTCACCTGTCAGTCGCAGTGGCTGCTGTAGCTAGGCAACCAAGCACCTCCAGGCTGCAGCAGCTGCTGTCAACCTCCTGGAGGAGGCGCTGAGAGAGAAACGGATCAGATCAGATTTCTGAGTTTGTGGCGTCGGTACAATCAATAATTTACACTGATCGATTATCTATCGCTACAACCAGCATGCAAACTCCACCCCCTCCACATTAAACAGCAGCTTTTCAAGTTCATCTGAGAGACTCAGAGGGGAAACTCAAAACAGGAAGGGGTTGGCCAGATGTTAAGCAAGGATAACACTTTCAAATTAAGAGCATGAAGGTTCAGTGTAAACACACTTGAGTGTGCAACACGTTTCTGTCCTCATAATTTTATCAAATCAGCTTCACACGACAGCAAAAAGAGCACAGAACACGCTGACACACGCCAGTACTCTGATTACTCTGAGGCCTTTAATGTAATCTGATAATAAATATGAATATTAATAAGAAAACATATATTACAATATTCATTCATCAAATAAACAGGAGGCTACGACTCAGATTACAAGAGGAAACACTGCAGGATGATGACATCATGAAGCGTCACGCAACAGGTGACTCACCTGCACGTGTCCGTGTGAGGCGGCGTCCAGCAGCCGGAGGCAGGCGGCGCTTTCATCCATCAGCTGCCGTCTGAGCGAATCACAGAGCTCCGAGTCCGAGGAGACGTCAACCATCAGCCGCAGCAAGCAACGCAGCAACACGTCGACACGACACGCCATCCTGACGAGGGGAAACACATGAGCACGTCATACGGGACGGTCCAACGCCATCAGGACAGGAAGTAAGTAAAAGCTTCAAACTCGCAGCCGTGTGTGAGCGTGCGCGTGTGTCTGTGTGATCGTGTCCGTTACCGTGGCCACGCCGCTCTGGTCGTCTTCTGCAGCGCCTCCAGCATCCTCAGCCGGTTCGCCTCCTCAGGTGGGTCTCTGACCTCCAGGTACCCGAGCACCACCCGCTCTAGCCGCCACAGGTGTCTGCACACAGCCACGCCCACCCTGCACACACACACACAGGTGTGTATTCATATCCTTGTGGGGACATCTCATTGACATATGTTTTTCTTAGCTGCTTCCAGTAACCATCACACATGAATGCCCAACCATAACCCGACTGTAACACTAAAACCACAGTTTGGCTTCAGACTCGCGGCGATTCATGCAGCTGGAAAACATTCAAACTGTTCTGAGATCAGATTGAAGCAGCGGCGCCCCCCTGCAGGCAGAACAACAACGAGCTCTGAAGTCTGATTATCTACAAATTCATAAAAGACTTTTCTGTTTTAATCACAGCTGAGTCATCAAAGCACGACTGAAAACATTTAATTAAAACTGAAAAAAAAGAATCATTACAGACGCTAAAAAATACACGCATTTATCATTTCTACATTATTTAATAAATAATTTAATGTATTATAAGTGGGTTTATTATTTACATACAAATGTTTTTCTATAGTAACAGGTAAAAATACATTATCAATAAAATATACCACTTCACAGTAATTAATGTAACCTGTAGCATCTTATATTAAATAGGAAATCATGAAATTATGATTAAATATATTTAAAGTAAAATGAAACAAATTACTCATAATTTAATGTGATGAGCCATATATAGTATAGATATAAAAATATACAAATAATTAAAAATTAAAACGTTTATATTTGTCATTCATAATTAATTATACAAAAATACAAATGATAATTTATTAAAAACATTTTAGATACAATCAACATAAACTTTAACACTTTAGTACAATATCGTGAACTCATAACAATAAATGTGATCATTACAATGAACAGATAATATTAATAAAGAGTTTGTTTAATGTGTCACATTTTCATCCAGATAAATTAAATCACTGATGCTTCCATAGTAACCAAAGGTCAAAGGTCAAACCCACCTGTCGATGTACGCCGGCAGAGCAGCAGCATAGACGCGCCGTAGCACCACCTTGTTCTCCGCCTCCATGTGGGTCAGCATGAGACGCAGCACGTCGTCATGGCGACACGGCTTCCTGCGGGAGGAGGTGGAAGAGGAGGGGGGCTTCTCCAGAACCACCAGCAGGTCCAAGAGGCAGGACAGGACCAGCTGGGTGGGAGGGGGCGGGGTCAGTGACGTGTCATCAGACAGAGACAGAGTCTGTGTGTGTGTGTGCTACCTGGATGACGGCGGCCTCAGTCCTGTACAGGTGTTTGAATAACGCCTCATAAAGAACCTCGGCTCTGTTGAACTGATGCAGCTCTGCAGGCGGCTAAAGACACAAACACAGACACACACACATACCATCATCATCCAATGCCAGACACGACGCTGAGTGTGTGTGTGTGCATGTTTTTACCGTGTTGAGCACGATATGGTGCAGACAGCGAACTCCCAGCATGCAGTTCTCCAGTCTGTGGTGGTCACTGAAGAGGAGGGAGGGGGGAAGGAGGCGGGACAGGTGAGGTGAGAGTCCTGGGCGGGTCACCTGCACCAAAACACCAACACACAGGTGAAGACAGAGCACCTGATGGGTCAATCAGCTCCAACCTGTTTCACAGAGGAACTACTTTCTGTCCACTGTCTCCATCCGCCAGCCAAAAGATACGCAGCGAGATGGGAGGGCCGTTTGCCTCCCGTCAGGCTTTATCCTGCTCAGCGATGCGGCTGGCAGATGGAGACAGTAGAAAGGAAATAGTTCCTACATGGAGGCTGGAGAAGAAGGTGTGTATGAGAATGAAGCGCACTTCATAAAAGACACCTGCCTCACCGCAGTCCTACACTTCTGCCTTCACAGTCTCACCTGTTCGGACCATACCACCCTCACAGGTAAGCGGGGGACGATCAAAGCATAAGCAACCAAAAATATCTTTAAACACGGGTTGAAGGGGGAGCCTGGCTCCTGCTGACCTCTTGCAAACTTATCTCATTCAACATCTTCAAGTGGCATCGAGAACGCTCCAGAGAAGAGCAGAAAGGGGTCAAAGGTCAAACTGACCTGCAGAAGACTCCAGGCAAACACCAGCTTCACGGCTTCACAGCGCTGCCACGAGTCCCTGCTCACACACACACAGACACTTAAATATTCAACAAACTTGTTTTTGTCTTTTAATCACAGAAAAAATAACGAGCTAGCCAATCACACAAACACAGTTTGAACCAAGTGGAGCTCAGAGCACTGAACACGCATGTTTTAGAATTTCATGTGAGGACGTTTGTACAGAGCAGACATCCCTGCACTCTCTGTGGGGAGAAGGCCAAGGTCCTCACAATGTGGCTGTTCCATCAGGGACTGGTCCTCCTAAGTGATGGAAGGCAAGTGTACACACACACACACACACACACACACACACACACACACTCTCACTTGGTGAGCTGTGGCTGCAGGATGTCCAGGACTCCTCCCAGAATCCCTCTGCTCCCCTCCGTGTCCCCAGCCAGCAGGTGGGCGGAGTCTCTCCACCCTCCTGCACTCAGCAGCGTCTCCAGCAGGCCGCATGCTGCTGCTCTGGAGGCGGAGCTAGTCCACACCTGATCCTGATGAACAAAAGCACACTGGAAATCAAACAGCTGTCAGTGAATGCATCACGGGGTCAGACAGGAAGTACCTGTGCTGCAAAGGTGCATGTTTGATGTTTGCAGACTCACCTGGAAATGTGTGACAGCAAACACGCAGGTGGGTGGAGCAACAGCAAGTAGCAGACTGGTTGTCCGTTCTCTGGCCTCGCCCCCTTTCCGCCTGTCACCCAGAGTTGTTAGCAGAGCCGTGAGAGCGGCACACACCGCCGCTGCCTGTGTGGGGATGCTCTGATAGGCCGCAGCGCTCAGAGGGCTGCAGTCATCCTCACAGAGCGGCAGAGCAGCACAGCCAATCAGAGCACTGATCAGAGAGACATATGCTGCTTCAAGCTCCGCCCACCTACTGTCCTGGCTGGCTGGAGAGAACAGCCAGTCAGATCCAGCGTACTGGAAAAGCTGCTTTATTTGAGCAATCAGAGAGTGGGATTTAGGACAGGAACCAATCAGCTTCACCCTCAGCTGAGAAAGGAGCTCTGTGATTGGAGGAGGAGAGGAAGGGGACTGCTCCTCTGAGGAGGAGGAGGAGAGATGAAGGTCATGAAGTAAAGTGGAGAGCTCCATCCTGCACGAGAGAGAAAAGGAAAACATCACAATCTGTGACTCACCTCCAACATTCTCCACAAGCTTTTATTTGAAAGGGCTTCCCACATATTCAGTACCGCGTGCTTCCACCAGGGGCACTGTGACCTCTAAGCTGGTGTCAGGTGATCTGCAGCTGCTGTGAGGCCATAGGTGACCAGATGGGATGAAGGTGGAGCTGGGGTGAACCCAAGCAGACACCTGTCAGTCAAAGAGGCCACTCCCCTAATTATGCTACCTTTAACCTAATCGATGCCTCAGTCTTTAACCCTGTCTAATACCTGGGTTTGGTATGTCCAAAAGCAGGATCATGATCTAACAGTAAACAACAACCTCACCTTACTACACCTGAGACAGGTGACCTGTAGGGCCGAGGCATTGTCTTTTACAGGTGTAGCATACCTACATGCTACACCGCAGCTCCATCGCAGCTTTCAGACTGTTATGGGTTTTTTGTTTTGTTTTGAAATCAGCCACGCTTTACGAGGAGGATGAAGCTCGTCTTTGAGCTCCTTGTTGGAGTCTTTCTGGCTCCTCCGTGGTTGCATTTCTTCTTCTGCTGTTTTATTGTGGCTGTGTGGCTCAGCAGCAGCCATGTTTCTGTCTGTGATCAGCTGATGGACACTAAAACTCTTCCTCAGATTTAATCAAAAACATTAAAGACTGCTCCACTTGGCTCTATTTTTCTATTTTATTATCATATACAGCGTTCAGCTGGAGTGCCTGTAGCTATGGTTACTGTACAGGTGAGGACACACCTGTCTCTGCTGGCTTTAACATCAGTCACGGGCAGAGTTTGCACCTGCACACGTCAGTAAAGCGGGAAACCCTGACCTGTGCGCGCGCAGGTACTCGTGCAGTAGAAGCACACCTGCTGCACCTCAGAAACCTGAGCGCGAGGCTCACCTGCACCAACACTCCCACTAAAAATCAATCCCCGCGCGGACAGCCGTGACGTCTGTTAGCTGTGTAGTCTGAGCCGGCCTGATTAACAGATAACCGATTAATCGATGGTTTTTCGTTAAATGAGTGAAACTGACCTGAGAGCGGCTTCAGTCCTCATTCAAATTTACGTTAATTTTACAGGAAAGCAGCAGCGCGTGCACCCACACCCGCGGACTGTTTACGGGTACGAGCGGTGTGCCTGCAATAGGCTTCCGGCTGGGAACAAGCTGCACGTGAAAGGTTCCTGGCCCTGTTTTGAGCTTTAGTGCTGCCTGGGAGTTCGGTCCAACGGTGGAGCCGCGTTCCCCGTGACCTTACAAACACGTCCATGTGTGTTACGTTAAATCTGACACCGACTACATGAACTCCGTGGGCTCTGCCTCCGTTTTCCCACAGGGGAAATCCCTGCATCAGCTGATCGCCTGAAACGCTCTTCTTCAGAACAGGCTTCACTCCTGCGGCCGTCCGAGTGGATCTGAGATTAAAGGTGAGGCGGGCGGAGGCGGGGTTTCCTGTGATGGCCAAATGAAGCTTTCTGAAGCTTGTGTTGAAAAACGGCTCATTACTCGAAGCTTTTCAACAGAGTCCACTCTGGTGACATCTGCTGGCCAAAAATACGAAGAGCAGCTTGAATCTACAAAATCAAATGTACTGCTTCATTATGACGGAACACTCCGCAGAGTGAGGTTCTGTCTGATATTGGGCTGCCGTTGTGTTGCTTTGAACATGTATTTTTTGGGGTGAAAAACCACGTCTATTTGTTTAATAGTTTTCCTTCTTTAAACATGTGCCATGGTGTGGTCTTTCTTTGCTTGTGACTTATTGCTTGTGAAATATATATAATATACAAATAATAATGTAAAACACATAATGGAGGATGCTTCTGCTGTGAGGTCCTGCATCCATGTACTTATGCAATTAATCCCTGGACAGCTGGAAAGGTATGTTTATAAATAATATTATATTTGACCATTTTTTTTATTCATATTTGTGATCTGGGGGTAGAATTGATTGTGAACTGGAAAGGGAAAATGCTTATGAACTTGTAAAGTAAAAACATGATGCATCACGATGTGTGAGCAGCTTCAAACAAGGTCATCCTGTTCTTATTTAAGAAGAGGATTTGTTCCTCTGTGCGATGGCCGAGTCTGTTTGTCTCTCCTGCCTCAGAGAAAATGCTCTCACATGGAACAGAAGACGCTGGAGAGATGCAGGAGTACGGTCTCCCTCGGTCCCACAGACTATCAGCTAAAAAGAATAAACAAATTAATTTGCTGCACATTTTGTAGAATAACATTTTAAATATTTTTTTGTTATATTACATTTAAAGAGTCAAATGAAAGTCTTTCTAACATTATTTTATGATATTAATATTATGAAAAACAGATTTTTGTTTTGACATTGTAAGTTTCTCATGTTTTAAGATAAAATAAACGAACACAAAACAAAATCAAACAACAAGAACACAAAGCTGGCAAACCCACCCGGCTGACCAAACTCAACTCAAAATTCTCCCACAGACAGAACCTCGTCTCTTCCTCGCTGCCTCCGTATCTCCCAGTCGAATGATCAGTGGTTTGCTGTCTCTTACCACCAAAACACTCCACAAATCCCGTGAATGATTCACTTTCTTACAAACCACTGAATCAGTTAGGTTGTAAATGAAGCTTCGGGCGTCACTGATCACGTGACTCAGGCCAAGCGAATCAAGCCTCGACACAGAGCTTCTGAAGCAGTGTGTTCGTTTTTGTTACACATGCACCGGAGCTTCAAGCAAGCCATCACTACCTGTTACTGTCCTGGGATCAGCAGCTTTCTGTTAAATGTGGTTTGCTGTGTGCTTTATTACACTTTAGTGTTTGGTCTGCTGACGGAGCTGCACCTCAACCCCACCTGTGAGGAAGCCTGAGGATGAAGAGCTCAGAAGCACGAAGCAGCCAATCTGCACCTTTCTCTGATTTTTTAAATATATTTTTTTCTGATTACTGTTTATTGCGGCACAGTTGGTGTGAAGCACCCACGATGTCGTTGTACATGTACAATGACAGTAAAGGGCTATTCTATTCTATTCTATTCTATTCTATTCTATTCTATTCTTATGCTCAACTGGAGAGATGACAGCACCTACATCCACCACCACTGAGTAAATACTTGTTACTGTACTTAAGGAGCATCTTCACCTGAACATCAACAAGGACGGGATGAGTGTGTGTGTGTGTGTGTATCATGTTTACATATCTTTGTGGGGACCATCAGCCCTTATGGGGACAAAGTGCCGTCCCTGCAAGTTTGAAAGCATCTTTGAAACTCAAAGTGTGGTTTTAGTGTCAGAGTTACAGTCAGGTTATGGTCAGGCATTCAGTTTTGATGGTTAGGGTACACGACTAGGGAAAGCATTATGTCAATTAGATGTCCTCACTGAGACATGAAAACAAGTATAAGTGTTTGTTTGTTTATCAGACCTCAGAGGGCTTCTTTGACCTTTATTGAACTTTATTATTTATTCCAATCTGAAGTGACAGAAACATTCAAACTCTGAATGAAGAAAGACTCCACCCCTCAGTGTGACATCACAGTGACATTCAGCTGCAGGCCGATATCTGCAGGTTCAGGGCAAAGTCCTCCAGCTGGGAAATGTAGTCCATACACTCAGGAGAACTACAGTCTGTCGGCCACAGCTCCAACACGGCCTCCGAGTCCAGAGGGAGGCGATACCTGTAACACGAGCACACAAGCTCAGCCTCGGCCAATCGCGAAGAGCGACAGGTGACACAGAGAGAAAGGGATACTGACTTGTAGTTGTTGTCAAGCGTGACCTCTGACCCACTGGCTCCCATCAGCAGGTACTGTCTGTTGTTCTGGATGTCCATGTCGCTGCAGGTCGCCTTCTTCACCAGATCCACCACGGTCCCAGACCTCACGCCCTCAAAATCTGCAGCAGGCGAGGAAAAACCACAGAAGAAGAAGATTTCACTTCACAGTGCAAAAGTGTTAAGATGTGCTTAAAGGATCCAACGGCTGCTCCATCACTCCCACCACGGTCGGCACAGTTTCATCAAAACCAGCCGGACGCAGAGCCGATCGTGACGTTCGGGCTCTAACGCAGCTGTCTGACAGCTTTCAGAGTCCTGTCAGCTCACCTTTATCTGTGTTCTTGATGACTTCATCTACGGTGGCTGTGTAGGTCATAAAGTCGCCTTCTGCTGCTGACTTCGTCACCGTCACCTTGTACGCTGCGGCAGAAACACAGACACAGTGTGAGCAGCTTCAAACAGTCAGGCAGTGAGCTCAGATCACCGAGCTCCTGCACTCAGACGGGAACATCGAATGTGAGTGAAGTTGGCCCCCCACCTTCTTCAAATCCAACAAAAGTGGTATCAAACGTTTGTGCTCATTTGTGCTGAAAAATTTTTCGTGTGTGCTGCTATCATTTCAAAAATATTAATAAAGTCTTGATGCGTGCTCAATCATCCAGGTAAGTAAATTCCAAAAGGTTGATTCTGTTCATCTGGATATTTTCAGTGGGACAAACGTTTCGTCATCATCCAGGTGACTCCTTCAGTCTCAGCTGACTGCAGGTTTCTCCAACCTTATAAACAGGACATTTGCATAGTGAAGGAAACTAGCACCACTGAATGAACAATGTGCTGGGGGGTTAGTTCCATGATTGTTAGTATGGAAATTCTTTTGACCATTGATCAATGACAACTAATCAAAGACACAGATTCTCAAATGGCCATGAGTACCATTCACAGAAAGTGGGGAATGGCTGCAATCACAGCATTGACAGATGGTGACAGATGTACCCTTGGGCCCCCCTTCTTGATTCAGAGATGGTCAGCATCCTGACAGCCCGATGGACGAAGCTGTCTCTCAGTCTGTGTGCTCTGGCCCGGAGGCTCCTCAGTGTCCTTCCTGATGGCAGCAAACTGAAGACGCTGTTGAAGGGATGAGTGGAGTCACCTGTAATGGAGAGGACCTTCCGGATGAGGCAGGCGCAGTAGATCTCCTGGGGAGGGAGGCAAGAGAGGTCCCCACAATCCTCTCGGCTGCTCTCACTACCCGTTGTCATTTTTTTCCTGCAGGACCCAGTGCAGGAGTCATACCACACAGTGATGCAGCTGGTGAGGATGCACTCAACTGTGCCTCTGTAGAAGGTGCTCATAATGGGGGTTGGATCTCTTGCTATGGGTCAGCAGAGTGAAGAGAATTATTATGTGCGTAATTATTCAGCCCCTTTGGTCTGAGTGCAGTCAGTTGCACATAGATGTTGCCTGATGAGTGCTAATGACTAAACAGAGTGCACCTGTGTGTAATCTAATGTCAGTACAAATACAGCTGCTCTGTGACGGCCTCAGAGGTTGTCTAAGAGAATATTGGGAGCAACAACACCATGAAGTCCAAAGAACACACCAGACAGGTCAGGGATAAAGTTATTGAGAAATTTAAAGCAGGCTTAGGCTACACAAAGATTTCCCAAGCCTTGAACATCCCACGGAGCGCCGTTCAAGCCATCATTCAGAAATGGAAGGAGTCTGGCACAACTGTAAACCTACCAAGACAAGGCCGTCCACCTAAACTCACAGGCCGAACAAGGAGAGCGCTGATCAGAAATGCAGCCAAGAGGCCCATGGTGACTCTGGACGAGCTGCAGAGATCTACAGCTCAGGTGGGGGAATCTGTCCATAGGACAACTATTAGTCGTGCACTGCACAAAGTTGGCCTTTATGGAAGAGTGGCAAGAAGAAAGCCATTGTTAACAGAAAACCATAAGAAGTCTTGTTTGCAGTTTGCCACAAGCCATGTGGGGACACAGCAAACATGTGGAAGAAGCTGCTCTGCTCAGATGAGACCAAAATGCAAAACGCTATGTGTGGAAAACTAACCCTGCACATCACTCTGAACACACCATCCCCACTGTCAGATATGGTGGTGGCCAGAGATGGGCAGTAACGCGTAACGCGTTACTGTAATCTGATTACTTTTTTCAAGTAACGAGTAAAGTAAGGGATTACTATTGCAAAAACGGTAATTAGATTACCGTTACTTTCCCGTAGGAACTCTGCGTTACTGCGTTACTAAAACCGTGATTTTTTGCGAGAATGTCTCATGACAGTGACTTAAGCAAGTGCGACGTTCGTGACAACAGCTGTGTGCAGATCAACAGTGGATCATATATCGAGTGCGGGAGAGAGTATGAGCGTGCAGCGTTTAAAGCGTGGAAGTACTGACCTTACTTTGAGTTTGATTCCATAAAAAGTGACAAAAACATTAGCGTCCATCGTGCGTGGGAAGAAAACTTCTTTTTACAGCGAAAAAACCCCTAAACTTCCGAGCAAGCACCGAGTAGCTACGACGTAATGGGAAACTCACAGAGAAACTCGCGGATTCTTCAACTGACCGCGGCACACCTGCACCAGGGTAAACCTCCGCCTGCCCCACTCCTGCTTTACAGGTGAAAATAGAGCAACAGGACCGCTGAGTCTTTGACTTTATTTATTTTCTGCTGTGTTTTACTTGCATCTATTTGAAACACTGAGTGTAAACACACAAAATATTTTATTTTATGAGCTGGAATGTGCAGAAAATAGGTTTAAATGTTAAACTAATTTCTTCCAGTCAGAGAATGTTGCATATAATTACATTTTTGCTTGATGCATAAAGTTAAAAGATTAAAACTAATAAAACAAGTTTTAAAAAAAGAGACTTTTCCATTTGATTACATTTTGTATGATGGATTATGCAGAAAAAGTAGAATTGGGTTGAAAGATCTATCGCTTTATCACCTCTTCAGGTTGTAAATCGTGTTTTTAAAAAGTAACTAAGTAACTAAGTAATTAATTACTTTTGAAAATAAGTAATCAGTAAAGTAACGGTATTACTTTTTTGGGGAAGTAATCAGTAATTAGTTACTGATTACTTTTTTCAAGTAACTTGACCAACACTGGTGGTGGCAGCATCATGCTCTGGGGGTGCTTCTCTTCAGCAGGGACAGGGAAGCTGGTCAGAGATGATGGGAAGATGGATGGAGCCAAATACAGGGCAATCTTGGAAGAAAACCTCTTGGAGTCTGCAGGAGACTGGGGCGGAAGTTCACCTTCCAGCAGGACAGCGACCCTAAACATAAAGCCAGGGCAACGATGGGATGGTTTAAAACAAAACTTTGCAGTTATTTATTTGTAAAAAATGTTTGGAATCATGTATGATTTTCGTTCCACTTCTCACGTGTGCACCACTTTGTGTTGGTCTTTCACCTGGAATTCCAATAACATTGATTCATGTTTGTGGCTGTAATGTGACAAAATGTGGGAAAGTTCAAGGGGGCCGAATACTTTTGGAAGCCACTGTAACTGGCTGCTAGATTTCTTGACATGAAGACAGCAGACAGTACGGGTCGGCAGCGACACCTCCATCCCAAGATCACTGAATACGGGGACTCCTCAAGGATGTGTGGTGAACCGCCTTCTCTTCACTCTGCTGACCCACGACTGCACACCATCACACAGCTCCAACCTTTTCATCAAGTTGCAGACAAAACAACTGTGGTAGGTCACATCAGCAACAATGATGAGATCTACTACAGGGGTGAAGTTAACCATCTGGCAGAGTGGTGCAGCTACAACAACCTGTCCCTGAATGTGGAGAAGACCAACAGCGACTCTACTTCCTCTGCAAACTGAGAAGCGCAAGAGATCCAACCCCCATTATGAGCACCTTCTACAGAGGCACAGTTGAGTGCATCCTCACCAGCTGCATCACTGTGTGGTATGACTCCTGCACTGGGTCCTGCAGGAAAAAAATGACAACGGGTAGTGAGAGCAGCCGAGAGGATTGTGGGGACCTCTCTTGCCTCCCTCCCCAGGAGATCTACTGCACCTGCCTCATCCGGAAGGTCCTCTCCATTACAGGTGACTCCACTCATCCCTTCAACAGCGTCTTCAGTTTGCTGCCATCAGGAAGGACACTGAAGAGCCTCCGGGCCAGAGCACACAGACTGAGAGACAGCTTCATCCATCGGGCTGTCAGGATGCTGACCATCTCTGAATCAAGAAGGGGGGCCCAAGGGTACATCTGTCACCATCTGTCAATGCTGTGATTGCAGCCATTCCCCACTTTCTGTGAATGGTACTCATGGCCATTCGAGAATCTGTGTCTTTGATTAGTTGTCATTGATCAATGGTCATAAGAATTTCCATACTAACAATCATGGAACTAACCCCCCAGCACATTGTTCATTCAGTGGTGCTAGTTTCCTTCACTATGCAAATGTCCTGTTTATAAGGTTGGAGAAACCTGCAGTCAGCTGAGACTGAAGAAGTCACCTGGATGATGACGAAACGTTTCACCCACTGAAAATATCCAGATGAACAGAATCAACCTTTTGGAATTTACTTACCTGGATGATTGAGCACGCATCAAGACTTTATTAATATTTTTGAAATGATAGCAGCACACACGAAAAATTTTCACCACAAACGAGCACAAACGTTTGATACCACTTTTGTTGGATTTGAAGAAGGTGGGGGGCCAACTTCACTCACATCTCTACTTTCAAGATTAGGCTTCAAACTTTCCTTTTTGCTAAAGCATATAGTTAGGGCTGGACCAGGTGACCCTGAATCCTCCCTTAGTTATGCTGCGATAGACGTAGGCTGCTGGGGGATTCCCATGATGCACTGGGTGTTTCTTCTTCACTCACTATGTGTTAACAGACCTCTCTGCACTGAATCACACTTGTTATTAACCTCTGTCTCTCTTCCACAGTATGTCTTTATGCTGTCTTCCTTCTCTCTCCCCAACCAATCACAGCCTGGTTCTGTCGGAGGTTTCTTCCTGTTAAAAGGGAGTTTTTCCTTCCCACTGTCGCCAAAGTGCTTTCTCATACCCACATAGCAGACAGGTCTGGCCCGAATCTGGTGTCAAGCTGGCACTGCTGACTGACTGGTGTCATGGCAGAGTGTATGTAAACCAGATGTGGGCCAGGTCTGGCAATGATGCACTATTTATGTTCCTATTTTCCTATTTTAGTTAGAATACCCAAATGTCATGTTGCAATACTGTACTGCTATGGTAGCCAACGTTTCAAATGCAGGTTTGACAGGTTTGTGAGTGTACACTTTATCCAAAACCTAGTGAGGGTTTATTCAGGTTTACCACTCAGTGGCTGTAGGTGAGGAGGTAGAGCAGGTCCCCTACTGATCAGAAGGTTAGTGGTTCAATCCCTGGTTTCTCCAGTCTGCATGTCAAGTGTATGAATGTAATTAGGAAGCATTCAGTTTAGAGAAAGTGTGTGAATGTGGCATGTTGTATAGAGCACTTTGAGTAATCTGGGAGAGTAGAAAAGTGCATATAAGAATCAGTCCATTCACTGTGTGAACAGAGATTCGTCATGTTACTATTGTACTATTGTGTTCCAGCACATGTTGTTATTACATGGCTTGATTGAGGTACACATTAGGCTGACATCTGGGGCCAGAGCTAAAACTGTTCTGGGCCAGCACAGGGCCAGCAGTGTGTCTGCAACTGGCCTTGTGCTGGCCCATGTGTGGGCCACCTCTGGCAAACCAGATCTGGGCCACCAAAGTGCGTCATTCTTCGCGGTATGTGGGCCATGTGTAAGCACATTGTGTGGGCCAGATCCAGGCCAAACCAGTTTTGCTGTGTGGGCAGGGGGTCACATGATTGTTGGGTTTTTCTCTGTATGTATTATTGTAGGGTCTACCTTACAATATAAAGCGCCTTGAGACGACTGTTACTGTGATTTGGGGCTGTATAAATAAAGTTGAATTGAACTCTGAAGCTCCACCTGCACGGGGCTCTGGGGCGGAGCTGGGGTGTAAACGTGGCGTTTTGTTGCGGACGTCGCTCGGCTCACCGTATTTAATGTGAGGCTGACACGTCTCGTTGGTTCGTTTGTCTAGTGTTAGCGTCACGTCCACGTCTCCTCTGTAGGTGGCGCACGCCGCTGCACAATGACATGTGAACAAACACGTTACAAAAACCTTTCACAGGTGACAGAAACCTCAGCCAATCAGACGGCCGACTACCTGTCATGCACTGACACTGTTCGCCCAGACAGAGGCGCTGCAGCTCCTGCTGCTCGTAGGAGAACTGCTTTGTGCACAAACTGCCTGAAAGAGATTAGAAATAAGACTTTATTGTTATTATTCTTCATAGCAGGAAACAAACAGGGACACGATGAATCCAATAGTTCAGGAAAAACGAGGAGCTTTTCCTCACAATGTCCACATGTTTCCTTCTCAGCTGTAAATAAGCGATGGGAACTTGAATGAACGTGTTTCGAGCTTAAATGGATGGAGCGCTGAAATAACGACACGACGCTCTGCTGCCTCAAAGTTTAACTGAACACAAGACTCGAGCAGCTTTGCATGATTCTCAGTTCAAAATAATCCCTGTTTGTGTCATACTGGGACCTCAGTTCATCCTGTCTGAAACAAGCACTTTTAACACCTCTCTTTAAACCCCTCCCTCACTAAAACCCCACTTCCTTCTGATTGGCCAGCTCTGGATGCCAACTGAATGGCAGCACTCAGTGTCTAAATTTGACGTTTGTAGCAGACGAGTTATTTTTAGAGGTGTTTCTTATGAAGGACTGTAACTGGCAGGAGGCAATAAAAACAGAACAGATACTTTTAATTTGAAAGGATTGAACTTCCATGTTTCCAAACGAGCGACGGGTTTCGGCCTCTCACCTCTGTCCTGGGGCTCGCTGACACTGAACAAGGACTTGGTGGCTCCGGTCACCTTAAACGTGGTCCTAATCCGAAAGCCCACGCACAGAAATATGTCTGAGGGAACCTGGGAGCCAGACAGGAAGTGACAACAACATGTGGAAGATTCAGTTCAATTTTATTTATATAGCACAAAATCACAACAACAGCAAATGTTGTGTGTGTGTGTGTGTGTGTGTGTGTGTGTGTGTGTGTGTGTGTGTGTGTGTGTGTGTGTGTGGTTCCTCACAGAGTCCATCTGGATGATGATGGTGTGCCCCTGGAGCTCGTAGTGGGAGATGATTGGCTGATTGGTGTCCATCAGCTGTGGAACAGCAGTCACTGTGAACACGTTCAGACTCTCTGAGCATCATCAGGCTGATCATCAGAGCTCAGCTCACCTGCTTCAGGTCCTCCAGGTACGCGTCCACACTTGTGGGCAGCTGGATCTTCATCACGGTCAGACTGGACTCGGTGAACACCTCGTTAGGAGGAGGTTTATACCTGAAACACAGGTACATGTCCTCTATGCAACATTCAGTTACTAAACACTTTCCTGCTATCGTGCTTTGATGATGACGACGTGGAAAATTTGAGCGTCCGATTCGTCAGCCTGTCCTCGTTCATGCAGCGTCTACATCACAGCTAACATTGTCCTGTTTCAGAGCAGCTTCCTGTGACTGCGTCAGACACACAGAGTGGACACTTTGGCTTTAACATAAACTTACTGTTGCAGCACCAAAGTGACCTCATGGGTCTCCTGACCCAGCGTTTTGTACTCGTGTGATTTATTCTATGGTTTCTAGTTTTGATCCCTTGCACCTCATGTTTCTCTGTGCCCCCTCTGTTCTGTGTAAAGTCTGTGTTTCTTGGTCTGTCTTCGCATGTTTTGAGTTTCTTGTGTTTTCTGTCACTCTGTATGGTGACTTATGTTCTAATGGTTGGTCTTTTGTTTCTCCCTCGAGTCTAGTTTCTTGTGTTCCAGGATTTCGCTCTGTGTATTATTTATCATCTCTGGTCTTTTGGTTCTTTGCCTTATGGTTATGTCTCTGTGTTTCTTAGTTGCTCTGTCTCCACCCTGTCAAGCTCGCATCTCAGTGTTATACTTCCTGTTTTACTTTGAAGGTCTGTGTCTGATGTGAGTGTATCCTACTTTGCTTCCTTGTCTCGTCAGTTCTGATTTCTCCCAGCTGTGCCCTCCTTCTGTGTCTCATTCCCTCGTTATTCCCCAGTGTATTTAAGCCCTGTGTTTCTCTGTGTCAGTGTCGCGTCGGCCCTCGTGCTGTGTGGCTCGCTCTGTGTTTCCCTGTGAGTTTAGTTTAGTTTGCTTTGTATGCTCGTTTTCCCGTGCCAGCAAATAAAGCTGTGATTTTGAGTTCATCCCTCGAGACGGAGTACCTGCCACGCAGCGCTTCTTGACAGATTTTTAGTTTGAGTGTCCTTATTTTCCTCTCAGCTATGGATTCTGTCACTAGTTAGGTTAGGTAACATAAACTACTGAAAGTCTGTTAACCACAACCAACCCAGTGACGTCACCCTCTGTAGTTACATGTGTGACTGCTTTTGCAGCAGGGATCCATGCTGTGAGTTAGCCTTCATGCATGCAGCGTTTCAGTGAGCGAGAAAGACAATCATGCAGTGCTCTTACTTTACACAGGCCACCAGGGTAGGAGTTCGTAATCTTGGATCTGAGGAGGAGAAAGAAGACATTTAATCTGGTGACAGGCAGCTGCTGCTGCAGGTAAACAGCTGGAGCACTGTCTCTGTTCAAAACAGAAGTACAGAATAGAAAATAAATGAATAAACCTCACTGTAGTGAGACAGGAAGTGTAAAATCAATGAACAGAATCAACCTTTTGGGATTTACTTACCTGGATGATTGAGCATGAAGACAAAGAAGGAGGACGCGCGAAAGAGTTTAATGTTCAAAGTTTGGTTTAAAAGAGGAAAAAGTCTTGGCTCTTGAGGGAGGCGGTCGCACTTTCTCCTTCTCCCTCATCTTTCCTGCTTGGCTTCTCATGTCTTTTGTATAGTCTCGCTTATTCTCTAACCCTCAGACAGTCTCCCAGACTTGTTCTCTAAAAACATAAAGAAGAATTATGGATTTGATCAACTCGTCCCTTGACGAAACTGACACCCTCCTGGGCTTGGGAGAGCCCGACTGTCCTGTGGAGACGTTTGCTGCCGGATACTCGATGGTCAGTTGCGTCGTGTGTCTGGTGACGCTCTCAATGGAGGACATTGAACGACATCGACCAATTCGGAACCACGATAACAGAGTTCTGGCTGATTGGAGCCGGCTTAGTACAAGAAGCAGCTACAGCTGTTGAAAATCCCACAAGGCTGTCCGACATGATAGACGATGGGCAGGGCTGTGAGTAAGACTGTGGTTATGGATACCATCTTGGAGAAGAACAACAGGAATTGAGAGACCTGGTGACCTGTGATGGACCAACTGTAAAATTGGAAGCAGTTTGTTCGCACTAACCAAAACAGCTACCATCTTCATCTCATGTTTTGAGTGTGGTGTGAAATCTGTTTGTGGAGTTTGAAAGTCTGCTGTGGCTGTGATCTTTCACATACACCTGTACATCCAGGTGAGATACTCACTGGTTTCAGGCATGACCACCTCAATCGTGAGGTCAAAGTTACACGTGGCCTGTGCGGACGCCACGGTCTGATAGTACACCGTCTTCATCTGCAGACAGATTGGGGAACGTTAGAGCCGATTTTGCCCACATGGCTTCAGGTGAATTAACCCACACCCACCTTCACATTGGACACGCCACGACCATAACCTGTGGACACGGTGATGTCATCATTCTTTGTTACCTGGGAAGGAAAACAAAAAGGTTACTGTTGACCTGGAGCTGCACCTGACCTCGCTGCACTGAGCCGTTCTCACCTGGAAGGGTGAGGCCACGGGTCGACTCTGGCTCAGCTGGATTTGTCCCAGAATTCCTTTTGTTCTGTAGCGGATGCTGATGTCCTGACTGAGGGCGGCTCGAGAGACAACTCTGCTGTACTCCGTTAATGTCTCCAGAGTCAAGAAGGTGTCCTGAGGGAGGTCAAAGGTCAACAAGAAGCGCAAAAGAGGTTAACAGAGAGGGGTTTTAGGTGGCAGGCCGAGTTTGGGGTGTATTTACCTGCACAGAGTAGAAACCTTCACCGTAGTGCTGATCCTGGGTCAGCCAGGACAGGATGGGTTTCGCATATGAGATCCTCCCCTTAAAAAACAACATTATTTTAAAATGTGAGGGGAACTACAGAAACACGCCCCCTACAGGCAGAGAGGGGAACTACAGAAACACGCCCCCTACAGGCAGAGAGGGGAACTACAGAAACACGCCCCCTACAGGGAGAGAGGAAAACTACAGAAACACGCCCCCTACAGGCAGAGAGGGGAACTACAGAAACACGCCCCCTACAGGCAGAGAGGGGAACTACAGAAACACGCCCCCTACAGGCAGAGAGGGGAACTACAGAAACACGCCCCCTACAGGGAGAGAGGAAAACTACAGAAACACGCCCCCTACAGGCAGAGAGGGGAACTACAGAAACACGCCCCCTACAGGCAGAGAGGAGAACTACAGAAACACGCCCCCTACAGGCAGAGAGGAGAACTACAGAAACACGCCCCCTACAGGCAGAGAAGGGAACTACAGAAACACGCCCCCTACAGGCAGAGAAGGGAACTACAGAAACACGCCCCCTACAGGCAGAGAGGGGAAGTACAGAAACACACCCCCTACAGGCAGACAGGAGAACTACAGAAACACGCCCCCTACAGGCAGAGAGGGGAACTACAGAAACACGCCCCCTACAGGCAGAGAGGGGAACTACAGAAACACGCCCCCTACAGGCAGAGAGGGGAACTACAGAAACACGCCCCCTACAGGCAGAGAGGGGAACTACAGAAACACGCCCCCAACAGGCAGACAGGAGAACTACAGAAACACGCCCCCTACAGGCAGAGAGGGGAAGTACAAAAACACGCCCCTACAGGCAGAGAGGAGAACTACAGGAAAACGCCCCCTACAGGCAGAGAGGGGAACTACAGAAACACGCCCCCTACGGGCTGAGAGCAGGACTGCGGAACTTGAGAAAAGAGGAAAAACTAAAATATCAGCAGGAAGTCACAGCACCTTAACCAGCATAGTCAGTAGGACGTACGCCGTCATCTCCACCGTCACACCGCTAGATTGATCGGGCTTCAGCCAGTCAGATGTCACACTGGCCTCCTGCCAGTACCTGAGTACAGCAGGATTACCTGAACAAAAACACAAAAACAAGTTTAATTTCCTGAATCTTAAGCCTCTTTTCTACTGACACCTACTCAGCGCGACATTTTTAGGGGTTTTCATAAACTAGTAGTACCTGTTACTTTTTAGTACCAGGTACTACTCGATCTGAAAATGTCATGTCAGCAGGCTGCATGCCACTGATTGGCCAGGCAGTGATGTCACTTGATGAGTCATGAGACTGAGAATACAACCTGAACTGTTTGAAACCCAGCAGAGTGAGAAACCTACTTACTGGACTCCACCCAGACTGACGTGGTACTCAACTTTAATGCAAAACAACCAAAAGCCAGTAGAGTTGAGCTGGTGTTGGAAACGAGGCATTAGTGATGGATGGAGCATGAGCAGTGGAAGGATGTGATACACGTCAGTGACTGTTTTCTGCCTTTCTTCTTACTGATGTATTAATGCCATAAACTTTAAAATCCCGAAATCAATGTAAAGGAAAAGAAGCACACTGACTTTTGAATATTATCAGGGATTCTTTGAGTGGTTTATAACAAATCCATCACACAATCAAACAGTAACTCAAAAAACTGCCATTCAGCAAACAGAGAGCCAATCAGAAAGAAGGAAACAAAAAAAACCACACACCTTTTTGCCGTGCCAGCTTCTCCAGGCTGCTGATGAGCTGGAAGGATATCATGCTGTTGGGGTCATGAAGGGTCAGCGCATAGGTCGCCACTGCACGTACGTAAACACTCTTCACACTGAGGGCATGCTGGGAAATGTAAGCTACGGCAGAACTAATACTGTCCTCGTGGATCTGAAAGCAGGACGGTTTATGAGCAGCTTCTTCAGTATTTGTTTAGCGCTCAGGTAGGCTGATGTGTTGAGTGATGAGACGAGGAGGTGTGGTCTCACCTGAAGCTGCAGGATCCGGTCTCTAATCTTTGTTGCTTTGTGTAGAGCAATCAGTGTAAAGGCTGTCAGATACACTGATTGGTCCACTGAATCTGTCCCCTCAGCCTGCAGCCAATCACAATACACAAAATTAACAAAGCTCTGTCTCACCACAAGAAACATTCAAGTGAGAACAGAAGAAGAAATGGAATAAGCGGAGGCAGAGACCAAGATTCTGTTGGATTTGTAGGGGGACTCCTCAGTGAAGGACCCGTCCGGCTGCTGAGCCTTGAACATCAGCCAGGTCAGAGACTCTGAGAGAGTCTGATGGTTCACGGAGACCACAGGTTCCGCCGCAGCCAGAGCCCTCACCACCAGGGCCGTGATCCTGACAGACAGCACAGAGGGACAGAAGTACCATGGTGTCATTCTCAGGACCAACCAGCAGATGGCACCAAAAGCACAAGGAGGAACCCGTGCAGATCCACGCGCTCACGTTTGATAAAAGCCAGTCTGGGCTGTACTACAGCAAAACATCTCACCTGAATGTGTTCATGTGTTTCTTTTATTTTAGGAAGCTATGCTGTTATACTCAAATACTCCATTACAAGTGTGATCCTGTGAGATGGCTGACCACCCTGTCATAAAACCACAGGTCCATTCTGTCTCACCTGCAGACAGGTGAGGAGGACACTGCTCCCGAGGCTTTGATGTTTACCTACCAGGTGCTGGGCTCTCTATTCCTCCACATGCTGTAGCTCGAGTCTCCAAGTCTGAATGAACTGATGCTGACGAGGCCTACGCGCACACACACACACGCACGCACGCACGCACGCACACACACACACACACACACACACACACAGTAAATGAACTGTTAACCCTCTGTGCTACCATCGGGGCCTCTTCAGTGCCTCCTCACCCTCCCTGATCTTCCTCTTCATGTTAGCTGCACTCTTCTGGATGTCTTCTCCCAGCACGTTCCAGCTGCCTGATGCTTCCAGGTACTGAAACAGCTGGATGAGGGGGAGGAGGCCGCCGAGCTCCACCTCCGCTGATCCAACCGGCAGGCTGATGAGCTGCCGGAAGCCTTCGGGGTTGTGCCCCACTGACAGGACTTCCCCCAGCACCTCGCCTGGTACACAGAACAAACATGATTTTGTTTGACATGCAACTGTGCAGCGAGAAATGCGTTCCACTTGTTACCATTGATTGTCAGCATCCTCTCCACATCCGTGTTGGGAACCATGTTGCTCGGCACTTGGTTCTTCAGCTCCACTGTCCTCTTCTCTGAGCCTGCAGGGCCACAAACAGCCCGAGACAGACTGACATCAGCAAGCACTTTAGGTGGAGCAGAGCTTCACAGAGCAGAGCCTACGCACCATACACTCCCTGTGGGTCGAGTCTTCCTCCAGAGCTCACCTCCCGCCTCACTCCTTCAGGCTGGAAACACAACCGAGATTAGCATCATTTTACAGACAGAAGTCTGGTTTCAGTCTTTAGACTGGAAACGCTGTTAGCAGCAGGTTGGCGAGAGCGTGGCTCTGCTAATGTGATTATTAGCATTTGTGTTTCTGTTCATTTTCATACTCCTGAGACAGTCCGTCCGTACGTACCACCACTCGCAGCTTCTTCTCCACGATGTCTGCCCGACTGTAGGGTGTTTTCAGGGTGAAGGTCAGGGTGTGCTCTCCAGGTTCCAGTCCCAGCAGGGTGAAGGTCACTGGTCCCACCCCTTTTCCTGGTATCTCGTTCCATTCGCATGCTGTAGAGCGAAGCCCTGCCTGCCCAATCACAGACTGAGACTTGAGCAGGCAGATCGCCGGGCCGACTGTCAGCGTCACGCAGTACTGAGGGTGAAGACGGACAGAACAGAAGATTCTTCATCACTGAAGCCACAGCTACCCCATCCAAACCCTACAGGGATGCATGGCAAAGGATCATGGGATATGTAGTTGGGTGGTGTGTGTTGTGTACCCTAACGTGGTCGAGCAGCTGGTTGTACACGGACCCCTTCAGCTCCAGCTGCTCTCCTCTGACCACCTGATAGGGCAGCGGGACGTCCACGCTGAGCGGCAGACGGACCGACACCTGGACGGGATCTGCCACGCACATACCTGTCGGACAAACGGGAACCATCCGACTTTACTTATCCCTGCATACTGAGGGGCAGAAAACTGAAGAGCAAGGCACGCTTAAAAAGGAATAAATGAAAGAAACTCGCCGTTCTTGAACATGCCGACGGCCTTTATCTGCCACGTGGTGAGAGAGTCCGGCAGAGTCCTGCTGACCGCCAGCCGCCCTGAACTAATGACAGGAAACACAAGGACAGTCACAACAGTCCCTAAAGACAGGGAGGCGGATCTGTAACCAGCTGTGCTGCCTGGAGCATTAAAGCTGCCATCATTGTTGGGACCATGTGTAAACCTTAGTTAAAGGAAATGAATGTCTGACTTGCCAGGCATGGATTAGCTCTCAAAGAGTATTTTCAACAGAACTTCTGGGACATGTTCTGTTTGGACACAGCTTCACATTTAATGGTTTTTCTTTCATCACTGTTTACAGTGTAAATTCTCACTGAAGGCATCAAACTGAATGAAAACGTGGAATTATGAAGTAAACCCAAACATGTTTTATATCCACCCTCTGCTTCGATTCCTGCTTCGCTCACTCTTGGCCTTCTCTCCACGAGCTTCATGAGGTCGTCTCCTGAAATGGTTTCCAACAGTCTTGAAGGAGTTCAGAGATGCTGAGCGTTTGTCGGGCCTTTGCCTTCACTCTGCGCTCCATCTCATCCCAAACCAGCTCCTCTGGGTTCAGGTCAGGTGACTGTGGAGGCCAGGCCTCCATCGCTCTCCTTCTTGGTCCTCACACAGCCTGGAGGTGTGTTTGGGGTCCTGTTGGAGAATAAATGATGGGACGGCATGTCGCTGCAGGATGCTGTGGTGGCCATGCTGGGTCAGTGTGCCTTCAGTTTGGAAGAAATCCCCAACAGTGTCACCATCACACCCCCTCCTCCATGCTTCACAGTGGGAACATGCACGTGGAGACCATCGTTCACCTTTTCTCCCCAAAGACACGGCAGGTGGAACCAAAGATCTCAGGTTTGGACTCATCAGACCAAAGCACAGATGGTCTGATGTCCATTTGTTGTGTTTCTTGGTCCAAACAAATCTCTTCTTGTTGCTTTATCTTAGTCGTGGTTTCTCAGCAGCTGTTTGACCATAAAGGTCTGATTCACACAGTCTCCTCTGAACATGTACAGATGTGTCTGCTACTGGAGGTCTGTGTGGCATCTGTCTGGGCTCTGATCTGAGCTGCTGCTACATGATCCCAGATGTCTTCAGTTTGTATCTACAATGTGGAAAGTAGCACCAATGAAGAAAGCCCACTAAATGAGAAGGTGTGTCCAGAGTTCTGACTGGTAGTGCAGATTCAATGCATTCAGTGCTATCACCTGTAAGACGTCCTGGTTTGAATCCACTCTCTGTGTGGAGTCGGCATGTTCTCCTCATGCCTGCTTCCTCCCACTCACATTACATTTACCGGTGATTTAAAACTGACTGTGAGTGGTTGTTTTCCTCTCTATGTTAGCCATGAAACAGACTGCTGACCTGTCTAGGGTTTACCCTGCTTCTTGCTCTATAACAGCTGGGATAGGCTCCACCCCTCTGTGACCCTGAGTTGGATAAGTGGAAAAAAGGAATGGAGCTGTCTTAGAAGAATGTTTCCTGCTGAGCTGCATCACTTTGAAAGCTCAGATTGTCATCTCAGAAGCCCCATCTTTTAGTAGTACAGACGTGTTTATGGGGGACAGCCAATCAGAAGAGCATTAGTTTGAAGGGGGTGGAGCTAAAACAGCTTGTTTCAGACAAGATGGTCTGAGGGTTGCACTGAGGCCCAGTATCAGATAAATACGCATTATTTCTAACTGTGAATCCTGCAAAGCTGCTCTGGTAGAGAACAGAACTACGGAGCTGGGACTGAGCAGAGTACTTTAATCGATTTTGTTCCTGAGGTGTGTTTGATGTCACCTGATGCGCTGCACCTCCCACATCCAGCTCTCTGGAAAGTAGCTCCGCACCAGAGAAGGAGCGAGGTCAAAGTCTGCACCCATTTCTGTACACAAACAAGAGTGCAACACACATTGACTTACACCTGCTCTGACATCATAATAAACTCTATAAACCAGTCAGAGAACAGCTGTCTGTATCAGCATACAGGAGCTGCTAACAGGTAATTCAGCTATGAAGTGAATATGTGCTGAACAGGTAGAGCAGCAGTGGATTGTAATAGCACAGAAATGAGCTCCTGCTGTTACGTTGGTATCATCAGAGTGTGATGCTGTAAACAGAAAAGTCCACACTGACCATTACGTGCAATGACGCTGCCTTGGTCGATGCTCCTCAGGAGATGCTCACAGCATTCTTGGTAGACCGTTACGCAGCGTTGACTTGCTGTCTCAGGTTGGAAGAACTTCCTGTTCTTGTGGACAAATACCTTAGCTTCATCAAGGCAGCTTGTATACGTTGGAGCACGCTTCATCCCATTTTCACAGCACACTTTGAATTTACCATATCTTGCCGCTAGACAGACAGAAGGACACCCTTTACTTTACATCCACCACTGATTTATCCCCCATCATTACAAACATGTCAGCAAAACACACAGGTGAAGGTGTGTGTGTTAAACACATATCTATCTAATAGACTCCAGTGTGTACATGTAAATGGAGAGTCCTCTTCACACACTGAGGTTAATTATGGAGTTCCACAGGGTTCAGTGCTAGGACCAATTCTGTTTACATTATACATGCTTCCCTTAGGCAGCATCATTAGAAGACATAGCATACATTTACACTGCTATGCAGATGACACCCAGCTCTATCTGTCCATGAAGCCAGATAACACACACCAATTAGTTAAACTGCAGGAATGTCTTAAAGACATAAAGACCTGGATGGCCGCTAACTTTCTGCTTCTTAATTCAGATCAAACTGAGGTTATTGTACTCGGCCCTGAAAATCTTAGACTCTTAAATTCAATTCAGCTAAATTACATACTTATATATAAATGGTGGTCACTGGGTGCTGGACAGTGGCTTTGTCTACTGATAAGGATAAGATGGGTTAAATGGCAGTGACTGAAAGAACGAGATCATGGCCTCTCCCTTAGAGACAGGGTGAGAAGTTCAGCCATCCGGGAGTGACTCAAACTAGAGCCAGCTGAGGTGGTTCGGGCATCTGACAAGGATGCCTCCTGGGTGAGGCCCCGGGGCAGACCCCGGACACGCTGGAGTCAGTAGGTGGCTGGGGAGAGGGAGGTCTGGGCTTCTCTGCTTGGGCTGCTGCCCCTGCGACCCTGGTCGCTGGTCACTTGTTGGATGTGAAGAAGTGAAATGTCAGAGATTTCTGCTTATCCTTGTCAGTGGGTGGAGCCTATTACAGCTACCGTACTGTGAGAGACGGGGTCCACCCTGGACAGGTCGCCAGGCTGATGCAGGGCAGTCAAACTTTAATCAGACACAATTTTTGCCATGTATTCTCTGCGGAGTGTGATTATGCTGTGTTTGAGTCACACCAACCAACGTGATGCTCAAATGAGCAGATTGACGGGACAACATGGAACAGAAAGGAAACATGCTGCTGCAGTCTCACCTTTTGCCTTTTTCTCCGGTTCGGTCAGAGCTCGCTTTGCACGCACGACAGCTGTGCACGCCTCATCTGAAACACCATAACCAAAGCACGAGTGAGCCATGCAGCACTTTAACCGCAGCGTCTCCCTTCACTCATTTACTGACTGACGTACTGCTGGTCGAGGGGGCCGTGTTGGCGTTGGTGATGAAGGTGAGGCCGGCCAGACGGAAAACATCTGCGCTGTCTTTACCGCCGCCTCCACCGCAGCCCAGGTCGCTCTGCTCGATGTGACGAAGAACCTGCGGGTCAAAGTTCATTCTGTCAGTTGTCAACACGTGGAAATTGAAATATCGTCCCTTAAAGTCAGAGTCGACATAAAGGGCCATCAGTTTGTTGTTGTGTCTGTTTTTAATGACAAACCGAAGCAAACTGCCTCGGATAAAACGGTATGATTTTGGTGTTACCATGGAAACAGGGTCTCGGTAGTTGGGCCGTAGGGTAAAGATGGCGGCGTCGACAGCAGACAGCGCCACCAGGCCATCCTGATTGGCCCTCACATCCAGCTGGAGTTGTTCCTTGGGCTTGTAGTACTGCTCACCCAGAGACATGTCAGTCTACCACACACGCACACACACACACACACACACACACACACACACACACACACACACACACACACAAAGGATCAGCGATGTTCAATGTGCTGACCAGAAGCTTGCAGGAAGTGCACAAACATACGCGACAACACTGACACAGAACCTTTTCTGGTTTTTATGAAGTCCTAACTATCCATCAGGTTTCTCCCGCTTATCCAAAGACAGCCATGGTGACTTTGGATAAGCGGGTACTCCAGGCATCCTCCGCTCTACAGACACTTTCCAGCTTCTCCTCTGGGATCACGATGTGCTCCAAGGCCAGATAAGATATACAAATAACCTCTCCAGAGGGATCTGGGCCTGTGCAGAGGCATCAGAGCCCAGAACACCTCCTTCCTGACCAGTGAGGTCACAGTCCACATCCCAGAAACCACATCTGTAATGTTAAGGGTCAACACATCTTCCACCCAGCCTGTCCCTGTGGGTGGCGACTCCACAGAGACGGGATCATGGCAGGTATTCAGCCCTCTGAATTCAGCCCTGCCCACCAACCTCTACTCTGGGGTCCAGATTCAGGAGGGGGCCCTGGTTTTTCACTTCCAGTGAGGTTATCCAGCACAGAGATTTCTGTTTCTCTCTGGTATTTTGAAGCGTTAACTGCTCTAGTGCTGAGAGGCTGTTCTGTCCTGGGCTCAGACACACAGAAGTTGAAGGTGCAGGCAGGGTTTGAGCCACCAGGCATCAACCATCAGCTAACAGCTAACACCACACTGATGCCCATGCTGTGCGGTCTCACAGCAAGCAAACTGGTCTCAGGATTGCACTCAGGATTAGGCTTGCACTGGTCTATTAGCTTTAAGTCATCCCGAGGTTCGACTCTTGGATTACAGGTCCGGAGCTTCAGGTTTTCTTGGGTTTTTGGTTCCTGTTGGATATGAAGAAGCGTGACCCCCATTTCACACCTGCAGCACCTCCCTGCCCCCCTGAAACCTCGTGTCGGTCTTATTCCAGGCGTGTTTACCTTCCTTGACGTCCGTTTGAACACATCATTACACCAGACTCTGGAGCGACAAACCACAGGCTGTTGTGTGATGTTGTACCTGGAGCCCGCTGATGCATCTGTCTTCGACGGCCAGCCACACGGAGTCGGCCACCAGCTCGGATGTCCCCTCTCCAAACAGGATGTAGTAGACCAGCACCCTGATGGACGGCACCATGGCGGGCATCACTTGAAAGCTCAGGCTATGTTTGTTGTCAGCGTTGGAGAGAACCTTCTGGCTGCCGAAATCCACCACCTTCCCTTTAGAGATCACCTGAGGGAGCGCGGCATAATGTTGTGAGAAATAATACAAACAGGAACAGCAGCATCGTGTGGCAGCTTCTCCTCACCAGGTAGCTGATGGTTGTGATGGGAATGTAGGAGGGCGTGGCCGAGTACACGCTGAGACGCGGTGGTCGTCCCACCTGGAGGCCGGGACCCATCAGCGGGGCGTCGATGTAGAGATAACGTTGGTTTGGCGAGTAATAAGCGACCGCCGTCAGAGTCAGACTGCTCTGACTGGCTGCTGGGAGGGTGGAGTCATCCGTCTGAAACTGTCAACAACAGCAAGGGGAGATGTTAGCAACAAGTACACAACTAAACAATAAGTCCACACCATCATGACATGAAGTTAAAATTTAAAAGACAAATAAACAACAACGAGTGAAGAAGCAGACAAGACGGGAAAAAGTAAACAACGAAATACAAACAAAATAAATAAACAGTAAATAAAATAAGAAAACAAGGAAACAACACGTAAAAAACAAACTAAAGAAGCACACAGGAAACAGATCTGAGCAACACTTCCTGTCTTCTTTCTTTGGTCATTGTCACACAGTCACATGATCACGTGCTCACAAATCCAGCACGGCTAATTTTACCTGTCCCTGAGACACACACATCTAAAGCACCTGCAACGCCCACCTTGAGAACAGCCCTGACTCCATCACCAGGTGTGTTGCAGATGAAGAAAGTGAGGCCGTTTGATTCGCTGGTGGAGCTGCCGGTGCAGGACATGGCCTCGAGGTCCCTCCCCTGTCTGAACAGCTCATTCTCCACCAGACTGACCTGAACACCTCTCACTGGCTTGTCCATGTGATCCTTCACCTGCACCTGTAGAGACACGGTGAAACAGCAACAATGGACAAACTGCTTTAAACTCGAGGAGTGTTACAGAGATGTACAGGGAGTGCAGAGTTATTAGGCAAATGAGTATTTTGTCCACATCATCCTCTTCATGCATGTTGTCTTACTCCAAGCTGTATAGGCTCGAAAGCCTACTACCAATTAAGCATATTAGGTGATGTGCATCTCTGTAATGAGAAGGGGTGTGGTCTAATGACATCAACACCCTATATCAGGTGTGCATAATTATTAGGCAACGTCCTTTCCTTTGGCAAAATGGGTCAAAAGAAGGACTTGACAGGCTCAGAAAAGTCAAAAATAGTGAGATATCTTGCAGAGGGATGCAGCAGTCTCAAAATTGCAAAGCTTCTGAAGCGTGATCATCGAACAATCAAGCGTTTTATTCAAAATAGTCAACAGGGTCGCAAGAAGCGTGTGGAAAAACCAAGGCGCCAAATAACTCCCCATGAACTGAGAAAAGTCAAGCGTGCAGCTGCCAAGATGCCACTTGCCACCAGTTTGGCCATATTTCAGAGCTGCAACATCACTGGAGTGCCCAAAAGCACAAGGTGTGCAATACTCAGAGACATGGCCAAGGTAAGAAAGGCTGAAAGACGACCACCACTGAACAAGACACACAAGCTGAAACGTCAAGACTGGGCCAAGAAATATCTCAAGACTGGTTTTTCTAAGGTTTTATGGACTGATGAAATGAGAGTGAGTCTTGATGGGCCAGATGGATGGGCCCGTGGCTGGATTGGTAAAGGGCAGAGAGCTCCAGTCCGACTCAGACGCCAGCAAGGTGGAGGTGGAGTACTGGTTTGGGCTGGTATCATCAAAGATGAGCTTGTGGGGCCTTTTCGGGTTGAGGATGGAGTCAAGCTCAACTCCCAGTCCTACTGCCAGTTTCTGGAAGACACCTTCTTCAAGCAGTGGTACAGGAAGAAGTCTGCATCCTTCAAGAAAAACATGATTTTCATGCAGGACAATGCTCCATCACACGCGTCCAAGTACTCCACAGCGTGGCTGGCAAGAAAGGGTATAAAAGAAGAAAAACTAATGACATGGCCTCCTTGTTCACCTGATCTGAACCCCATTGAGAACCTGTGGTCCATCATCAAATGTGAGATTTACAAGGAGGGAAAACAGTACACCTCTCTGAACAGTGTCTGGGAGGCTGTGGTTGCTGCTGCACGCAATGTTGATGGTGAACAGATCAAAACACTGACAGAATCCATGGATGGCAGGCTTTTGAGTGTCCTTGCAAAGAAAGGTGGCTATATTGGTCGCTGATTTGTTTTTGTTTTGTTTTTGAATGTCAGAAATGTATATTTGTGAATGTGGAGATGTTATATTGGTGTCACTGGTAAAAATCAATAATTGAAATGGGTATATATTTGTTTTTTGTTAAGTTGCCTAATAATTATGCACAGTAATAGTCACCTGCACACACAGATATCCCCCTAAAATAGCTAAAACTAAGAACAAACTAAAAACTACTTCCAAAAACATTCAGCTTTGATATTAATGAGTTTTTTGGGTTCATTGAGAACATGGTTGTTGTTCAATAATAAAATTATTCCTCAAAAATACAACTTGCCTAATAATTCTGCACTCCCTGTATTTGTGTTAGTTGCAGCTGTCTCAGAGAAGATTAATGGATGTAGGACATGTGCAGAGGAGGATGCTGTGATGGGAGGAGGTGGATGATCCTCTGTGGCCACTCCTAAAAGAAGAAGAAGCTGCAGCAACGTCTCTTCTCGAGTGCTAGTTATTCGAGTATGTAGACATTTCTGTTGCTGGGATCTTCAACATAATGAAAGATGTCAGATGATCCTTCTGTGAAGTAGGTGCCATCACAGCAATGTGTCTTTGTAATCATCTGTTTGTTAAATCTGATATAATTCATCATCTCCAGGTCAATATGTTTCCCAAAGACAACCAAACGCAAAAGGTTAAAAATTTAATGTCCAGCAGAATCCAGGGGAAAAGGGGACTGGAATTACAGGTTAGGACCAAAGTTCCCAATGAAAGATGTGTTTGAAACTCATGCAAGGCTCATGTCTCGTGACAGAAAGAACGAGATCGCGGATACAAGCGGCGGAAATGAGCTTCCTCAGAGGGGTGGCTGGCCTCTCCCTTAGGGATAGGTTGAGGAGTTTAGCCATCTGGGAGGGGCTCAGAGTAGAGCCGCTGCTCCTCCACATCGAAAGGAGCCAGCTGAGGTGGTTTGGGCATCTGACAAGGATGCCTCCTGGGTGAGGCCCCGGGGCAGATCCAGGACACGCTGGAGAGATTATTACTCTTGGCTGGCCTGGGAACGCCTTGGTGTTCCCCCGGACAACCTGGAGGAGGTGGCCGGGGAGAGGGAGGTCTGGGCTTCTCTGCTTAGGCTGCTGCCCCCTTGACCCGGCCAGAGGAAGATGGATGGATGGATGGATGGACGGACGGATGGGTG